>NC_090992.1:1222121-1525151 GCF_041146395.1 Eulemur rufifrons | reverse complement strand
CACTGTCTCCTAATCTCTTTTTCCCCAATGCTGTACCTCTTTCCCCAACCTCCACCGCGCCTGGAGTTCACTTATCTGGAGCCTCTTTGATTGAAACTCTGCCATGGAGAGTCTCCTGCTGGATTGGGGGAGGGGTCACCTGGCTGCTGGGGAAGGGCGTGCACAGGGGTCTACTTGTTCCATCTGCAGGCCTGGCCAGTGCCCACTGGCAGCCGCAGCTGCCCCTTGCCTTCCGCGGTACTGACATCTTCATTTCTGCCTCTGCGTCTCTAGCAGGTTTAGGTTTGGTCTTCTCCTTACTCTGTTCACTTTTCCAGCCAAGTCCTAGCTTCTAAAACTTTGTTCACACCGATCCGTTGTGCTCCCCTTATCTATTCTTTGCCCTTATGGGTATATTTGATACTCATTTACTCTGTTAGTGGGAGGAAGTAGAGATAAATGCATGTGTTCAATTCTCCAAGTCAAAAAGAAGTACTTGTATGTTTTGTGTGAGACAAGGTCTCTCTCTGTCACCCAGGCTGGAGTGCAGTGGTGCAGTGTGATCAAAGCTCACTATAACCTCGAACTCCTGGGCTCACTCAATCCTCCCACCTTAGCTGCCCAAGTAACTGGGACTGCAGGCATGTGCCACCATTCTTTTTTTTTTTGCGTAGAGATGGGGTCTCGCTATGTTGACCAGGCTGGTCTGGAACTCTTGGCCTCAAACCTCTCCCTCCTCAGCCTCTCTAAGTGCTGGGATTACAGGCGTGAGCCACCACACCCAGCCCTCACATTATATTTCTATTGGACAGCCCAACAGTCCCTTCCTCATTTTATTCTAAACTCCACGTGGATGCTGCCCCAAGGTGGAGCTCATGGCACTTCTAAAGTACACACATTGCGTATTTATTACTTAATCAAATGCATTTCCTCTTCCTGTGCAGCGGCTTTCTCTTTTGAATAGCGATACTCAAATGTACTTCTTTCCCATGACTGAACTGCCTAAGCAGGGCGGAATTATTAATGGTGTAAAATGAATTGCAGCTCTTGCTGGGGAAAAGAGGCACGATTGAGGAAAGAGGCACAGATCAAAACATGGGAAACGTGCATGAATTTTCTGCAGCTGCCTTTGCACTGGGGTCCTCGGGCTGATGGGCTGCCCTGTCCAAGTCGGAGGAGCTGAGAGAACACAGGGAAGCACTCTGCCCACCAGCAAGACCTGGACCTCGTTCTGCCAAAGTTTTTTTCCTTTCATAAAACTGGTAACGTGAAGCTGAGAACTACCACGTAGATATACATGTGGTATCAGGATTGAGATGTGCCTTGACTTGATAGGTCCTGAGAATAATTTAGGTATTGTCAGTGTGATTTCATCAAGCCAGATTAAAACTGGTTAACAGCACTAGGCTATATCCTTTTGAACAGATCTTTTTGTGTTACTGCTCAAGACTCCTAAATTTTTGATAATTAGTAGACTCTTAACGTACCCTCATTTTCAAAAGTCGTGTGATCCTCATGCATATGAATATCTGAACATGTCCCCACAAATAAACCTGAGATCACCTGGCTTGCAAGATACTTTAAGGTCTGTGGGCGGAAGTGCTCTGAACTAGTGGGTGACTAGTGCAAGACGACATGAGATTTCCTTCTGCACTGACACGCTTCCAATGCCGGAGTGGTTAGAGCCCTTGGAAGCCAGCTCTGGCTTGTATATGAAGACCTCGAGCAAGAATGGGCCAATGTCAGTGCAGACGGTTAAGTGTGTGTATGTATGTGTATACACACACAGAAATCCGCATGACATAAATGCACCATTCTAAAGTATAAATTGTTTAGTATCGTCACAAGGTTTTACAATCATAATTATCTAATTGCAGAACATTTCCGTCACCCTAAAAATAAACCTCACATCGATTAGTAGTCACCCCTCAACGCTCCTTCCTCCCAGCCCACAGCAGCCACTATTCTATTAATACTTTCTGACTCTGTGGATTTGCCTATTCCGGACATGTCATGTCAGTGGAATAACACACTCTGCGGGGTGTTTGTTTTGTTTATCTAGAGTTTTCAAGGTTCATCTCTGTTGGAGCTTTGTCAGCATCTCATTTCTTTTTATGTCTGAGTAATATTTCATTGCACAGATATGCCCAATTTTGTTCATTTATCTGTCGGTGGGCACTTGGATCATCTCTACTTTTTGGCTACTATGAATAATACTGATGTAAATATTTGTGTACAAGTTTTGATATGAATATACGTTTTTAATTCTCTGGGATACATAGCTAAGAATGGGATTGCTGGGCTACGTGCCAACTATGTTTAATCACCTGACGAACTGACAAACCGTTTTCCAAATACGCCGTGTGGCTTTACATCCCCTCCGGCGGGGCAGGAGGGTTCCGATTCCTTCACATCCTCTTCAGCACTGACCTGACTTTGTGATCGTAGCCATTCTAGTGTGTATGAAGTGGTGTCTAATTGTAGTTTTGGTTTCATTTGGTGTTGAGCATCTTTTCATATACTTAGTGGAAAACGGTGGCCATTCTTATCTCTTCTTAGGAGAAACTCAAATTCTCCCCATTCAGATCCTTAGCCTACTTTTAAAAATTGGATTATTGGTCTTGTTATTTGTTCGGTTGTAAGCGCTTAAGCATATTAAGGTAAATCTAGTTTAGGTAAATCATTCACTGCCGCAGGAGGACCAGAGGGTTGCGCTTGGGCTTCATCGTTAATCCTTTTCGGGTACTTCATGAAGTTTTTGGAAAGAGCCCTCTTTCACAGAATAGCTGCCAACTGGGACCTCCTGCCTCCCCAGCGAAGGGCTCAGGCCCATCCCGAGGACCAGCGAGGACCCAGGTGAACCCTCCTAAAAGTCCGTGCGTGGCGGCGACTCCCTGGCCCTGCTCGCGGAGCTCCAGAGAGCGACAGCAGCCTTCTGCTCCGGAAGGAAGCGGCCTCTCGGGATACGGTGGGGCGCATCTTTTTGGTTAAAACCACCAAAAGAAGAAAGTGAAACAGGAAGTGTGGAGACCAAAGGAGATGACCAGTCCAGGATCTAACGTCACTCTAGAAGTTGGCTCCTCTGGTGAGGGCTGGCGACCAGTCTGCCCATGGCGGAGCCACCGGGCCCTTCAGAGCCGGCTGACGCCAGGGCAGCGAGGGGTCGCCGCAAGGAAGGGCTCTTGGTGGGGGAGGAATGCCACGGATTTCCTTCCTGCTCCCAGGACATTGTCCTCTACCTCTCACCTTGAGAATGGGCCGATCAGTATATGAACACTCAGTAACTGCTAATTCAGTAAGTCCTTTTATCTAATTCAGTCACTTCCATAGGAGGGTCATTTGGTGCCTAAAATGCTGTCTGTGTGGACTCTCCTACACACGCCCACATAACACACACACACACACACACACACACACACGCATACCTACGGCTCCTGGAGGCCAAGGCCATTCTTGGGATGTTGCTGTCAACCGTGAACTCACAGAATGGAGGAAGGACACAGCTGCTCACGTGGGGTCAGGTCTCGGTGTGCATTCATTCAACCATCACTAACCCTAACCCTAACTCTAACCTTCACGGCCCTTTCCTTCAAAGCTCTAACTAGTGCCACAGACAGACAATTAAATGGCCACGTATTCTACAGCATGGTATTAGGTAAAACAGGGAACGAAGTACTCTACCTAGGACTGTCAGTTAAGGCCTCACTGATGAGGCGATGCTTGGCTCAGGGGTTGTGCAACGTGACAGGTCCTCACCAGGGATATTTGCTAGTGGCGGAGGGAAGAAGAAACGAAACTTCAGCACATGGCCGGGGCCAGCCACGGGGCAGAAGCCTGTGTCTGGGTTTCCAGCCCGGCCTGACATCCGCTTAAGTATTCTGGCCCACACTGGAGTGGAGAGAAAAGGCGGAATCACGGTCAGCCCGCCTTAGTACAGGAATAGGAAAAAGCAACTGACCTCCAGATTTTCTTGCCTTTGATTTTATGTTTATCAAGGGAAATCTTGTTTTCATTTTTATAGCAAATGTTTATGACTCTGCACCAGGAACTCGCCCGCCCAGCCTTTCTCCTGGGCTGCTTTGTCCTGTTTCCCGAGCTGCTGGTTCGGAGCTTGTGTCAGACTTTGTCAGAGGGGTTCCAGCCACATCAAAGCGCAGAGCTGCCTTTCCCGAAACCCAGGCCGCTGTGGGGGATCTTTCTCACCTTCTTCCCAGTGGCCGCTTCTCTCCGGAAAGGGTAGCTCCGAACACCCAAACGTGGTTAGATTTTCCTGCCTTCTGACACTGGCATCCTGGTATTCAGAAGTTTTGTGGCTCCATGTCAGAAACTTTTTGGTTTCAAGCAATAGAGGGGCTGTTCCCCCAGGCCATGCACAGCATGAAGGAAGTGTTTGCTCAGGTGCCTGCCGCAGCCCTGTCTGCGGAAGCGGGGAGCAAAGTTTAGGAGAGGAGGTGCCAACAGCTTGAACAGCCCCTGTGGGAGACCCCCGGTGTATAAACCAAGCCTTAGAGATAGAATCGGGGCCAGGATTTGGCTGAGAGTGTGTCCTCAGGAGAAACTGAATGAGGAGTAATGACAATGGCTGACGGCACCTGTTGGCCTGCTCTAAGCCTGGTGCTAACGCACCTGGTCCAGTCTCACTGGCCTCGGTCTGGCAGGTATGTGGCGGTACCCCTGTTTCACAGATGAGGAAACGGAGGTTCTGGAAGGTTGGGGTATCTCCACAGCACATCTGCCAGGGTCTGGCATTCAGACTTAGCTCTGGCCGAGCCTGGCACTCACACTCTTTCCCACTACGCTGGTTATTCTGTCCCTGGGGTGCACCGAATCGGGAATGCCTGGCTGTCCCCGTTCCACCGTGAGATATCGAGGACGGGCGATGAGCCCGGATATGAACCTCTCTCTGCCACTTCCGGGCAGTGCTGCCAGTTGCTATTTGCCCCCAAATTCCTTTGGTGTCACCCGGTTAATAGGCATAGTCCCCTTTCATCTCGCCAAGTGATTTGCTAGGAAAGTCAAAAGTAACCAGCGACCTTGTTTTTTTGTTTGTTTTTACCTCTCCTGATGCTTCCCTTGAAATACAACAGCTGCTAACTAGACTCTGTGTGTGTGTGTGTGTGTGTGTGTGTGTGTGTGTTGTCATTCACCCCTGGCAGGGTCCTAAAAATACAACCCATGAATGCTGGACATACCCACCTCCAGGTTTTAGAGCAAAGTCTCCTCCATGTGACAAACTGACCAGACGTGCCAGTTAAAATCAGGAAGTTCTCCCAGGTTAAGGGCGTGCAGTCTGTCTCCAGAGCCGGCAGCCAAAACTCCCTGCACATGCACACGGCGTGCTGTGACCCAGCCTGTCCTAAGTCCATCACGCAGCCTCTGTGTGCAGCCCTGGGCCTACAGCTCTAGAACTGGATTGTTCTTTCATTGAAAATGCTGACCAGGTGACTCCTCAGCAAGCAGAAATCTGGGAGGTTTAGTTCAAACAAGACACTTTCAGCCAGGTGCACTGGCTCATGCCTGTAACCCTAGCATTTTGGGAGGCCGAGGCAGGAGGATCACTTGAGCCCAGGAGTTGGAGGTTGCTGTGAGCTATGATGACGCCACGGCACCTTATCCACTCCAGCCAGGGCAACAAAGCGAGCCTCTGTCTCCAGGAAAAAAAAAAAAAAAGGACACTTTTAGTAGAGGGCTTTTTAGGGTCTGGATACAAAAGGGACACCCTGGCCATCCCTGGCCCTGAGGAGGCTGCTGCCCTCTCTGGCGAATGCTGTAGGGGCCTAGCTCAGAGCCTGAGATAGTTTCTAGAGAACCAAAATGAGCCTTAAGGGACACTTTTCCTCTTAGTCCTAGGAGAACAGAAGACCAGAGTAGAAAAGCTCATTTGACCACCACTTATTTGTCCTTGGTCCACTGATGCTGTCAGAAGAGGAGAGAAGCCTGTATACATCTATCTCGTTAATCCTCTTTTGTCCAAGGATGTGCGGGTAACATCTGCATGTGGGCAGACCGGAAAGATGGAACGGTCCCAGGCCTGGGGCTGGGGACCAGGCCGAAGGAAAAGAGTTATTGTGACCAAAGCAAACAGAAGCTTGGGTGTCACCTGGTGTCTGTGGGGAAAAGGTGATACATGTGTACTTACTCGGAATGTGACAGCCCAGCATTCCTTCCCAGGAACTGCTGATCCGAGAGGGAATGCTGTTTCAGTCCCGGGGACAGCCACCCTCACCCAGCCTCGTCCAGAGGCCTTGCCTGTCAGGAGTCCCCACGGGAGAAGGTGAGTTTCATTCCCCGTGTACTTTCTTCCGTGGCTGTCTTCCTAGAAAGCTCTACCTTTGGACAACAGTGGGGAACTCAGTGCGCAATTAAAAAGCAAACAAACTTGCCCCGATAGAGCATTTACAATTTAAGTGGACATTTGTGTATAGGCAATAACTCATGCTTTGTTAGATTTCCAAAAATAGACAACATAATTTTGTTGAAAGATTCCTGGCCCTTAACCAGTGCATGACCATCTCTGAGTTATGGAGACAGCTGGGTAGCTGCTGCCTACAAGATCGATACATCTTTTGCTTCAACTATGCACTATAGATCCATTGCTGCCACAAATTCTA
Organism: Eulemur rufifrons; assembly: GCF_041146395.1. Lineage (NCBI taxonomy): Eukaryota > Metazoa > Chordata > Mammalia > Primates > Lemuridae > Eulemur > Eulemur rufifrons. The sequence continues at coordinate 1,518,561 of NC_090992.1, read as the reverse complement.
AAGACACAAACTTGGGAAAATATTTGCCACATACAGGAAAAGGTGTTAATTGCCTTAATGTATAAAGAACTCTTACAGATCAATAAGAAGACAAATAATCTAACAGAAAAATGTGCAAAGGAAATGGGCAGATCACAGGTAATACAAATGGCTTTTAAATACACAAAATGATGTGCCATCTCATGATAAAAGAAATGTAAAGTAAAAGTGAGATACTATTTTCACCTTTCAGATTTCAGAGATCAAAAAATTTGATATCGCATTGTTAATGAGGATGTAGGAAAATGGGGACTCTTGTATACATTTTTTTTTTTTTAAAGAGACAGGGTCTTGCTATGTTGCCTACGCTGGTCTTGAACTCCTGGTCTCAAGAAATCCTCCCTTTTCAGCCTCCCAAGTAGCTGGAATTACAGGCACAAGCCACCATGCCTGGCTCTAGGGGACTCTTTCAAAGAACTCTACCAGCCTGAGAAAGTACTGAGATACTGAGGGGCACAGACATCTGTCTTTTCATGTAGTAGAAAAATATAAATCTATGCACGTTTCCATCCTCTACATGCAACCACCCCCCACCCCTACCCCCACCCCCAACCACCACCACTAAGGAAGACTCCACCTTTCCAGCAGTTTCTTTCCCCTCCTCCGCTCCAAGATTCTCTGGGCTTTTGTAACAGAGAGATAGGAAATGTCAACGCCCTCTAGCCAAAGAACATCATGAGCAAAGTTGAACAAGCTGGGTTCACTGCTTGCTGCAGGAGGGAGGTCACACAGCTTGGGGAACCAAGGGGCATCTCAGCAAGAGAGCATTAAAAGGGACTTATAGGGTTCAGGCGTGTGTTTGTAGTTTTTGAGAGAGTAGAGGAAGCAGGGCTTCATCTGTGTCGGATGCTGTTAGGAAGCAAGAGCAGCTCTGTGATGGGGTACATTAATTTTATCTAGAAAGGAATGATTCTTTACCTACTATAACTGGTAAAGAAGCAATGGCCACTCATTAGCTAGGACAGAAAGATATTTGGTCATTTTTGTGACTTGGACAATGCTTACGTTTTTGTCTGTGTCAGACATGATCGCAGAGTTGTTTTCGTCTTGATCCGTTGTGGCTGAAGAATGGCCTTGTCTCGTGTTGTCCTGGGAAGTGGTTCATGTTTGAAAGGATAACACCAAGGTTCGGCTGTGAGTGTCAGGTCAGCTTCCAGCAGCGCCAAGGTCTAGGTGGCAGTGCCGGCCACCTCCCAGCGTCAGGGGCTGCATCTCTCTTCCCAGAAGAGGAGGCCAGGAGAGATGTGGGTGGACAGGATTTCAGTTTTCTGGGAACTTGGGCAGAGAGTTGCTGTAGTGTTCCCAGGACAAACAAGGGGGCAGGAGGGTGGAGTGGGTTGATAAGAATTGCTATGGACACTGTGTCCCCATGGCTGTCAAGAAACATAAGTAAAAAACGTGAGCAATTTGTGAATGGTTTTTTGGTTGCTGGGTGTGTTCCCTCTATAAGATGCTGCTCTGAGACCACATGGATCAGGGTCTTAAAGGGCCGTTCTCAGGGCCCAGAGCTCCGGCTCAGCTGAAGATGACGTCTGGGTGAGGCCAGGAGGGTGACATTCTTAGAAGCCAGGTCAGGTGCCTGCTGCCTCCACCCCCCAGAAGACCCAAGAAGACAGGGTTCCTCAAGCTCCTTGACTCCCTGCCAGAATTCTGGGTCCCGGTCATTACCACCGACAAACGCTTTTATCCGACAGAATGCCACCCTGGGAGGACACGGTCCCTGTCCCTAGGCCTGCGAATCCTGTGGGAGAGTGAGGGCAACTGAGCACAGAGCAGAGACCTCAGAGCTGGAGGGGTTCAGCAAAGGGCCCCCAGCCCCTTCTAGGAATGGAGCGTTTCTGGGGCAGGGTTGTTTATTCATAGAGAGTTTTGGGACGTTGGGGCAGGGGAGCCTGAGGACACAGCAAGGAGGAGAGCAGGGTGGCAGGTACAGGCAGAGAATTCCTTGGAACATGGAGGTCCCAGAAGGTGAAGGCCTTGAGAGCCAGACTCCAGCCAGAGGGGGTGTGCATATGCCCAGCACCTAAAGGACCCACTCAGCGCAGCGAGGGTGAATACACAAGTCACAGACTCCCCCACGTCTCCCCCATGCCCAGCAGGCCAGAGGGCCCAGACTATGCCGGGTAGTGGGAGAAATGGAAAGAAAGGGACAAGAACGGGAGACAAGAGCCCATGGTGGGAGTCAAAGAGCTGGGAGAGTTTTGGAAACGGGTGTCTAGAGGGAGGGTTGATCAAGGGATGTGTGACCATCCACAGCCGAACTCAGAGGGACAGGACTGAGGCACAAGCTCTGGGCGGGTCTGTTTTCTAGGCAGGGTTTGAGAGCAAAAGGGGCAGCCACCTGGCGTCCCGAGGGCCCGGCCTGAACCTCCCCACCAAGGGGGGTGTCGGGGCCCCCAGGGACCTGGACACCAAGCATCACGGACGCTGAGGACGCGTCGCGCCCGGCTGCGCTAGAGGTGGGCGGGCAGTCCTCGTAGTCGCCCTCCGTCCCCCTGCGCTCCCGCTCCCGTGGCCTGGGGCGAGAGGCCCGTGCCCGGCGGGGAGAACCCCTCTACAGAGGCGCGGCAGCTCCTGGGGCAGCGCCGCCGCTCCGCGCTCCCGCCCCCGGTGGCCGGACGTGGCGCCTCCCCTGAGTCAGCGGCCGGAGCCTGGAGGTGGGGTCGGGAGCCGGAGCCCGGGGCTCTGATGTCACCGCGCGGCGGCGGCCGCCCGGGAGCGCGTCTCGGCTGCAGCCGCAGGTACGCGGTGGGGCGGGGGCGCGGGGAGCGGCGGCGGCATGGCGCAGCCGTGGGGTCGGCGGGCTCGCTCCCGGGGGAGGCCGGCGGCGGGGACGGCCCGGTGGCGACGAGGCGGGGTGGAGGCGGGGCTGCGGGGCCGCGGGCCGCGGCGCGTCGTTGGTCCCGGCGCCGAGTCGGTCGCGCGTTGCCCGGCCGCGGTGCGGGCAGGAGCCAGGCCCGGGCAGCTGGCCGAGCTGCGGGGGCCCGCGTGTGGCCGGAGCACGCAGCGGGGTCTCAACCTCCCGACCCGCGGCTCCCGCCCTTGCTCGCGGAGCAGCTGGGGAACCCAGGTTCCTCTCGCCCGGGATCGCGCCGCCCTCCTTCCCCGACGGCGAACCCAACGGGAAAGTGCGAGAAATGCGCGGTCAGCGGCCACCCGCTCTCCCGCCGCACCGCGTGACTCTGCTGCCCCCCTGCGGTCGCCGGGGCCTGCCCCCTCTTCCTCCTCGGTGCCTCGACTCCCGGAGCTTGAAGCCCCGGGTTCCGTGGTCGGTCCACGCTCGCGGCCGCCTGTCTCCAGGTGTCGCTAGCACCCTGCGCTTCCTGCGCATGGCTGGGAGCGGGGGTCTCTGGAGAGGCTGCATCGGGGCTGCCGCGACCGACGAGCCACGTAACCAGCCGCTGCGCGGAGCGCGGATACTGCATGGGCTGCGCGGTCGGCGCGAACGGGCTGGGAGAAGGGGGGGCGCTGGCAACAGGGAGAGCCACGGAACTTACCAGAACGCCCGCCCGGCCAGACCTAGCCTGAGGTTCTGGGCCCAGGAAGTCAGTCTGGCTGGGAGGCCGACGTGCAGACAGCGCCCCCACAGGGAGCCCAGTGCTGAGGGCAGAGCAGCCGGGAGGGGCGGCCCGGACAACCCCTCCGCAGAGAGGTCAGGTGTGAGGTGGCCTTTGAGAGGTACGATTTAAATCCTGATCGTTTGAATTTGAGGCTATTTTCCGGCGCCTCTTCTGTCACCTTACCTGGGTCTGTTCCCACTGCCTTGGTGTGATTGAAACTGTCATCATCTATTTATTTCCCCAACAACCCCTAATTAAAAGCCTGGGTCGCCCGCTTGCCCACTCTCTCTGCCCAGCTCCAGACCAGACCTGCCAGACACTGCAAAGCCCGCAGGCTCCAGACTGGAGGGGCCCTGGACCCCTCTGGCCAATCCCCAGCTTGCTCCTTCCAAACTGGCGCCTCCACCTCTCAGCTCCCTAGCTCCGAATGCTGAACTCATCTTTGTCTCCTCTTCCTCTCTCGCTCTTTCATTCCGGTGCCAAATGTATATCGAATGTTTCCCTCCTCTCCCCCCAGGACCCCAGTCTGGTGGCTTTCTAGCAGGGATTCCGTGCTGCTCCCCCTGCCCTGGCGAGGCGAGGCGAAATGCCTGCAGCGTTCTTTGAGCTCCAGCCTCTGGACTTCTGTTCAGCAGCGGGCATGGGCTCTGCAGTCCAGCCCACAGCTGACACTAATGCTGAGGCTGGGGCCCTTAGGGTACGGCCACCCCCAGCCACAGGGGCTGGCTGGACTTCAAGAAGCTCCCTGCAGCCAGACAAATGTGAACACTCCTTGATACTTTGTGCTTTGGCCCCAAAACACACTAAGGCAGCTGGGCCCTCCTGGCACCGCAGGTTCTGCAAAAGGCACAACGTGAGCATGTGAGGTTGATGTCTTGTATCGTGGGGCCACCAATGCAAAAGCATCAAGACGAGTTAGAGTCGATAAGAAAACAGATACATATACACATTTTTATTGCCATTCGAGCTGTTTTTATTTGGTGAATTCAGAATCCTTTGTTAACACAGTAACTCACAAATAAGAAACGTTCACAGATTTTCAAGGGCTCACTTGAGGAAACCTCTTTGTATTTGGTCACCCCTGTCTGTAGATGTGGCAAGCCAAAATGGGCAGGATGAGTGTCACGAGCCAGGGCAAACAGTGCTCCCAAGCTGGGAGCACTAGGACTAGGCCTAGGAAGAGAGAGGGCTGGTGCCTGAGCTCCCAGGAGCTGCTATTCAGAGTGGCTTATTGTCCTGAAGTTTAGAGAGTGGAAACACTTTGCAAAAGAATTCCCAGGCCTGAGTGTGAGGGTGAACCTGCAGGGCTTAATGGGCAGAAAGATGCCCCCAGGTGGGTCATGTCAAGATGTTCCGGTCCCAGGCCTGCTGGAGCCCCTCCTAGGAACATTGCCAGTACTGCCCTCCCTCGTAGGAAACACCATATCCTCCTACCACGAACCGCCCTACTTGCCCTAACTAGCAATCTGTAACACTGTGGGCCTCAGGGAAGTTCATGCAGGGTAACTCTGAGCTCCCAGTAGTGCCTAGGAGGCTCAGACAGGCCTGCGTTTTGGTCCCCACCCCAGCTGCATGCGACCACCCTACTCTGTACTCTCCATCAAGCAGCTCAGGGAAGACAAGCCACTCCCCACCCCCAAAGTCCCCATAGTTCATAGGGAGCCCCAGGTTCCCAAGCCTCAAAGTTGCTCTCACCCCGACCCAGGCACACCCACCCAACTCTTACCTGGATACCCCTCTCGGGACGGGGGAGGCATCGATTTCCGGCCAGTCCTGCTTTGTTTGTTCCTAACAATGCATGAGGAACCTGGTCAGTGTCTGTGGTGGCAAGTGCCTCACCATCCTGTCCTATTCCCCGGAAACATCTAACAGGAAGGAGAGAAGGGTGTGCAGAAGCTAAAGAGCCCTCTTCCCTCTCTACCAAGGCCGCCCCTACATCTACTCCCTGCAAGTCTGTCCTTTCCCTTTGCCGTTCGACAAATATTTACTTAAGGTTGACTACGTGCCAGGCACTGTGCCAGACTGAGGGCAGAGTGATGAGTAAGAGAAGAGCCTGTCCTCAGGAAGCTCAGGGGTGGGACTGGGAGGACAGAATCCCAAGCAAGCCAACAATGACAGTGCAGGGTGATGGGTGCTGCGATGGGGGAAGCTCAGGACCCGGCAGGGATCCCAAAAGGTCAGGAGACCGCTCAGCTGAGCCCTATGGGAGAAACAGGAGTAGCAGGGCAAAGAGGGGGTCAGCGGGTCATTCCTAGACAAAAGGCAAAGTCTCAGAGGCAGGGACCATATTATTCTGGAATGTCAATAGAGTGTGGGCAGCTGGGAGCAACTGTTTCCCACAGTGGCGTCTGCGTTTTGCTGGAGGATTCAGGCAGCTGGGGGCAGGGGGCGTGGCACACTGGCTTTCAGCAGGGTTTGCTCCTAGGAAATTGATTCTGGCTGCAGTGAGCTTGGAGGCAGGCCCAGATTCCAGGCAGGGCTCCTCCACTTACCAGCTGTGTGTCCCTGGGCAAATCATTTTCCCTTCAGAACCAGTGTCTTCATCTGTAAAATGCACACAGCAGTTGTGAGGATCAAGATAAATATTTATGTAAAGCACCTGGAACATAACAGGCACAGAGGAAGGGAGGACGGCTGTGAAGCTGCCCCTGCCCCCGCCCTGGGTCTCCCCACTCCTCTCTTGGCTCCCCTGTGATCTCAGATCATTTCTGACCATTGTTTATCGGGCAGAGATCACGTGGAGAGGCTAACAGAGCTGCCAGGAAGCAGCCTGGGAGGACCAAGGCTGGGGAGGAAGGAGCATGGGTATGTTCTCGGCTCTGCTGGAGGGACCAGGGTGGAGGCTGCTGCTGTGGACTAGGGGCGCCCCAGCGGGGAATCGGGGCCAGTCGCCAGCCAATTCCTCTCTCCTGAGCTGAGGCCCTCAACCTCTAGAGTTGCTCCTTGGGACTGGTCCTACTGGTCCCCATCCCTGACCCCAGGGTGACTCCACCAAAATCTGGGGGAAAGGGGATGCCAGTGCTAGGTAGGGGGACAGTGTGACCGCAGAGGGGACCTATATGCGCCTAGCTCTCCGCGCTGGAGGGGCCAGCAGGCTGCTCTAACCCTTACCTGGAGTTCCTCACCCACCACTCCCCGTCTACGTTTTTCCAGGACCCACGGAGCCAGCCAGTCTCAACACGCATCTGCGCAGCCATGGAGGCCCTGGGTGCTGGGGACGAGCGCGCCTCCCCAGCCTCGCCCACTCGAAGCCTGGACCTGCGGCGGCTGTCCATGCGCGCAGACTCGGCCTACAGCTCTTTCTCCGCGGCCTCTGGCGGTCCTGAGCAGCGCATGCCGTCGCCTGGGACCGACCTTCCTTACCTAGACTGGGACTACGTGCGCGTGGTTTGGGGCGGCCCGGCCCCCGCCCGGCCCGACGCCGCCCCTCGCGCGTCCCCGCTGCCGGGGCCCGCGGTCACTACGCGCAGTGGGCCGCAGCCGCCGGAGGTTCAGGGGCTCCCGGGGCCGCTAAACAGACAGGCCACCCCGCTGCTTTACGCCCTGGCGGCGGAGGCCGAAGCCGCGGCGCGAGCCGCCGAGCCGCCCAGCCCGCCGGCCTCGAGGGCCGCCTACCGCCAGCGACTGCAGGGCGCGCAGCGGCGCGTGCTCCGGGAGACGTCCTTCCAGCGCAGGGAGCTCCGCATGAGCCTGCCCGCCCGCCTGCGGCCCGCAGCCCCCGCGAGGCCCCCCGCGGTGCACCCGCGCTCGGCCTCGCTGAGCCACCCGGGCGGGGAGGTGGAGCCGGCGTGCTCCCGGACTCCCGCGCCGGGAACCGCCGGCCGGGGTCTCCTGGCCAACCAGCAGCGGAAGTGGTGCTTCTCCGAGCCAGGAAAGCTGGATCGCGTGGGTCGGGGCGGGGGGCCGGCAGGGCAGTGCATGGGTGAGGCCTGCTCCAGCTCTGGCGTCACCCGGCCCCAGCCCCAGGAGTCGCAGCATGCGGTGCTGGCCGAGTTAGAATGTCATGAGATCAGATGGCTGCCCAAGACCCAGCCCCGAAGCACAGCCTACCTGCACTCCGGGTCCTCGAAGCTCGCAGATACCTACAGGCCTGGTCGCAGTCGGAGCGCTTCAGGCGAAGTCATGGGTTCCTGGGGAGGTTCAGGGGGGGCCATGCCCAGTGTCCAGGTATGGAAGATGGGGGTTCAGGCCGGTGGGGAAGTGGGGGAGCATCTGAGAAACTGAGAACTCGAGCCACATTTCAGTTGACTGTTCACCTTTCCAGGCTGTTCCCCAAGGAGCAGAACCCCCCAGACCATTGTTTCAGACCCAGCTTTCCAGGTGAGACTCTGTGGAGATGGCTCTGTGGGGTGGGGGGTGGGGGTGGGGGACAGCTTTCACACTCTTGCCCAAGAAAGAAGGCCACTTACCTGCCCTCAGTCTGAGCCTTCTGTCTTTTGCACATTGAACACCTTCTGTCTCCTTGGTGCAACACCAAGAGCTTCCGTCCTGGTCACTGTGATCAGTGTGGGGTCCCTGCCTCCAGGTTCTTGACTCAGAAGGAGACTACAGTGGTGTGTCCTGCAGACGTCCCCCAGAGCAGCCCTGCAGACTGGGAGCAGAGGGGCTCAGAGACCGGCATTGTGTCTGCCCAGCTCCCCTCTGTTTCTGTTGATGAAGTGTTCCTGGAAGAAGCCCCGCCGGTCGGAATGAGATCACCACCAGACTCCCAGGCCCCCGAAGGGCTCCCAACCAGGTGCATTCCCTCTTGCTGCCAAGCATCACGAAACATCCCACTCCCAAATACACATCTACAAAATGCTAGAGGGGCAGGGAACCCTCTCCTAACTGGACCCTGGGAGCCCAGATGGTGGGGGTGGGGGCAGGCAGCCCTTCAAGGCTACCCCTTTTCTACGGCTGTAGCTTTTTTTGTTTCGTTATCTCTTCTGCTTCCAGAGTGCATGCCTCTGACCAGCAGTGTGGAACTGATTTGGGCCAAAGGGCTGGCCAGGCTAAAATCTCCCCAGAGGACCCCCTCCATGAGTACCCAGGGACTGTAGAGGCAGACGACTGCTGGCAGACAGTGAATGGTTCTGCAGATGTTTCCAGGCCCACAAGCTGTAGCCCCCCTGGGACTGCAAATGGTGACACCCCAACTATTGACCCCACTGGACAGCTGACCACTGGCCCCCTGGCAGCTTCAGAGAGTGACCTCCTCAAACTTCTCCCAGTTGCCCCAGGGCCCCCTCACCATACTGCCCTGGCCTGGGCCACTGGCCAACCTGGTTCCAGGCCAACATGGCCCAGTCAGCGTCTTGAGGAGCTGGTTCAGGAGCTGGCCAGACTGGACCCCTCTCTGTGTGATACTCTTGCTTTCCAGCCCATCCCAGAGCTACCCCTAGGCCTGCTGGATGGGCTGATTCCTTTAGCCGAGGTCTGGGCTGCAATGAGCACAGCCTGTGGGGAGGCGGGAGAGGAGGCTGCTGGTACTTCTGAGCCAGGGTGAGTGAGGGGCACCAGGGACTTCTAAGCACCTGAAGTCTGGGGCAGGACAACCCCAGGAGCTCTGGCTTTGTCCTCAGGTCCTATCAAGTCAGCTTCACCCAGCTCCTGCCAACTTCTCAGGAGGAAACAAGGCTTGAAAACTCTGCCACCCACCCAGTGCCTGACCAGCCATCTAGTGAGGGGTTCCTGGCACCAAACAGCATCCAGGCCAAGAAAGTAAGTGTGGAAGGGTTTGTGGAGGCTGGGTGGGGCAAGAGCCCAAAATCTGGGCACAGAAGTCAGCTACCCAGGCCGTCTCTGCAGGTGGAGCTGGCCAGCCTCCTCCAAAAGATGCTGTGGGACCTTCATGCGGAGCAGGAGAGGCTGCGGGGGGCGGCCCAAGCGTGGGCCAGAAGCCAAGCGGCTCTGGAGGCTGCAGTGAGCCAGGCCTGTACACCCCCGCAGCTGGAGAGGTTCAGCCGGTTCATGGCAGACCTAGAGCGCGTGCTTGGCCTCCTGCTGCTTCTGGCCAGTCGCCTGGCCCGCGTGCGCCGCGCCCTGGCCTGGGCAGGCTCAGAAGGCGACCCCGAGGAGCGGGTAAAAAGGGTTTAGGCTGGGGGCAAGCAGGGCAGGGAGGGGCCTGCCGTCTCCGGCTGGAACCTACCTGGCAGCGCGGTGCGTCGCCCTGCTCATGGCGCCCTCTCCCTGCGGCTCCAGGCTTCTCTGCTGCAGCGACTCGGGTTCCTGCAGCGGCAGCAGCAGGACGCCCAGCAGCTGAAGGAGCACGTGGCGCGGCGTGAGCGGGATCTGCGCGAGGTGCTGGTCCGGGCACTGCCGGTGGAGGAGCTGCGCTCCTATGGCGCCCTGCTGGCCGGCAAGGCCGCCGTCCTGGCTCAGCAGCGCAGCCTGGACGAGCGTGTCCGGTTCCTTCAGGACCAGCTGGACGCCATCAGTAGCGACCTTGGCCATCATTCCCTGTCTCCCAGGCCGGCCCGGCCCCCAGAGACCTGTCTTCCCGATGAACAGCCCTTACCTCCTCCCCTTACCTAGTTATGGGTGGTGGGGCGCCCCTAACTTTCACCCACATAACCGGGTGATGCTGGTTTATTCGGTGCTTTTCCCTTGAGGGGGACACAGGCCAGACCCTCCCAGGACATTCCTTCAAAGTGTTCTCATGGGGCCTCACCCAAATCTTGAGGGTTATTTGGTAATTAACTTATGGGTCTTAAAAATTGCAGTATTACCCCATTATGTGATGAGGGAGGGGCTGTCGGGGTTGGAGGGAGGAGAGACAAGTCTGAGGAGCACTTCAACTGAAAGTGCAAAACAGCCTTTTTTGTTCCTTCAATAAAATTTAGTAAGAAAGTGTGTGTGTCACCTGTAGCATAGCTGGGGACAGGGGAGAGAAGGGTCTTGTTTACAAACTGCAGGCTCTGGATTTGTTGGTGGAGTGTGGGTCAGGTCCCGCAATGCTGGGAAGACTGGAGAACCAGGCTTGAAAGTGGGAGGGACCAGGTAGATACTGAGCTGCCAGCTGACGGCTGCCAGAGGTCTGTTCTGGAGACTACATCACTGCCACAAAAGCCTGGATCTGACTGGCTGAGTCCAGGGTTCAGAGTTCAGTCAGGGTTCAAGCCCCCAACTTCAGTAGTGAAAGTGAAGGTCCTCCCTCCCTTCAAGACTCAAGCTATAGGGAATTCCCCCAAATTGAAAATGGGCTCAGATGCTTGCTGCCTAAATACCCTGACAAATGTTCAGTATACGTGGACATTTGGGGACATTCATTCCAAGACCCAGAAAGAACTTTCTTCCGTTTCTAATTATGTTATCAAAACTGAGTTTATCCTGCTCTCTTCCAGAGACAGCCAGGCCTGAGGAGGTGGGAGCTGAAGGTGAAGGGTGGGGGACCTAGAGACCTTCCACATGGGGGCCGATGACCTGGAGTGGCAGCTGCGGTTGTGTGTCAGCCAGGCTGATCTGGGGGTGGGAGTGGGAAGGCAGGGGCTGGAGTGGTGTGACACATACGACAAACTCCTCCATTTGTGCATCAGCCCTGTGTACACAGAATCAAAGTTAGGTGTTCAGATAGACACGTGAAAATCTGCTACAGCATTTGTAGCTGCACGTCCCAGGGACAAGACTGTTCTGCAAATGTTCAGTGTAGTTTTGGAAGTTGGGCACATTAAAAGGCATGTGTATGTGTATTTAAAGCCAGCTGACCCCGAAGTGAGAACTCTCTGCTTCTGGGCTTGTTTTCTGATGTGTATTGTCACTAAGTGCAACTGGTTGGGAATTTTAAATGGTCGTATTCATACCAAAAGCATTAGTTATAACAGTTGCGCTATTGAGCACAGAACAATGCTCACATTGTGCTGTTTTATAAAAAACATATGGGGCTCCTGCTGAGGTTCCAACGTTATGCTTTGCTTCGCTCCTTTGAACACTGTGGGCAGGGCCTCCGCTCCAAGGTCTTCAGCCAAGCAAGCTGGTCCAGAAGCTACTAATTGCTGCCTTTTTCCCTGCGCGGTCCCCATCGCATTCTCCCATTGTGATATTCTTAGAAACACATTTGACGTCGTCCATCGGGCCAGTGGGAATCGTGTATTTCAGACAAAGCACTCCCAACCCTGGCTGGGCGTGGGGGCGCGGGAGCGGGGGTGGGGGGCGTCTGCCATCTTCCCATGAAACTTGGGCTTTGGTTTTGTGCTGAGTTTTTCCATGGGGAAATAAATGTGAGGGTGTCCCTGCCAGGAGAACCCGAAAAGTAAGGCCACACCTCCTGCGCCGTCTTGCCTCTGTCTCCTTGCCTCAGTTCTTCTCCCTTCCATGTTGTTTCTTCGGAGGTCTAGAACGAACGCACTGCAGACGGTCCAGATGGGCACCACTGCCAGACGTCGGGGCCCAGCAGCCCGGTGGAGCGACCCTCCGGGACACCGCCAGCAGGGGGCACCGTTCTCCTTGCGGCGAAAGCGTCTGCTCCCGCTTTGCCTCCCGCAGCCTCCCCGGATCCCAGGCCCTCCGGGGCAGCGCAGGGACCGGCCTTGCCTTGCCGAGGGAGCCCCTGCTAGGCCCGACAGCTGGGGCTGAGCCTTTTGCTTATGTCGGAAAGACCTGCGGGCCAGCGAGGCGGGAGAAGGCTGGCCGGCGTTCCTGGGCCGCTAGGCCTTGGTGGGGAAGGGGTTGGCTAAGGAGAAATGGCGGAGGGAAGCCGGGGACGTGGATCTCGAGCACGAGTATCAAACAGAGCCTTATGCGGTTTCCCAGCGCGGGAAAGAGGGCGACGCGCGTCCCCGCTGGGCTTCCCGCGCCCGCCCGCGGCGCCCTCGGGCTGCGGGGGCGGCGGGCGCGGGCGGGCGTCGTTGCCGGGCAACAGGCAGCCGCGCGGCCGGCTCCCCGCGCGCCCGGCTCCCCGCGCGCCTCCTCCGCCCCCGCCGCGGCTCCCGACGTGGGTTTCATTAGTGCGCTTGGTGCCTTCAGACTGGATCGGAGGCGGGCGGGGGGCGCTGTTCCGCGGCGCCCCGCACCGCACACGGCCTGTCTGGAACATCCTGCTCCGCACGGGGCGCGCCTCCGCGGGCGGCCGCGTGAGCCTCGGCGAACCTCGCAGAACGCGTTGCCGCGCTGCTCGTTCCCGGGTGCACCGGACGCTCGTGAGGAAATTGAGGGCAAAAGTGGCTGAGGGCCTCGGAAAGAGGGACAGGGGCACGTGGGGGCGGGGGGAGGCGGGAGGCGGCCACCGCCATGAAGCCGTCCTCTCTAGGACCCCGTCGCGTTGCGGTCACGCCTCGGCGCTGCTTAGGTCACAGCGGACTGTTACCTGTCGTCTTCGGTATTTAAATCAGCACCCACTTTCCAGGGGGAGCATTTTTTTTTTCCTTTGGGGAAGAGGTCTGCACCTCCAGGCCCCTGTTTCCTCTTCCCTGCAGGCACACCTGAGGCCACCCTATTTCGTAGGTTGAAGTCCCCGAGGTGTGGCAGTTCCCGACGGCGGGTGAGGCCAGTTGGAGGCCAAAGGCTATCTGGAGAGTAACAGAGAATCTAATTACGAAAACATTTTGAATGGTCAACTAATTTCTTCCAGGAAAAGGCCTAAAAAGGGTGAGAATGTGGGTCCTGACTGTGTGTCGAGGGTGCTCTCAGCCCAGCTGGCTGAATGGCGGCAGCTTAGGTCTTGGTCGTGGGAGCAGGGACGCCAGGAGTGTGAGTTGGGAAAGGCATTGTTATTTCTGTTTTAACTAAAGTGATATCCTATACAGAACATGGGATCATTTTCCTTGTGAGAATGCACTTTTCCTAGTACAGCTGTTTACGTATACAAATGCTAACATGATAAAAGAATGATCCTGTAAAGCAAATCCACAAATCAGAGCTGGTTTGGAATGCAGCCCTTTACCCCCATGGAACCAGCTTGGCACTCCTGGTAATATCTCAGGTTGGTACTGCAATTCACAAAGAGCCCTGCCTACTTAATCCACGTGCTCTTCCTTCCCAACAGCCTGTAGGATAGCTATGGCCAGTCTTCTGTCCCACAGAGAAGGGAGAGGGAGGTTGGAGAATTGGGTGACTTGCCCCAGGTCACTAAATGAGTAAACGGTTGAGATGAGACAACCTTCCTGTGACAGCCTCATGAAAAAGAACAAACACTAGGATGCTATCCCGACTCTGCCACTTACTAGCTTTGGGGCCCAAACAAGTTACTTACAGCTTCCCTAGGCTTCAGGTTCCTCACTTTAAAATCAACATACAAATAGTACATACCATGTAAGGTTGTACCTGTTAATACCTGCAGAGTTTAGAACTGTGCCTGGCACTTAAATACAGGTTCTACAGTATAAGCATTACCTTCGATCTCCACTAGGTAAGTGCAACACGCTCAAGAATTACCTACAACCTCCATTAAAGGAATGTGAAATTTTGTTTAAAAGTTTGCTATGTATATGACTCATACACATCTACATCAACAATTAACTTCTCCGCCATTAAAAGGAATGATTCTCCTTGTGACAATTCTTACCAGCTAACTTGCCTTAACAGTAGAATACAAAAAAAAAAAACAACAAAACAACAACTTTGGCCTGCAAGGAAAAAGCAGTGGTTTCTAACACCTGAGCTTTAGAGGTATTGATTCTAAACTCTCACCAAATGTTTTACTTAACATGGAAGGCTGGCAGCACACCTTCTGAAGCACAAAGATTATTCTCACAGTTCAAATAACCCTCCTCTAAGTGTGCAATAAGTATTAGTTGTTGTTATTAACACTTTGTTGGTTTAAATTTTGTCTTTCTCAAGGTAGGTCATACCTGTGTCTGTGACCTTTGTTACCTTGTCTTAGTCGGGTCTTTTACTATGGAAAAATCTCTAATATTTTATTGTCTTCTAGACAGACCTTCAGCTACTAGGATTACTGTAATTGTGCCTCCCACAATTTTTCTGCAGAGGCAGATTTAATTTGCATTTAAAAATAATTAATGCAAATTAGCTACAGTTCCAGGCAAGGAAGCTGGGAAGGGTCAGATCAGGGCCTACATTTATCTACAGTTCTTGGCTACTGTATCCATGTGTGGTTGACTCCTTTACTTTGCAGAGCAATCCAAACTCTTTCAATAACAGAATGCTTCAAAGAGGCAGAAGAATAATGAGGGGAAAAGGAAAAAATTAAGTAGATAAGAAAAGAGAAGGCAAGTAGCAAAAGCTGTAGAATGTTTAAGGGAAGTACATCACCACACAAGCAAGAACAAATGGAGGACTGTTTATTTCATTTCTTAAATTAAAACATTCCACGAAGGACTTAAATTATTTCAAAGCCTTCACTATATATACCAGGGGAAAATAGCCCACTACCCTGTGCCACAAAAACTATTTGATATAATTAATGACATGCAAACACAATTTGAAAAAGTAGAGCATCTCACAATATGATAGAAAAAAGGCTGGTTGAGCAAAGGGATTCCACATCTTTAAAACAGAAAAAAAAAATGCATTATAATTACACTGTGTTCAACCTGGGAAATCTTGGCAATATCTACAACCTCCAACTTACAGGCAGGAAAAAAGGACCAGGGAAGTTAAGCCACTCATCCAAGTTCACTGAGCAAAGAGAATCTGCTTTTGCTATTTTGGAATAAGTTGTCTGCTTTCAAGTTTTTTTTTAATGGATATCACATGCTTTTTGTTTGCACAGAACTTTCATATAAAGTGGTTGCTCCCTAATTGCATCCATTACTATTTAATCAGTTATTTTTCTGGTGTAATGCTATGAATTTTTTTTCTTTGAATATTCACCTATTGCACTGGAAGGCTAAGCTGGATTTGAAAACCACAGACTCAGAAACATAGTACAAAAGTACAATTCACAGATCACAATTTAAAAAAATTAATTATTTGTGCCAAATCAAAACGGCCACCTACCAGTGCCAAACACACATTTATGTTTCACTACGAAGACAACCACAAATTTAAAATATTTGCCAAAATGTTTCTTTTCTCTTTGTCACCTTTACTCCCAAGACGCACTTGTTTCCAAATATTTAGCATTCACAGTACAACTTAAATTAATTACATTCATAATGGTCACGATAGTTATTCTGCGTTCAAGACTCTCTAGAATCTTGATTACCTAAAATGAGGTAGATAAACTTTTAAGTTTGTTGGTTGGGACTAATTTCCTTTAGATCTTGATAATCTATTTTTTAAATAGAATTCCAAAATATTTAGCAAAAAATTGACAATGAGCATTTTGCCTAAGAGTGGAAAAATATAATTTCAAAAGGTTATTATGAAAGTTGCTTTACCTCATTTCAATTTAAAAACAGAATAAAAGCATCAAATTACAAGACCACCACATTATTTTAAAGCTGACAATCTAACACCTTCCAACATTTAAAGAGACCCTTGCTCTAGTTCCGGCTTGGGGCCGCGTGATACCAAGGCATTCAGGGGCCAGACCAGCTGCTGCCCCTTAACCTTCAACCCTAAATTTCAAGTCTCCTCCAGAATTCAGGCCTGACTACTGGAGCTCTTCATAAGAGAAGATGCCAGATCTCAGTGAGATCTGGAGTCTCTGGAGACAGGTCAAGCTTTAGGCAGACTCTGGAGGCACAGGCCCATTTGGGTAAAACAGGCCGCAGTGGACAAAGCTGAAAGCAGCATGGGGCTGGCGGAGTCGGGCCCCAGCCTTGGGTAGGCTTAAACCGTAGGGGGAAGGTCCGGTTAGATCAACCAGGCCACGGCCCCGGGGACCGTCAGGTTGTGGGAGGCAGACTGGGCACTAGGCCAGCTGAAGGCCCCGGAGCAGGTCGACGGGAGACGTCGGAGAGGGCTGGCAGGCTACCGCGGATCTTTGTCTTTTTACGCGGAGCTATGGGCGAGGCGCTCAGGAACTTGCTGAAGGAGCTGGATTTCTTCAAGCCTCGGGCCAGGTCCTGCAGCATCATGTCGTCGGCCAGGACGCCCAGAAACGCACTCGTCGTGGAACTGAGGATGGTGGCGGCGACCTGCACGGGGCGCCGGGCTGCGAGACTGCCACTTCCACCGTCGGTCCCATCGGGCTCCGTGGTGCCTCGCACGCCCGGGTCGCCGAGTAGGCGGCGCAGCGCATAGGAGGAGCCAGGCCGCAGGTACTGGTAAGCGCGACGCCCGCTGTGGTCACGCACGTGCACCTGTGCCCCCAGGCGCACTACCAGCAGCACCGCGGCGTCCTCGTGGCCGTGCAGAGCCGCCAGGTGCAGCGGCGTGTAGCCGCCGTGCGAGCGCGCGTTCACGTCGACGGGCGCGCCCCCCCGCCGCGCGACCGCCACCAGCTGCAGCGCCATCTCGCGGTCGCCGCTCTTGGCGGCCCAATGCAGGGCCGTGAAGCCAGACATGAAGTCGCGCTTGGCCGCCAGGCCGTGGTCGCGCAGCAGCAGCCCGTGGAGTTGGTGGGTCCAGCGGCCGTTGGCCGCCCTCACCAGCCACTCGTGCTCGGACGGCTCCAGGGGCACCGCGGACGGCGGCGGCGCGGCGGGCGCCTCCTCGGCGTCCGGGCTCAGCAAACGCGGGCCGGCGCGCGACAGGCGCCTCAGGTGCGGGGAGCGGCCGGGGCCCGCGCTGAGCCCCAGGCCCGACTCCTCCACCGAGAGCCGCCTCAGCAGCAGCGGGGAGCTGCGCGGGCTCGGCTCTTCCGACAGCTGCCGCCGCAGGCCTTGCTCCTCGGCGCGGAGCCGCAGCGCGGCGGCGCCGGGCACGCAGCGCACGGGCAGCATGCTGGGCTTCGGCGGCGGCGCGCGCGGAGCGGGTGGCGGTGGCCCTTGCGCTGCCCCGGGCGCAGGGTCGGGGTCCGGCGGCTCTACCCGGAGTGAGACCGCCTCCGACGGTGCCCTGGACGGTGGGGCCGCGTCTGCCGAGAGCCCCTCTGCGGGCCGGGCTGGCGCCAAGCCTGGCGCTCGGGGGTCGGCGGGGCCCGCTGGCTGCGGGGCCGAGCCCAACAGCAGCTCCCCAGGGGGCTGGGTGGGTTCAGAGGCCGGAGCCCCGGGGGCGTCTTGTGGCTCTGGTGCCCGGGCCGGGTCCTCTGGTGGTTCCGCCGCCCGCTGTGCCGAGGCCAAGCATGGAGCTTTCGGGGCAGAGTCTTCCCCCGGTGAGACGGACGTGGTCTTCGGCAGCGAGCCCGGTACCTCGGGGGTGCAGGCGGGCAGGAGCGCGGGTCCCTCCCGGGGTCGTAGCTTCTTCCGCAGCACCACGAACTTGACGCCGTCGAGCTCCTTCACCACCGCCACGTCGTTGACGTACTGCTTGAAGCGGTCCCTGCGGGCGGCGCGGCCCCGCGGGTCGCCGGCATCCAGCAGCGGCGTGAAGCGGCTCAGCAGCTCGGCGCTGGGCACCTGGCCGCCCCGCTCCCGCAGGAAGCCCAGCACCGCGGCCTGGCTCACCCCGGCGGCCGCGGCGGCCGCGGCGGCAGCGAGCGCCATGGGCGGTCCCCGTCCCTCCCGCCGGTCCCCGGTTCGCGCGGGCTGGGACAGGCGACCTCTGCGTCGCCCCCAGGGCCGCGCGGGAGCGGAGGTTCAGAGAGTCACGTCAGCCTCGGCCGCGCTCACCTTGATCGCTGTCGCCGCGGCGGGACGGGCGTGTGCCCGGGGCTGCGTCTCGGTCACGCCCGGAGTCTGCGGGCAAAGGGCGCTGGGGGCCGCGGCGAGAGCCCCCCGCCCGCGCCCCGCCGGGCCCTCCGCCTTCGCAGTGGGCTCCTGCCGCTGTGTCGTGTCCAGGGGGCGCCGGGCTCCATCCCCCACGCGCGCTGCTCGCCGTACAGGTGACAGCTGCCGCGCGACGCGGAGGGAACGGGGAGCGGAAATCCCCCCGCCCGGCCTGGGAATTAAAGGCGCAGCGCGCTCGGCCGGTTGCTAGGTGGGCGTGTTCCCAGGGATGCGGCGACACCGCAGAGGGACGGATTTTCATTCCTTAATACCGCTCCAGTTTTCTCTTGCGTTTCATACCGGGGACGGAACAGATGCATGAAATTTACAGCAGAACAATTTGCTGTGCGTGGCAACGCTGGAGGCTTAGAGAGACGTTTTAAAAGCAGTTTTCCCAGGCCGGGCGCGGTGGCTCACGCCTGTAATCCTAGCACTCTGGGAGGCTGAGGCGGGTGGATCGCTGGAGGTCAGGAGTTCGAGACCAGCCTGAGCAAGAGCGAGACCCCGTCTCTACTAAAAATAGAAAGAAATTATATGGACAACTAAAATATATATATACAAAAATTAGCCGGGCATGGTGGCGCATGCCTGTAGTCCCAGCTACTCGGGAGGCTGAGGCAGTAGGATCACTTAAGCCCAGGAGTTTGAGGTTGCTGTGAGCTAGGCTGACGCCATGGCACTCACTCTAGCCTGGGCAACAGAGTGAGACTCTGTCTCAAAAAAAAAAAAAAAAAGCAGTTTTCCCATAAAATAATACCGTTTTGCGTAGAATTTTGGGAATAAAATCACTGGAGAACATAAAGAAGGAAAAAAATCACCTGAAAATTACTATTAACATTTTGAAATATTCCCCCCAAGTGTATATATGTTCACGCTTTAAAATAAAGCAACGTCAGAGTCATGCTATGTTTTTAAAACTTCATTTATTCCACAAATATTTATTGAACACCTAGTTTGTGCCAGGACCTTTTCAGGCTGCAGGGTATCAGTTAGCAATGCAGATTAGAAAGAAAGAAAAGCACAGCCTGACCTAGTGTAGCTAATATATCGGAGGAGAACAGAAGTGATATAAGTAATATGGTGAATTTGAAAATCATAATATGCTAGATAAATACTATGGAAAAAATAGAGCAGGGCAAAACAGATGGCAGAGAGGCTGCAATTGTGAACTGAGTGGTCAGGCCAGGACTCACTGTAAAGGTGACAATTAAACAAGGACTTGTAAGAGATCAGGGGGTTATGATGTAGATGGGGAGGAGTTTTAGCCCAGGGAACCGCTGGGGCAAAGGTGGAATTAGTTTCTTAATTTACAAACACAGTACTACAAATATATGACGAATGTCTAACCGGAGGCAGCATCTTGTGGTCAGGAAGGAAATGAACTCTGGGGTCAAGTGTCCACACCGGAATCCTGGCTCTTGCATAGGCAGGTGCCTTGACTTCTCTGTGCTTCAGTTTGCTTCTCTGTAAAGCCGGGATGAAAATCGTACTTACCAGCTCAGGTTGTTGTGAGGATTAAGTGAGAAAGATGAAACACTTAGAATAACGCTTGGCCTACAGTGATCATTCAAATTATTAGTAGTAGTATGGCCACTACTATTACTATACACTGAAAAGGAAAAGAACAGTAAAACGTGAAGGGTCCCCCTTTCCCCAATCCTTATCCCCAGAGGCAATTTCTGAGTCCAGCCCCGTCTCCTGGGTGCATACGATTTTAACTTTTCCCCTCACTTTATATTGTATTGTGAGCATCTCCCTCCAGTGACAATAACTATTCTTCAAAAATATATAATTTTTAATGATAGCATCAATTAAATGTAGTATGATACTTTGTTTTCTTATTCTCATTTGTCTATATTGTTTCTAGTTTTTAATTCTTATGAATGGTGCTGCTGTTGTATAAAACTTTATGCACCTTTCTGATTAACTCCTTAGGATAGAATCCTACAAGTAGAATGACTAGGTCAAAGGAAATTATTTGTAAGACTCTTGAAACTTACTGCTAAATTGTTTCCCAGAAAAGTGACAGCTCCACGAAAGTACCCCCGTCTTTCCCTCCCTGGCATTGAGTAGTATCTTTTAATTTGTTAATTCCAAACACAAAAAGTTGTGTCTCACTCTAATTTGCATTTATTTTATTGTAGCAAAGTTAAACTTTTTCCCTCTTCTGGATTTGTTCTTTTGTGAATTGCCTTTCCCCCATTACTCACTTATTCATGATTTTCTTGTTTATGTGTAGTTATTAACCCTTTATTATGTAGGTTATCTTTTCCCAGTTTGTGATTTGTCTTTTTATTTTCTGATGACTTTTTCATGTTTAGACAACTGTTTTTTTAAGTGTAAATAATGTATCCTTTTAGGAAGGTAAGTGCGAAATAAGAAGGTATATCTCCCATTTAAAGGAGAACTTTTAGGATCAACATACCCTGTAGTGTTAAGCAATCTACATCAGAATGATTGCAGTGCCCTTGGAAGAAGTCCTTGCATTTTTAACATATGATGATACTGTAATCAGTTATCATTTCTGGCTAAATATTAGTCCTTCTTTAAACCTGCCTCAAGTCCTATCCCTGAAAAGCCTTCTGCACCTGCCCCAGGTGTGTCATGCTCTGCACTTCTTCTATAATTTATATCAGCAAATATCTATTGAATATCTCTGGGTGCAAGGCAGTGAGCCAGGTGCTCTGGGAAGAAGATACAACTGGCATTTGAAGAGCTCACTGCTTAGTGGAGGAGAGAAAACATACAATTAATTATATGCATAGCCAAATGCAATGAATGCTCCAGGTGCTTACCAGAGGATTGATTCTAGGTCTAGGGGAAGCAGGGGGACCTGGGAAGCCTTCAAGACACAGGCTAGGAGAACAGGATAGGGGGAGGCTTAGAAGTGGGACTGTGAAGGCTGGATTCAGGGTAAATAATGTCTAGTGTGTTTGCAGTTAGGGTGTGTGCCAGGGATACGGAAGAAGATAATGTTGGAAAAGTAATCTGGGGTCATGGGTGGAGGGCCTAAAATGCTAGTTTGGACTTTATCCTGTTTGCAGTAGAATGTCATTGAAAGCTTGCTTTCTTCTTTTTAAAAAGTAGCTGTAATTATTTTCTGACTATAAAATTAATAATGATGTTTTTCTAGTTCTGTTTCCAAAATATAAAAAGAACATATCACATGTTAGAGAGCCACTCTTAATACTCTTTGGTTTATGCTGTGAGCAGTGTTTCTCTACACAGCCATAGATACATCCACAGCCGTCTGTACCGTCCTGTGCAGACGCGATTAGACCACACGTTGCTTCATAGCCCGTGCTCCTCAACTGGCTGCTGCAGCCAAGGCTGGCGTGGCAGGTGGGCAGAAGAGGGGCCCCTGGGAAGGTGATGGCAGGGTCCCTGTGGAAGACAGTGGAGATCCTCAAGCTAGGACAGTGGGATGGGTGCCAACGGTAGTTCAGAAGCAGAATTTGAATTGCTTTGTTTTCATTTTCGAAGTCACATTCCCTTTGTTGTGATTTTCATTTCAACAGCTCCCCCCACCCCCCCCTCTATATATATGCACACATTGGGTTTTTTTTCACTTTTTCTGGGCCCATTGCTGGGTCCCTTGAAAAATCATTTCCATGATCTCAGGTAGTGGAGCCTCAGTCAACCTTGGACTTTTGTTACTGCCCCTCTCTCCAAGGAGAGGGGGGAGAGGATGCCCCTGTTAAAGATCATTATTGATTGATATGGTTCAACTCATTTTGACTATGATCAATAAGCATAGATAGGATTAAATACTCATTGAACAGGAATTGCTGGTACAAGCGAAGTTTATTGACAGTGCTTAGTAGGCATCAGGCACTGAGCTATACAAAGAAACTTGCCCAAGGTCACAGTTAATAATTGGCTGAGCCCAAACTCGAACCCCAGGCCACCTGCCTGTGCTCGGTTATGATGCAAGGTTAGATCACCAATTATTTAAAATTAATGTTCTGAATGTTTAATAAAGTAGGGAAAAATTCTTCATGAAAATCTAACTTAAACCTTTATGCTTGTGCCTCTGAACATTCTCTGCTTTAGTATTTTAAGTGACAAGTTTGTAGTCTGAGCAAACATTAGAGTCAGGATGCCAATGACATCCAGTTCCCCAGGCTGCTTTTGAACTGTGCTGCCCAACTGCCAGGGAGGGCATCCAATCAATTCTTCCAATGACCCAGCAGTTTGCCTGCAAACGTTAGGAAAATCAAAGAGAAAATCTATATCTATAGCAAGGGTAAAATTCCATAGCATGTCTTGAACATGGAGAATGTAATGGGAAGGCTGTTCTTGTGTCAGGGTCTTAAATTTATTCAAAGGAGGTCAGGGCAGAAGCCCTCTGTAGTTTGTAAAGCCACATTATTAAATACATATAAAATTAAAAACTCTCCACAGTCATATTTTATATTACATTGCTTATTGCAACACCGACCACCCTCTGAACCCCATGCCCAGCTCCCACTGAGAGCCACAGTGGACGCTTTATGTTTGTGGCTGTCTTGTCCCCTGTCATGGCAGTGCAAATCAGCCCCTTCTGTTGGCTGAGTCTGAGGTGGCCTGCCACCTGTGCCCCCTGCTGTCTCCCCAATGTGTCGTCAACTGTAAGGAAGAGGACTGTCTCAGGCCCCAGCAGGCAGGAGCTCAGGGACGTGAGGGGGATGGGCTGCCCAGCAGTGGCTATGAGGGGACTGTGCCCAGACATCAAGCTTCTGCGCTCACAGCTTCCGGAGCCAATCACACTTTGTTCTTGCCTGCGGCCCGGGGGCAGCAGCTGAGGCCTTTCCCTTCTCTGCCTGCAGCTCGTTAAGCTCGGTCTTCTCTGAGGTCAAAGGGACTTCATTTCTAAATCTGCCAGATCATATGCTTCTGTTGTAAACCGAGTTTTTGTATCTGTGATTCATTTTCTAGGCTGCTTCTCGGATTCCTCAGACCGTTGTTTGGCTGCTAGGCAGGGAGCCAGCAGGCCTGGTCGGTGGAGACCAGGAAAGCTGGGTCGTGGCGAGGGGGTCTCCGGCAGTCGCTGCCCTTGCTGCCCTTCCTAAGCCCACTCTGCTCAGCCTCTCATCCTCATGTGTGGGTTTTGATTTAAAGGGTTCTATCTGCCTCCTCTCCTGCCCCGAGACATGTTTGGGCTCAGGTTTTCTCTCTCGTGGGTCGGTATGTGAGTTAGGAAAGGCCTAATAGGAGAGGCCTGCGAAGTGCTGTTCAAACCATTTCCTTATCTGTGACAAGGTCCCTGCTCGGTCAGAGTGGTTGAATCGGCACGTCAGGGCCAGACGTGGTTCCACGTGGTTACTCAGATGGGCTTAGAGATTACAGCACCGAATATTTGGAAAACTGAAACCCACCAAGAGCATTCAACCCTGTCCTGGCTTTAAAGATGGACGGGTAGAAATAGCTCAGTTATTTCCTAAACTCTCGTTGTACCAGTAGCCCATGTTTAACTTTCTCTCCATTTAGCAACTTGGTTAAAGGTAGAAAGAACCCTTGGACTTCAGCTTATCTAGCTTCTTAGCCAGTGATTCAAGAGCTCATTAACAGCTCGAAATAAAACAATTTGAAGGAAGTTGTAGGAAAAGACTGAAAGGTAGGTGTGATTGAGGCTCTCCTTTCTGGAGGGGACGGGTTTGGGGTAGGAGTCAAGCAGAGGTGGGCGGTGGACGGGACAGGACATGGCGGGGGAGGGGGGGCAGGACATGGTGGGGGTGGGGGGGCAGGACATGGCGGGGGAGGGGCAGGACATGGGGGGTGGGGCAGGACATGGGGGGGCAGGATATGGTGGGGGCACAGGCAGCCAAAGGTCTAGTTTCAGGTGGTCAGGAGATCTGTTCACGTGGCTCCTTGAGACTATTAGCTAAGTAAATATTGAACAATTTTATTAATAGTCCTCAGAGTAATAATTTGTAGCACTGAACAATGAGTAAGAACCAGGAAGATGAACTTGCCCTTTGAGGCTGTGTGGTCTGGGGAAGAAGTCATTAACAAGACAGGGTTTGCTTTTCTAACTAAGCATTAATGAAATGTTAACAGTGCTAAATGAAAACAGGGATGAATACAGGTCTCTTTTCAGATAAGTATTTTCAAATGGCTCAAGCTCCCAGGAATAAGATTCTGTGTCCTCGTCAGTTGGGGTATAGTTCTAAATATTCAATAAATATTGACAGTGATGAAATGGCAACAATTTGTCCCATAGTAGTGACTTTGGCTTTTTTAGAATCGGATCAGAAGGTACTGTTTATATACCTTAGGTTCACTAACTCCTTTTTTTTTTTTTTTTTTTTTGTATTTTTCTTGTGTGAGCTTTTGTTTTTTTTTTTTTCTTTTTTTTTTTTTTATTTAATTTTACAGAATCAAAGAGTCTAACAGTATATCTTGTTAGATACAGTATGTCCTCATAATGTATACATTATTTCTTGTACAATGATATGAAATAATATGGGAAATATTCATGATAAATTATTAAGTGAACAGTGCAAGTTAAAAACAATAGTTTCATATTTTTTTCCCCACCCCCCCTTTCCTTTCCCGAGTCAGCAACTAACTCTT
Source organism: Eulemur rufifrons (assembly GCF_041146395.1). Classification (NCBI taxonomy): domain Eukaryota; kingdom Metazoa; phylum Chordata; class Mammalia; order Primates; family Lemuridae; genus Eulemur; species Eulemur rufifrons. Next base: position 1,493,780 of record NC_090992.1, on the reverse strand, counting down.
GATAATGATGAAACAGTAACAATGTGTCACAGGGCAGTGACTCCCATCACTGTGGAAGGCAGCCACGCTCACCCCACGGCCAACACCACCCTCATCATGTGGCTTTTTCCTCTTCAGAGTGGAGTCGGAGGTTACTTTCTACACACCTGACTTTCGTCCTGAGGTGAGTCCGTAAACAACTTGGATGTGTTACGGTGGGTTCGTGTGGTCCGAGCCCCATCAGTTTAGGAGCTAGGGGTGGGGCCATGAACAGGGATGCCTTTCTGGAACTGTTCTCAACATAAATTTCTGGTTCCCTTCCCAGACGTTGGTCGAATGGAAGTGAGCGTAGCAGAGTTGGTGGCACAAACATCCACACTAGCCCTTAGGCAAGGGAGGATTCTCCCTAGAGCCTTCAGAGGGAGTGAGACCCTGCTGACACCTTGATTTTGGACCTGTGGACTCCAGAACTGGAAGAGAATACATTGCTGGCGTTTTAAGCTACCCACTTTGCAGTAATGTATCATGGCAGCTGCAAGGTTTCAATTCCAGATAGAACAGCTGGAGCAAGAGCAAGGCACGAAACGACACAGATGCTACTGAGGCCTCAGCGAGAGGACAGGGGCTGCTCCCCCATCCTGTCTCTAAAGCACAAACTCTCGAGGGTCTGTCTCCTCTGGAAAGAGGATGGAGGCTGCGTCTGGCTATTCAGGGGTGGCACTGTGTTTTTTCCTCTCTTCTTCCTTCTCCAATCTTTCTCTTCATTAGCAATGATGATAGAATTTCCTGGGCAAAATAATCCTTTCTTTTTTCACTGGAAAATTTTGGCAAAATGTCACAATGTTCTAGTGTCCTAAGAGCTCAACTGGGCCTTAGAAACTTTCCAGGGGAGAGACAATAAGACCACAGTCTGCACAGAGCCTTCTGTGTGGCTGTGACAGCAGGGACACAAACAATCACGTTAATGTTGTTCGTTAGCGTTGGGCTTTGCTGCTGCTGCTTCTTCGTGGCAGTTTTTCACTATTCAGCCTAAATTTTTAAAGAACGTTGTGTCTCCAGTAAGAGAGACTGTTTCTATCTCAAAGTTACCAATCCTGTTTTGTGTTTGTTACTTTACATGCAGAAGGTGTAGTGCGTGGAATGGTGGCCCCCCCCAAAAGATATATCGATATTCCAGAACCTGTTAAAAGATGGGACCTTATTTGGAAAAAAGATCTCTGCAGATGTAATTAAATTAAGGATCTCAACATGAAAACATCCTGGATTATTCAGGTGGGCTCTAAATCCCATGACAAATGTCCCTATAAACGACAGAAGAGAAGACACAGTGGGAAAAAAGGAGGACTTTGATAGCACAGTAAGTGACTATAGTCAACAATAAGTTATCATACACTTTAAAATAACTAAAAGAGTGGAGGTGGAATGTTCCTAACACAAAGAAATTACAAATGCTTGAGGAGATGGATACCCCAACCACTCTGATTTGATTAATACACATTGTACACCTGCATCAAAACATCACATGCAGGCCGGGCGCGGTGGCTCACGCCTGTAATCCCAGCAGTCTGGGAGGCTGAGGCGGGCGGATTGTTTGAGCTCAGAAGTTCGAGACCAGCCTGAGCAAGAGCGAGACCTTGTCTCTACTAAAAACAGAAAGAAATTATATGGACAGCTAAATATATATATAGAAAAATTAGCCGGGCATGGTGGCGCATGCCTGTAGTCCCAGCTACTCGGGAGGCTGAGGCAGAAGGATTGCTTGAGCCCATGAGCTAGGCTGACGCCACGGCACTGTAGCCTGGGCAACAGAGTGAGACATGGTCTCAAAAAACAAACACACATACACATCACATGAACTCTATAAATATATACAACTATTCTGTACCCAAAATAATTAAAAATTCAAAAATGTAAAAAAATAAATAAAATCTTAAAAAAGGAAAAAAAGAGAAAAGGAGAAGGCCATATGAAGATAGAGGCCGAGACTGGAGCGATGCCTCCCAGGAAGCCCACGAGGCGAGGAAGGATTCTCCCCTGGGGCCTTCAGAGGGAGGCGACCCTGCTGACACCTTGACTTTGGACTTCTGTCTCCAGAACTGTAAGAGAATACATTTCTATTGTTGTAAGCTACCCTGTTTGTGGCACTTTCTTCAGCAGCTACAGGAGACTTACACAGAAGGTTAGAAGGAAATGGTGGGTTTATTCAAATCTTGCTGGGGTGGGAGATTCCATCCTGAAATCTGAGCGGCATTTCCCAGGCCCCTGGAACTCAGAGGGCCCAAGGCTGTGAAGAGATCTGGCCTAGGCGTGTCTCGGCTAAAAGCCATGGCTTTGTCCGCATGTTGAAGAGTCATGATGTGTGGATCAAATTTTGAGAGCAAAAATTCCCCTACAGCAGAAAGTTACCCGGACCCCAAGGCAGGCCGGCAGTGGCATCTTACAGCCCTTGAGAGGGTGTTTCTTGTTAGTTCATTTGGTAAACGCCTGGTCCCTGCCTCTCCTTCTACTCACGACACACTTTCACTTTCCCAGCACCCCCCCAACCCCCGTACTGCCCGCATCTTTCTGGAATCATCTGCAATGCGGCATTCCAGGAAGTCATCACCAAGCTGATAGAGTTGACAAGCAAGATGAACCATCTTCAGACTTCCAGTCTCAGAGCTAAACACACAAAGGATAACGGGTGACAATTCCTGTCTTCTGTAAGACCGTCACCTGGTGCAGAAGACAGACGTATAAACAGAGGTCTACGGGAGCACGTGCTCCGGGCGAGGCAGGGGTCTCTCGGCCAGCCGGGGCACCAGAGCTTCCTGAGAAGACCAGAACTTGAGGTGAGGCCAGGAGCTCCGCAGGCTGAGAAGGGAGAAGCCTTCCTGGGAGAGGCGTCAGCGTGAGCAAAGGCATAGGGTGTGTTTGTGCAGCAGCAAGCAGTTCCGGGTGACAGAGGACAGGGGCGAGGGTGGGTGTGAGTGAGAAACAGGCTGGGGAGGGTGTTCGTGTCAGACCATTAAAGGCCTCACATGTCCTCAGTGACTCAAACTGAATGTGTCCAGCAGAACTAGTCGTCTTCCTCCCCAACCTTCCTGCCCCTCCCCCAGGGCTCTCCAGCTCGTAAAAGGGACCATCACCGGCCCAGCTGGCAGAGACCTGGGCATCCAGCATGATTCTTCTTCACCCTCTTTATTACTTCCGGAATCCATCCTGCTCTCTCCATTCTCATGCCCGGACACTGTCAGCCCCTGCCCGACATCTGCCACGGTCGTCCTTCCCTCTTCCCTCTCCCCTCCTGCCCGACCTTCTTGCTCCCAGTCTGATTTGCCTCCGTTCCATTCTCTACTTGCAGTCAGAGCTTTTTTTTTTTTTTTTTTTTGAGACAGGATCTCACTGTGTTGTCCAGGCTGGAGTGCAGTGGCATCATCATAGCTCACAGCAGCTTCCAATTCCTGGGCTCCTGCGATCCTCCCGCCTCAGCCTTCCCAGCAGCTGGGACTACAGGTGCCACCACCATGTCCGGCTCCATTTAGAAAACAAATCTAATGATATCACTTGGCTGTCTGTGTCAAACACCGTAAACTACTTTAAATGGCTCACAAGGCCCTCTGTGATGAAGCTTGTGATCAAAACAATGCGGGCACAGAGGGCTTAGAAGGGAGGGTGGCAGAGCTCTGACACAGGGCTCCGCATCCCCGGCCTCCTCCCCACGGGACCTCTCTTGGCCAGGTCCGGGTTTTAGTACTTTGGTGGTTATCTCCATATCCCTAAATATTATGCTTATGCTGAAGTTTCCTGATTTATCAAACTTGGATATCCCGGTGCAATAAATGAGGGTTTAGTTGAATTCTATTAACTTTTGTCTCCCTTCCTCGTCCCCAGATAATTTCTAGTTCCTGGTCTCTTCTCACATTTCAAAAACTATACTTACCAGCCTGAGCAAGAGTGAGACCCCGTCTCTACTAAAAATAGAAAGAAATTATATGGACAACTAAAATATATATATACAAAAAATTAGCCGGGCATGGTGGCGCATGCCTGTAGTCCCAGCTACTCAGGAGGCTGAGGCAGGAGGATCGCTTAAGCCCAGGAGTTTGAGGCTGCTGTGAGCTAGGCTGACGCCACGGCACTCTAGTCCGGGCAACAGAGTGAGACTCTGTCTCAAAAAAAAAAAACAAAACAAAACAAAAACTATACTTAAACCTTAACATTTTGTTTCATCAGTCTTGACTTACCACTTTGTGAGATGGAAACACCCTCCCATCCACTTTCCTCACCCCAAACCCTGTCTTACCTGTACCTGGGCATACATTATGCAGTTTGATAACATTAGAACTTAGAACAAAAGTTCTAAGTTGTTTCTAAAAGGAAAAAAAAAAATTCTGACTTTATAATAACCATGAAAAATGGTGTTCAGGTCAGGCTCGATGGCTCACACCTATAATCCTAGCACTGTGGGGGGCTGAGGCAGAAGGATTGCTTGAGCCCAGGAGTTCTAGACCAGCCTGGGCAACATAGCAAGACCCCATCTCTACAAAAATAGAAAAATTAGCCAGGCTACTTGGGAGGCTGAGGCAAGAGCAACACTTGAGCCCAGGAGATGAAGTCTGCAGGGAGCTATGATTGCACATTTGCACTCCAGCCTGGGCAACACAGTGAGACCCTGTCTCAAAAAAAAATTGGTGTTCACTGCAGCCAGCTCTGTGCTGTGTTTCAGTTTGCTTCATATTTGTGTCTGATTTTCTTGCTTTCTTGTCTATTTTTTTGTTTTTCCGGGATTGTAATTGCCTTTCTTCTTTCCTTTTTTTTTAATTTTTTTTATTTTTTTTATTTTTGTTGCATTCTATGAGCTTGCCAGGCGATCAGTCATACTATCTATTCTGTTGAATGTTCCAACCCTCCCCTGACCTCTCTCCAAGAGCCTTGGAGACAGTGGGGCCTGGTTGCTGTCCCAACTTGCTGCACAGCTCTCAGCTGTCTTCCTGGACTTCCCGTAACTGCTCTCATGTTTCCGAATGCTGTATCTTTCCCTTTTTCCTTGGTAACGTCTGCAGCACACTATCAAGTAACTTCCTAACAAAAGGTGCTTGGGGTAATTTTTTTTTTTTTACCTTTTTGTTATAGAAAACTTCAAACACATATAAAAGGAGAGAAAATAATACTGTAACGAACCCTCATATATCCATCAACCAGCTCCAATAATTATCAGCTCTTGGCCAACCTTATTTCACTCACACTCCTAGCCATTACTCACCACTCCCAGATTATTTTTTTCCCCAGATTATTTTGTAGCAATTCCAGATATCATATCACCAGAAAATATTTAAGTATATATATCTCAAAAAGATAAGGACTCTTAAAAAAATCACTATTCAATTAACACACCTAAAAAACTAACAATAATTTCTTAACATCATCGAATAACTGGTCAGCGTTCAAATTTCCCTGATGTATATAAATGTTTGTTTGTTTGAATTGGATCTAATTGCAGTACTTTGATATGTCTCTTGAGTCTCTCTCTCTCTTTTTTTTTTTTTGAGACAGGGTCTCAGTCTGTCACCTGGGCTTCAGTGCAGTGGCATCATCAGAGCTCACTATAAACTCCAACTCCTGGTGGAGTGATCCTTCTGCCTGAGCAGCTGGCACTACAGGCATGTGCTACCATGCCCGGCTAAGTTTTCTGTTTTTTGGTAGAGATGGGGTCTCGCTCTTGCTCAGGCTGGTCTCAAACTCCTGGACTCAAGGGATCCTTCTCACCTCGGCCTCCCAGAGTGCTAGAATTACAGGTGTGAGCCACCATACCTGGCCTTGAGTCTCTGTTAATCCATAGTTACCTCACCTCTTTTTGTTTAGATTGACAAATAATAATTATACATATTCATGATGTACATGGTGATGTTTTGATCCATATAATGCATAGTGATCAGATCAGCATAATTAGCATATCCATCATCTCAAACATTTGTCATTTCTTTGTGTTGGGAAGGTCCAATGTCCTTTTACTTATTTGAAACTATATATTATTGTTAATTATAGTCATTCTACATCGGTATAGAACACTAGAATGTATTCTCCTATCTAGCTGTAATTTTGTATCCTTTAACAAATCTCTCTCTATCCCTCCCTTCCTCCTACCCTTCCCAGCCTCTAGTATCCTCTGTTCTACTTTTTGCTTCTATGAGATCAACTTTTTTTAGCTTCTGCATATGAGTGAGAACATGCAGTGTTTAAATTTCTGTTCTTCATTTACGTAACATAATCTCCTCCAGTTGCAACTATGTTGCCATGAATGATAGGATTTCATGCTTTTTTATGGCTGAATGCTATTTCATTGTGCATATACACCATTCATCTGTTGTTGGACACCTAGGCTGATTCCATATCTTGGCTACTGTGAGCAGTGCTGCCGCGAATGTGAGGGTGCAGATGTCTCTTTGAGATGATGATTTCCTTTCCTTTGGGTAAATTCCCAGCAGTGGGATTGCTGGGTCATGTGGTAGTTCTATTTTTAGTTTTTTGAGGAACTTCCATACTGTTCTCCATAGTCGCTGTACTAGTTTACATTTCCACCAACAGTGTATAAGAGTTCCCTTTTCTCCGCATCCTTACCAGCATTTGTTGTTTTTTGTCTTTTGTATAATAGCCATCCTAACTGGGGTAAGATGTTACCTTGTGGTTTTGATTTGCATTTCCCTGATGGTTAGTGATGTTGGCATTTGTATGGCAAAAGACCTTCTTTTGAGAAATATCTGTTCAGATCATTTGCCCATTTTTTATTCAGATGATTTTTTTTTTTTGCTGTTGAGATGTTTGAGTTCTTTGTATATTTTGGATATTAATTCCCTGTGGATGAGTAGTTTGCAAATATTTTCTCCCATGTTGTAGCTTGTCTTTTCACTCTGTTGATTGTTGATTATTTCCTTTGCTGTGCAGAAGCTTTTTAGTTTGATATAATCCCATTTATTTATTTTTTTTTGCTTTTGTTGCCTGTGCTTTTGAGGTCTCATTTATGAAACTTTTTCCCTGACCAATGTCCTGAAGCATTTACCCCCTGTGTTCTTCCAGTAGTTTTATTGTTTCAAGTCTTACATTTAGGTCTTTGGTCCGTTTTGAGTTGATTTTTGTATAGGGTGAGATGTGGGGGTCTAGCTTCACTCTTCTGCATATGAATATCCAGTTTTCCTCGAACCATTTATTGGAAAGACTGTCCTTTCCCTAAGGAATATTCTTGGCACCTTTGTCAAAAGTCAGTTAGCTGTAAATATGTGGATTTATTTCTGGGTTCTCTATTCTGTTCCATTCATCTATGTGTTTGTTTTTATGCCAGTACCATGCTGTTTTGGCTACTACAGCTTGGTAGTATATTTTGAAGTCCGGCAGTGTGATACTTCCAGCTTTGTTTTTTTTGCTCAGGATTGCTTTGGGTATTATATTGTGGTTCCATATAAATGTTTAGATTTTTTTTCCTATTTCTGTGAAGAATGTCATTGGTATTTTGATAGGGATTGCATTGAATCTATAGATTGCTTTGGGTAGTATTGTCATGTTAACAGTATTAATTCTTCCAATCCATGAGCCTGGATATCTTTCCATTTGTTTGTATCCTCTTCAATATCTTTAATCAGTATTTTGTAGTTTCCTTGCAGAGGTCATTCCTGTCCTTGGTTAAATTTGTTCCTAGGAATTTTAATTTTTTTGGAAGCCATTATAAATGAGACTGCCTTCTTGATTTCCTTTTCAGCTAGTTTGTTGTTTATGCTACTGATTTTTGTATATTAATTTAGTATCTTGCACCTTTACTGAATTTATTTATCAGTTCTAAGAATGTTTTTGGTAGAGTCTTAAGATTTTTCTATATATAAGAGCATACTGTGTACAAACACAGACAATTTTACTTCCTTCTTTCCAGTTTGGATGCCCTTTATTTCTTTCTCTTGCCTAATTGTTCTGGCTAGGACTTCTAGTACTATGTTGAATAAGAATGGTGAGAGTAGGCATCCTTGTCTTGTTCCTGTTCAGCTTTTCCCCATTCAGATGTTACCTGTGGTTCTCACCTATTTTTTCCCCCTTGAAATTTATTTGTTGTAAAAATTTTGTTTTTTGTTTTATCTTATAAAGTTTCCCAGAGTTGGGATTTTGCTGATTGCATTCCTTTTGTGACATTTGACATAGTCCTTTACCCTCTAGAGTTCCTGTGAATTGGTAATTAAATCTAGAGTCTTGATCAGATTCAGGTTGGATTATTTTGGGGATGCCCTCATAGGTGGTATCGTGTGCTTCCAAAAGGAGGCATGTCACGTCTATTTGTCTCTCTTTTATGATGTGAGCAGGCTTCGATGGTCCTTGTATAGATCGTTATTTTATTAGGGATTACAACATGGTTATATTCTAATTCTATTATCCCTCATTCATTAGCTAGATTTCTATGTTAGAAATTTCCTTTCCTCTACTATTTAGTTATCTTGTGGTTCCTATGGGAAAGGTACGATAAATTCTTGATTTTTTCCCTGTGTTTACCATTTCTCAAAATAATGAGTCCCTAGCATCTTCCAAAAGCAACCTTGAGTTGTAAAATTTTTTTTTCTCATGAATTTAAACATAGTTGATGTGTTTCAATTCGTCGTTACAGTTATAATCCTTAATGATGCTCACCTTATCCCTTCTTTTGCAAGAGGAAACATCCTTCAGCTGGCTCTGAGCCTATTGCCTTGACTCTTCCTTGATGTCTGAAATGGTAAGATGTTCCAGTTCTATCTTTTGTAGTTTCTACTTTAGTCCTGGAATAAACTATTTCTCATTGTTACTTAGTTGATCATTCTCCTAGGCTTTTTAGTGGATAGAGCTAGAAATGCATTTCTTTAAAGATAAGATACATCATTAATTCATGCTAAATCTTCTACATCAAATTGAAAATTTTTTTACTTAACTTCATGGATCTTATGTCTCCTTTCTCCCACACCCAAAAGAAGTAAGCTTTGTGCCTTTTAAAATATCCAAACATTTATTTATTCTCCCTTGTCTTAATTGACAGCTTGGCTTGGTATAGAATTCTGGGTTGAAAATAGTTTTCCCTGGGAACTCTAAAGACATTGCTCCATTTTCTTTTAAGCAACCAATATTGCTAATGAGAAGTCTAATGCCATTCTGAGTTTTGTTTTCCTTGTATGTGGCCTGCTTTTTTTTTATTTATTTAAGGGAGATTTTAGGATCTTCTATTTATCCTTGTGGTTCTGAAGTCTCACCATGACATGTCTAGGTGTGGGTCTTCTAAAATTAACCCTTGACCCACACTTGGATGGGGAGAGGGATGGTGGGAAATATTCAATATGCAAGCGGTCAGTTAGCTTGTAGCTTCAACTCCTCTTCTGATGCCGGGTGTCCCTGGCCTCTGTGATCTCTGAGTCCAGAGCCTGGAGGGGTCTGAACAGGTAGATACGGCCCCCTCTGTGAGGGTTCTGGGCCTCAACCATTCTGCTTTGCCCTTGAATACTCATCCTTCCATTTTTTGTCTCTTAGAAATTTGTTGAAATCCTGTATCTGCAGCTTCTTCTTCTTCTCCTCTTCTTTTCTGCATTGTGGCAAAAGGGAATATACTTTAAAATTTTTCCCTCCAGTTATGATCATGACATCTTAGAAAGAGAGGAGAGGACCGTGAGCTGGGAGGCTCTGGCCCTGTCTCTCACTCTTCCCAGACCCTGGGCTCTTCTCAGTCCCCGGCATGGGTCTCACCTTCTCTTACTTTGGGGCTTCCTCAAATTCTGTTCCTTCACCTTGGGATATTTCTCCTTCCCCACCTCCCACCCCACACAGACCTTGGGCCTGGCTACCGCCTGCCCCCATCTGTGCCCGTTCCTCCTTGAGGTGATCTCTGGTCCTCCACTGGGTCGGGTCCTCCTCGTGTGCTCCCGTTACGTTCTATGCCTTCTGCATCACCACCCCCCCCCCCGGCTGTTGCAGTTCCTCACCCAGTTCCTTGTTCAGACCGTGAGCCCCGTGAAGGCAGGATCTCGCCTTGTTCCAGGTTATCCTCCTGCTCCAGGGGAGCTCTGTGTGGTCAGCCGGGAGTCAACGGGCGGCCAGCTCACCGTCCAGGAAGCTCCCTGGTGCCAGGTGGGTGCTGAGCTGGAGAGCCCTGTGTCAGGGAGGTCAGTCAGGAAGTTACTGCCGGAGTCTGCGGGAGATGAAAAAGCCCTGGAGAAGGGCAGTGCCAGGAGGGCGTGGGAGAGAGGAGGGCCTGGCTGAGGAGCGTTTCCAAGGGCACAGTGAGGATTTGGTGATCCTTCACACAGAGATGAGAGAAAGGGAATAGTCAAAGATGATCCCACAGTTTCTGTCTTGTGAGAAGATAGAAACAGTGTTGCTGTCTGCGGATCGGGCAAGGTGCAAGTTGACTTTGGACAAGTTGAGTTTTTAGGGTAAGAGGTGTTCGTGGGCCCCTGGGAAGAAGCTGCAAACGCAGATCTGGATCTCAAGAGACACGTCTGGGCTGGAGACGTGGGAGTCGTGAGCTTCCGATGGAGACTCCGTCTGGGGAGAAGGTAGAGCAAGAGCAGGAAGGAACAGGTAGGACCCTGCGGAATCTCAGTCCCAAAGAGGCAGGTGAAGAGCACCCACGGAGGGCAAGAGGAGGGAATGGACAGAGAGGCAGGAGGAGGGTTAGGAAAGCCAAGTGAGGAAAGAATTTCAAGAGGAGGCAGGAGGCAGGAGGAGGGAGGGAAAGATCTAAGATGTGGAGAAAGGAAGGAATAACTGAGACTGTCAAAGTGATGCCCAGGGAAGAGCTGGGGCACTTCTTTCTTGGAGCCCAGAGGGAGGCTGTTGGGCAGCCCTGTGGGACGCACGTCCTGGGGGGAGTGGGGAGGACACGGGCTTAGAGGCTGTGCGTACCCAGCGCCTGGTGTCACAGCACAGCTGGCTTGTCCTGTATCAGGTCCGGCTGCACCTTTCCGACTTCCCACTATGCTGTGAGGGGGGCACACCTGGTTTATCGCCATGGCTAGCACACAGTAGGCCTTCAGTGAATTGTTCTTGGCCAAATGAATGGATTTTCTTTGTAAAAAGGGGGGAACATCAGGTCAGTGTGAAGGGGGCTGGAGTGGGGGAGAGCGGAGCATGTGGGGGGCAGCTGCCCTGGGGAGCGGGCGGGCGGTGACAGTGGCAGTGACGAGGAGCAAGGGTAGGATTCCCCAGCAGCTCCCAGAGCCCCGCTGGGCACGGAGCCGTCAGGATGTGGTGCTGCCAGGCAGCAGGGTTTGTGACACTTGTTTTTCCCACGCAGCTCCGGGCGGCTCGGGAGCATGCGGAGAAAGCAGATGGGCTTTCTGCAGTCTGAGCTGACCTGCTGTCGTCCTCGCAGTGGTGGCCTGGAAGAGCTGATGTAGCTCCCCAGGGCCCTGGCTTCATTCCTGGACAGTGTTCTTGCCGTGGGTGGGCTCATCTTTCGTGTGGGAAGCTGCTGCTGACCAGAGCAAATTGGTGTTTAAGCCTCAGCCCAAATGTCATCTCCAGGGAAGCCTTCTGCCACCCCCGCCTCCCCACCCCCTCCGCATCCCCGGCGGGGGCACCAGGCACCTCCTGATTTGTGCTTGTCCGGGTCCCACCGGGCCGGCCTGGGCTGGGGGGCGGCATCTGCCGGGGCCGGGCGTCCGCGGGGAGCGAGAGGCAGGCTGAGCCGTCAGCGGGACCCCCGGGCAGGGGGAGCAAGCACGATGGTGTCAGCCAGGACACCGAGTTCCTGTGTCCTGTCACACTGGGCAGCCCAGGTGAGTGACACGGACATAGAGCAAGGTGGAGCTGGCAGTGAGACACTGGAGCAGCTGCCGGCACAAGGTGGCTCAGGATCGGGGCTTCCTCATGCTGGTGTTTTTCCCCTTTTTTCTTACTTTCAACACATTTCGCTTTGCGGAGGGCATTCTTAAAGGGTGGCCAAGTTGGGCTGTACGTTATGATAATGAATAATTCTTATGTTTGCCCTCCTGTTGGACTCTGGACTCCGGCGGGCAGCAGCCGTGTCTCAGCCACCGTGGCGCCCACAGCACACGGAAAGTGCCGGCAGACCCTTGCTGGGCGAAGGACCTCGGGGTTCGGTCAGTTCTGGAACTTCTGTCGTCTCCATAGCGGGGCTGGCGGGACCCTGAGAAGTCAGCCAGTCCCTCCCCACCTCCACTCCAACAGGGGCTTCACTGATAAGACCAAGTTCAAAGGGCCCCAGATTTATAATTTTTTTTTTTTAATCTAAAGTGAACTCAGTGTGCCTGACCTGGAGTCAGAAGACCAGACTAAGTGAATCCTGTGCCTTCAGGCACCCACCTAGCAGCCATTCTCCCTCTCTCCTTTCTGACAGGGCTCCAGTCTCGTTCAGATAGCAGCGTGCCCAGCCCTAGGGGACGAATCATTATCATTTGTCATGAGGGAAATTACCGTGATACAATGTAGCTTCCAAGTACTCTGTCTGGAGGTCACGAACAGAAAGACTTGTAGACCAATTTAAGATGCTTAAATCACCCAGCGTATTGATTCGATTTAAAGCTTACGGGGTGGGGGGGGGGCCCGGTTACCTGGCCAAGGTAAGGCGGAAGCAGGGTGGAGGGAGCACACGGCCTGACTGCGGCAGATGTCCCCGTACTGTCCCTCCCTCCCTCTCCTACCCTGCCCGCTTCTCTCTCTCTTTCTCTCGTCATCTGTCCCCACTGACCGTGTGGTTATGAAAACAAGAGCTGAGGCTGAACAAAGGGGCTCGGCAAACAGAAGGTGCCTGGAGCTCACATGCTCTGTCACAGGGACAGGGACAAGTACACCCCGCTCTGGCCACAGCGCCCATTACCCGCCAGGCAGCGGGGGAAGGGTACATGGGGGACCAGAATGGGATCATAATGGGGGTCCCTCAGGGGACCAACCTGAGGTTGACAGCTGTCAATCTGGAATTAGCATGATCCCTACCTTATAACTTGAGTTTTTTTCTTTTTCTTTTTCTTTGAGACAGAGTCTCGCTATGTCGCCTCAGCTAGAGTGCAGTGGCATCATCATAGCTCACAGAAACCTCAAACTCCTAGGCTCAAGTGATCCTCCAGCCTCAGCCTCCCGAGTAGCTGGGACTACAGGCATGCGTCACCATGCCTGGTTAATTTTTCTGTTTTTAGTAGAGATGGGGTCTTGCTCCTGCTCGGCTGGTCTCAAACTCCTGGCCTCAAGCGATCCTCCCACCTCTGCCTCCCAGAGTGCTAGGATTACAGGCGTGAGCCACTGGGCTCAGCCTAACTTGAATTCTCAGTCTCTTTCTATCTCTAAGAAACACTCTGTGTGTTCTGTCGTTTTTATCTGTGCTTGACACCCATATGTTTCACTTAGTCTATGTCTAGCGTGTCTCTCAAGTTACCAACTTACTATCTATTCTTAACACATCTTATGAATGTTGCCTACTGGTTTCTGTTTTTCTTGCCTTCTATAACTGATTCAAATATCCTCAATAATACAGCCAACCCACATTCCATTAGGCCCAGCCAACCTTTGGCAATCCTTTAACTTCTGTGCGGTCATATGACTCAGTTCTGGTCAATGAGACCCCAGCGGGAGTTTTTACGGGGGGAGGGGGGGTATCTGGGAAGGATTTTCTTCTTTGACGAAAGGCAAGAGCAATGCAAGGAAGAAGGCCTTTGTCCCCTTTCCTCTCTTCCTATGTCTTCAGCATCTGAAACAGTGGCTGGCACGTAACTGACACTCAACAAACATTTTACTGAGTGAGTGAAACATCTGTGACGTTGAACTTACCCTTTGTCTTCTGATCGAGCTTCTTTTTTTTTTTTTTTTTTTGAGACAGAGTCTCACTCTGTTGCCCAGGCTAGAGTGCCATGGTGTCAGCCTAGCTCACAGCAACCTCAAACTCCTGGGCTCAAGTGATCCTCCTGCCTTAGCTTCCTGAATAGCTGGGACTACAGGCATGCGCCACCATGCCCGGCTAAATTTTGTATATATTTTTAGTTGTCCAGTTGATTTCTTTCTATTTTTTAGTAGAGACGGGGTCTCGCACTTGCTCAGGCTGGTCTCGAACTCCTGACCTTGAGCGATCCACCCGCCTCGGCCTCCCAGAGTGCTAGGATTACAGGCGTGAGCCACCGCGCCCGGCCCCAAGATTCATTTCTGCATCCAGGGTGGTGAAAGCAAGTGGTTAAAATAAATCTTGTGATGATAATTTAATAATAATAATGTTAACAGTAGTTAACATTTATTGAAAAGCTTACTGTGTCAGAAGTGGTTCTAAGTCTCACAATAACCACATAAAGTGGAAATTATTATTATCCTCGTTCCGCACACGAGAACCCTGAGGCACGGAATGCAAGGTGACCTGTGTGAGGTCGCTCCACTGGCAGGTGGTGGCCCTGGAATCAGGATTCAGACTGAGTTCAGAGGGCGCACAGCTAGACACGCTGCCGTCTGTCTGTGCTGGGTCCCGACTGCTGCTGTAACAGTTACCACAACGTTGTCGCTTAAAACCACACAGACTTTTCTCATAGTTCTGGAGGGCAGCGGTCCAACGGTCCAACAGGGCTAAAACCGAGGGAGATTCCATAGGGTGGAATCCGTCTCCTGGCCTTTCTCAGTTCTAGAACTGCCTGGATTCCTTGACTTCTGGCTGCGTGGCTGTTCTCTGCTGTGTCATCACATCCCCTGCTCTGACTCTGTTTCCCTCCCGTAAGGACCCTTCTGATTTTATCGCTGCACCCTGATAATCCGGGATAATCTGTGCATTTTAAGATCCTTAACTCAGTCACATTTGCAAAATCCCTTTTGCCCTGTCAGGTGCTGTGTCCACAGGTTCTCGGGATTAGGACATACACATCTTTGGGGGACGGTTAGTATGACCACCACACCACCCTGCCTGCGGGGCCCTATCACCCAGCGGTCCCCAACCTTTCTGACACCAGGGACCGGTTTCGTGGGAGACAGTTTTTCCACGGCGGGGAGGTGGGGAGGTGGTGGAGGGCGCGAGGGGGGCTGGTGGGGGCGTCGCCGCCTTGGCCCCACCTTAGATGGTCAGGGATTGGACTCCCACTGGGAGCGACCCGGATCCCTCATGTGTGCAGTTTACAGTGGGGTCCGCGCTCCTGCGAGGGCCTGACGTCGCGGCTAGTCTAACAGGTGGGCCCAGGCGGAGATGCGGTCGGTGGGGAGACTTGCGGGCCCAGGCGGAGATGCGGTCGGTGGGGAGACAGGCGGGCCCAGGCGGAGATGCGGTCGGTGGGGAGACAGGTGGGCCCAGGCGGAGATGCGGTCGGTGGGGAGACAGGTGGGCCCAGGCGGAGATGCGGTCGGTGGGGAGACTTGCGGGCCCAGGCGGAGATGCGGTCGGTGGGGAGCGGCCGTGCGTGCAGGTGGGGCTCGCTCGCCTCCCGCTGTGCGGCCTCGGTCCCAACAGGCCACGGCCGGACTGGTGCCAGTCCCGGCCCAGGAGTTGGGGACCACAGCTGTGACCCACCCCACACAGCGGAAGAAGTTCTGCCACACACCAGGGGATGGAGGAGTGTTCCCTGGAACCTTCTCCCACTTCTCCGAAGGCTTCTGCCTTGTTCCTCCTCCTTCACGACCCTCCTCCCGCCCCAGCCGGCGAGGAGCGCTCGGTAACCGGCCAGGCCCCTGTCCGTCGGTTCACTGGACTGGATCCTCGGCGTTCTCTGTGTCCATCCCCAGTGGGATGGCCCGGCCGTGTGCTACTGCTGATTTGCCATCATTTCTACTTGTCATTCCAGTTAGAGTCATCTCTCCGCTCCCTTGAACTCTTTCTCGCGGTCTCCCGGCCAACCCCTTCCTACCTGGGCCCAGGGATTGGCCGGAGACTCACCAGACCCGCGGTCTCCCTGGATCCTCAGCAGCAGACTTTTCCAGACCCGTTTTGTCTGTCTGAATGAATTTCCCCCAGAGATGTGGTTTTCAGGCTTATTTTTAGCTGCAGAAGAGCCTTTGTTGAAATGAAAGCCCGACATAAAAAGCAGATGCAAGGAGCTGTTTGGGGAGGGGAGGGCCCACAGCCAGGCCCTCTTCTCTGTCCCCCTCGTCCTCTGGGCCCAGTTTGGAAACCTGGCTCTGCAGGCCCCTCCCGTGATGAGTCCTGCGGGCCAGCGCCGTCCCCAGGGAGCTGCCTGCTGTCTTGGTGGCTTCCGTCGGGGCCTCGGGCAGCACGGAGCATTTCTGCCTCTCCATTTCCCTCATGGCCTTTGAAGGTCACACGTTTCCACAGAAGCGAAATATTTTAGCGTCTTCATCTCCGCCTAGCAGCGACACCACTCACGGGCACCACACGTGGGCTTCCTCTCACCTGCGTGTATCCCACCTGTTCTTTGCCGCGGGGATGGAGACCACGATGACGCGGGCTGAGCACCTTGAAGTCCTCCACTTACATGGGCTGTGGCTCTTTTGTTATTGGACAGTTGGCATTTTTTTCCAGAGCATTCTTTTTGGTCACAACTACCTTGAGAGAGCAGAATGCTTCCACCTCAGGAAGGCCCAGGTTTCCAGGGTGTCTGGGGGAAGGGGGAGGGTGGGCCATGGGCAGAATCTCTGGAGAAGTTTCATGAAGCCCCTTGTGAAGTGTCAGCTCCCGGTCCTCACGCCCTCCAGGCCGGGCTTGGAGTGGGGCTTCCTCCCCAGTGGGCAGTTCTGGACCATGGGGCTGCTTCAGGGACCCCCACAGACTCAGGGACTAGGGCCGTGTGGGTGCCTCTGTGGCCCACTTACTGAGGGCACCCTGGACCCCACGAAACCCACGAGGCTTATGTGTCCACGCCTTCCACTTGCGTGGGTCCCTTCTAAGTCTTGTTCTTCTCTCATTCTAAATAAGTAATTACTTCCATATCTAATTTTGTCTTTATCACTGTGTATTCTTTTTCTTTTTAAAGAAAGTTTTCCAAATTCCATAAGCTTCAGGCTCTACAAAACCTGGATTCATCTCTGGGAACCTTGAACTCAGGGCTCTCTCAGGGAACCCAGAGACCCACGTGCTGGGAGCCTCTTCCGTGAGAAAAGGCAGATTCTCATCTCTAGGGCTTTCCAAGGTGTCCCTGGTACTGTCTTGAGGGCATGCATGACAAGTGCTCTGACGGAAGACAGGGCGATATTCTGTCCCCAACTGCAGCATGTGGGTCCACTGTAGAGCCCTGAGGCACTGGACAGCCAGAAACGCGTGAGGCAGGGAGGGGCTGCTTCCTGTGGGTTCTTCCTCCGGGGCCACACTGCTGCTGCACCAGCCTCGGTGCAAACTCTTGCCGATCTTCCTGGCAGGAGGAGTCACAACACGGTTCCTATCTAAGCCAGCACTCCTGGGCTAGGCCTCAGTGTGGCCATGTGACTGTAATTCCTGACTTTTAAGAATCATGTTTTGCAAAATCGGGGGAGTTTGCCTGCCTGGCTGGGACATCTTGGGACTTTTGAACTCTGCTAGGACCCAGCAGGCACTTCAGGTCTGCTCTTGCTCTGTGTTGCTTCTGCCGGCTGTTGACACGAGTCAGACCTGCAAGCCAGAGATAACAAAGGCTGCTTTAAAAATGTGTAGTGACACTGCCAGATACAGACAGTTGATTAAAGCTTCCCCACAGAACTTCTCTTTCTCAATTCCTAACAAAATAAAAGAAAGTAGATTAAAAACGGGGGTGGGGGAGAGTAAATTTACTATCAGCACCTCATGCAATGCACCTCACGTTTGGCACCGAAGAGACGGAGGATTCTGGAGCGACAAGGACTGGCACAGCACATCCCTGCTCCCTACCCTGTCCTCAGTGCCCCCAAATTGACAACATCCTGAACATCCTTCCTACTGATCCTGAGTCTGAAAGGGAGCAGATGTGAGTCGTGTCCTCATGTTCTTCCTCTGCGGAGGGGGCCGCGTGAAACCGTGCTGGGGAAGTGGGAGAGCCGGAGCACGAGCCACTGAGCCGACTCGGCTGCTGGAAATAAAGAACAACACCCCGAGGGGGGAGACTGACCCTGAGTTACCCCCTTCCTTGGAGGAGGTATGTAGTGTCCTCTTTTCCGGCCCCAATCAGGTGACACGAGCCTTGTACAGGACGTTAAATAGGACCCTGGGATAGGAGCATGCCCAGGTATTCCAACAAAGACTACCGTGTGCCTCAGCTGAGCTCTCCCCGCCTCCCTCCTCCCCTTCACTACCATAATGTATACAGAACCCAAATGCCCAGCTTGGCTCTAGCTCGGAGGGAAAAACAGACTGGTCTCAAATAGTGGGGAGACGGTAAGCCCCGCCCCCCGCCAGGTTACGGCAGCACAGGGAAGGTCTGGACAGGGCCACAAACACACGCAGCAAAATATTAATGATAAATAAGGGGGGAGACAGAGGGCAAAAGACAAGGGCTCTTCTTTACCCCTAAAAAAAAATCTTAAGAAACTCCTTACAACTACTTCACATTATAAAATGACATTATATAATGACTTATAATAAAATAAAGTAGGAGCTCAAAGATGGGATAACAAAACAAGAGAAAGAAACAAACTGAAGACAAAAACGACATTATTAGAGAACAAATAAATTAGAACTAACATGAAAGAGAATGGGCCCCTTTGAAACTCCAATTACTGAATTGGGGCAGCTAAACTAGGCAAGGAGATTAAAGCAATTAGAATTAGCAGAAACAGAAGACAGACAAAGATGATCCAATATAAATTAATTAATATTCCTGAAGAGAAACCAAAAACAGAACCAAAAGAGAATTCCTTTAATGCAGGAAAATAAAAACCTTCAAAACTCATACTGCAGATTGAAAGAACACACTGTTCTAAAAAAGCTTGATTAGAAATGTTTAATACTGAGACAGGTCTTAGTTAAATTACTGAACTAAAAAAAAAATGATGAAGAGTGACCTCTTTAGGCATCCAAGCAGATACAATGTCACCCATGAGGAGAAAACTTGAGGCTGGCCTCAGACTTCTTCCCAGAAGAAAAAGGAGTAAAACCTACCACATTATGTGGCAAAGACAGTGAGACCCAAGAATATTATACCCAGTCCTGACAGGGTTCCAGTGCAGAGGCAACAGACATTCTTTACCATCCGCAACCCTTCTTGGAAAAACAGCTTAACAATGAAATTCAGTTCATTATGAGATGAATTGAAATAGAGAACTTGCAAATGGAAAAACCTTGGTAAGAGGACCAGTGATGAGCATCGAATTCATTTAAATTTAGAATGTATACTCAGTAACTATGGGATTACAGTTACAGAACAGAATATGAGTTTTATAAACCTAGACAATGTAACGATACTAAGTAACAAAGTTAGGAGGTACGGTTGGGGAGATGAAAAGAATCATGAGAGCTAATTTTTCAAAGCAATGAACACACACATATATAATTGAAATGTGTAATTTAAGAAAATGACTATAACCTCTTAATTTTTTCACAATTTTTGTTTAACCTCAGAGGTATCTTTTAGGAAGTAATATCGCCTGTGGTCAAGAAACATTCTTTGAAGGACAGCTCTTCCTTCAGTTTCACTTCAACTTCTTTTTCTTCTTTTAAATTCAAGTAAAATTAAATTTAATACCTTTATTTAAATTGCATCAGTATTATGGACTAAATTTTTATATAATATCTCTATTATCTTTCCTGCTGTCAGCAAATATGCATAGAAGGCTTTCTGGAATGATGTAAATGAAATGTTCATGATGGTCATTCATCAGTGGTGGGATTGGGAAAATTTAAACTTTTTTGTAGTGTTTGAATTATTTAAAGTGTATATATACCATTTTTATAAAATTATGTGTGATTTTTCTTTTTTCGAGGCAGAGTCTCACTCTGTTGCCCGGGCTAGAGTCCCGTGGCGTCGGCCTAGCTCACAGCAACCTCAAACTCCTGGGCTCAAGTGATCCTCTGGCCTCAGCCTCCCGAGTAGCTGGGACTACAGACATTCGCCACCATGCCCTGCTAATTTTTTCTATATATTTTTAGTTGTCCAGTTAATTTCTTTCTATTTTTTTTTTTTTTTTTTTTTAGTAGAGACGGGGTCTCGCTCTCGCTCAGGCTGGTCTCGAGCTCCTGAGCTCAAACGATCCACCTGCCCTGGCCTCCCAAGTGTTGGGAGTACAGGCGTGAGCCACTGCGCCCAGCTTATGTGATTTTTCTAAAAAGCGGGTGGATAGGCTAAGAAATTATCTGTGGTTGATTCTGAATGGTGGTGAATGCTGATTATTTTCTTGCTTGTCATTTTTTACATTTTAATTTTCCGATAAACAAAAATTTTAAAGTACTGAAAAAAACTTTCCAGACATCTCACTGGAATAGAATAGTCTGGAGACAGACTTGGCAGAGATGGCTGTTCTCTCCCAGCATCTCCTCTCCTCCTCTAACAGTTTGTGGAATTTTCAGCTGCGCACATTATGGCCAGAATAAAGACCCCAGTTCCCAGCTCCAGCCAATAGGATGTAAGCGGAAGTGCCGTATGGCAGCTTCTGGAATCATTTGAGAGTTTGCTCATTTGCCTCGTATCAGCATCATCCACTCTTGCTGCCTGGGATGCAGCTGTCACCACACTGACCGTGAAGACAGGACCATTCAAGGACAAGGAACAAGACGGAGGTGTACGTAGAGGTTTGCATAAGTCTTAGACTACCTACCTGGACAACATAAGAAAAGAAGAAACTTCTATCTTGTTGAAGCAACTGACCCTAATCCTAACTGATTCACGACCTACACACACATATAGAAAGTTAATCTATGGTACAATTAGCATGGTACATCAGTGGAGAAAGACGAAACAACCAGTTTGGCACACACAAACAAATCACCTAAATGTGACAAAAATTCTTTTAAAGTTTTATAAGAAAATACAAAGACAATAGCTTTATGAACTTAGGGAAGAGCCTTTACTTTTAGAAGCAAAGGTGACAATAACAAGTAAACTTGACAATATAAAAAATGTAAACTATATGACGAAAGAAACTATAAACAAAAGTAAAGGACGAGCAAGAGAACCGGAGGCAGAACTCCAGTTTCTGGGCGTGGGATCTGTCACGTTCACACTCAGGGTGGTGCTGGGTGTGTATCGGGGGGCGACGTTGGGAGACAGCTGCGTGTTCCACGTTCTGCTCAGACAGGGACCACGCACACGGGCGGAGCAAAACCTCTGAGGGCTTCTGCAGAAACCTTTTCCTGTATGGAGCTCCGTATTCCCACAGTTATTTGGCCGTGGGACCGATCTTTCTTTATTGTATTCTAACATCTATGAATGTCCCTGGGTGTGTACAGAACACTCACAAGTGCTGCCATAGAAATAACACTTTGCCATGTGAGAAATGATGGCTATGTTCACCTTTTCAGTCTTCACAGGTAATTCTCACTCCTTCCTAAGTTCGGACCAGCAGCAGCGTAAAAAGA
The DNA here is from genome assembly GCF_041146395.1 of Eulemur rufifrons. NCBI lineage: Eukaryota > Metazoa > Chordata > Mammalia > Primates > Lemuridae > Eulemur > Eulemur rufifrons. The sequence continues at coordinate 1,472,437 of NC_090992.1, read as the reverse complement.
GGAAGAAATCTGGGCCTTGGGAAATGGGAGTAAATTCTCCTAGTAGCGTGAACATATCCCAAGAGAAGGAAGTCAGCCATAATCTGGGCTTTTCCTTCTCGTAACTACTGGCTGGGGCTGCCAGAAGTAGATGTTTTGAAATATGCCCAAGTGGGCATACAAGACCATTTTAACGATAATTTAGGGCAAATTCCAGAGAGTTGCGATGCAGAAGATGGCAGCTGGGAGTGATATAGGACAAGGAAACAGCAGTTACAGAAAAAGGAACAGCAAATACAGTCTAGGATGATCGATTCAACATTGATTACACACTCTCTGGGCTCTGACATCGAGGCTCTTGTAGTCTAGAGAGGGAGACTTTATTTAACACTACATGTTAAGTACAGTTTAAAGTCCGCATTTTATCTCATTTAATCCTGTGAGATACGTATGTACAATATATCTCATTTTGGGGATGAGGAAAGGGAGGCACAGATAGGTAACTTGCCTAAGGTTAAAAAGCTGGCAGGATTCCAACCGGGAAGTTTCGCCATAGATCCGGTCCCTGAGCCAGTGCTCTGCCCTGTTCCTCCCAGATGCTATAACTACATTGGAAACCGCATGATAGAGAGAGGACCAAAGTGAAAACACCATCAGGAAGGTCCAGCAGGATGTCAGTTCGCCTTGGTGACGAGCTACGGTTTGCCTGGGAAGGAAGGAGGGGAAAGCCACTTCAGGATGAGAAGGTCACAGGTGTCTTCCTTAAGGGCTCCTCTTAAGCCAGGTGTGCCAGGTTCAAACGTGGTCCTCAGGAACCTCGAGCAGCGCGGGGGACAGGCCAGGTCGTTTCTCAGGGAGATACGGGGTGGGGTGTCGGGGGTGTCTGTGTGGAGGGTGGACCAACCCGGGATGAGGCCAGCAAGGGGCAGGGGGCAAACCTTGCCACGTCCCCAGAGAGCAGACAGAAAGGCAGAGGGGGCAGGGAAAGAAAAGGAGGGTTCCGGAGGATTTGGGGGCCGGCTTTTGTACGGGTAGTCAGTGAGAAGGATACGGAACCCCGAGGCCTCCGGCTTGGGCACAGACGTTAACTTTCCGAGTTTTGTGCCCATTTTGAGCAGTGAGATTGGCAGAGGGGATGTGCACCCGTTGGGGGCGGTCGTCCTCTGCACAGGAGAGGAAGCCACCCGGACGTGGTCCCAAGCCCTCGGAGCAGGCAGGGTGACGGTCACTTGTAGCGCGATGCCTGGACCGTCGAACTCCGCTTTTCTCTTGTGCGAACCGCAGCCCGAGCTGCGCATCCTGCTCGTCGGTTGCGCAAGGCGCTGGCGGCTGGTCGCTCGCCCGGGAAGGCCGCCTGGCCGGACGCGCGGGTCCCGCCCGGCTCCCGCCCCGGCTCCGGCGGGGCATCAGGTGGGGCCCGCGGCGCCGCGTGACGAGGCCGAGGCGGCCTCGCCCAGACCCGACGGGCCGCCCGCCGCTCACGCACACTCCGGCCGGTGGTCCCGGCGAGCTTGCGGGCTCCGGCGGGCGAAGGCAGCCGGTGGGGACGTCCCCCGAGGCGCCCCCTGCGTCCTGCGTCTCCCCCCCGCGCCCCGGGACGCCCCCACCCGGCTCGGCCCCCGGCTCCCGGGGACACGCGGCGGGTCCCCCGACACCGCCGCGCGCCCCCCGCTCGCGGACTACAAGTCCCAGCAGCCCGCGCAGCCGGCGTCCCCCGCCCCGCAGGGACCCCGCCGTCCGCGCGGCGGGCTCGGCTGCGCTCTGGGCCGGGCCGGGCGGGAGGCCGGTCCCGCGGGCGGGGGCGGGGGCGGCTCCGCGGCTTCTCCCGCCGCCGCGGCCGAGGGAGTTTCCAGGAAGTGGCCATATTGGATCCATTCAGCCGCAGCCGCCGCGCGGAGCGCGCCCCGCAGCCGCCCGGCCCGCTCCGGCCCCGCGCTCGCCCGGCCCGCGCGCCCGATGCGGAGCTCGCCATGGCGGCCGCGGACCTGGAACGCGTCTCGGTGAGGCCCGGGGCGCGGCGCGCGGGGGACCGGGGCGCGGGGCGGGGGCCGCCCTGCCCGGCCGGGGGCGCGCGGGCCTCGACGCCGCCCGGAGCCGGGACACCGGGGCCGGCTGTCGGCCGCGCTCGCGGCGGGGGGACCGCGGCGTCGCCCGGGGCGCCTTGCGGGGCGGCCGGCCGGGGTCGCCCCCGCGGGCGCAGACAGGGCAGACCCCGTTCGCGGGAAGGAGCGAAGACCCACTCGGCTCCGGGCAGGTGCGAAGACAGCCGGGGCCCCGGGAGCCGCAGGGGAGGATCCGGATGCTCCAGACCCCTGCGCCCGGGGGGTTTGTTTCCGCACAGCTGGGGAGATTCCTGGCCGCGCAGGTGTGTCCGATGGGTGCAGCCGGTGAGGATGAAGCCCGGGGGGTCCGAGGGAGTCCCCCGCACAGCTCGGGGCAGTTGCAGACTTGAGTCCTGAAGACCCTGGTCTGCTTTCCCTCCCTCCCCTGCTCCCCTCCGCCCCGCGCCGCGCGATCCCGGGGCGACCCCAGGCAGGTCAGGCCTCAGTGGTCGGGTCTGCGGCAGCCATTCCCCGGGAACCGGAGCGAGCCCAGACTCGGCCCGGTGGGCGTTTGTTGGGGGCCCAGTCCGGTCCGCCTTCTGCAGGGTTGACGTCCCTGGTGGTCCCTGCAGGGGTCTCTCTGGACCTGAGCCTGCCAACTAACTAAAGGTTTTCGTAATTCACCCCGGGGAGGGAGGCCTGCTGGGGTTGTGTCTGCACGTCCCCTGGTGTCTAAGGCTGGATCTGGGTGTGTCTGGAGGCTGGGACAGTGAAGGAAGCTGTGTCCTCTCGCCAGCATGCGAGGCCCTGGGCGGCTGGAAGGGGGAGGAGAGAGCAGGGGAGGAGGGGAAGGAGGGCCCAGGCTGTCGGGCGGAGGGGGGAATTCTGAATCTGGGGACGATAGCGACTTGGTTCTGGGGCTAAATAAGGCAGCCAGGTCTTACGTAATTAATGCTATAAATACTGCCATCTGAATTTATATATGTAAATTTTCCCTTTAATCTGGAAATACATTGTTGGTCTACTTTGGAAATATGCATAATTAACGCAGGCGCTCTTGGTTTCATAATTTCTAGACTCTAGGGTGTTTTGTTCCCATTGGGAAGGGGGGCTGTGTGTCAGTTAAGTAAGTTTACATACAGGAGGAGCAGATTCAGAGGTTGGGCCGCTCAGATTCACGTCAGCCCTGTGCTGTCAGCTGGAATTTATGTACCCAAGGTGGGCGGCACCTGAATCCCGACGGCCCCGCTGGTTGTCTGGAGGCCGGGAGACCTGTGTGTGCCTGAGTGTCTCTGCGTGTGTGTCTGTGCGTTTTCCGAGCCCGGCTGACCGGAAAGTTATGTCTGGGTCTTGTCTGTGGCCAGAGGTTGCTCTAGCAGTTGATGTTGCAGGTGGGAGTGGTATGTAGACTAACCAGAATCAGACAGCCTGATGGAAAGCCTAGATGCTGCTTGCTGGCCATGTGACCTTGGCAAGTTATTTAACCCTTCATGTTCTCATCTGTATAATGGGATAAAAATAGCTACCTCCTTCACAGGGTTATTTTGAGGATTCAGTGAGACAATCCAGGTGAGGTACTGAGAGCTGTGTCTGGCATGTGGTAAGGGTAATAAATAAATCCACGATACCTAGTGTCCACAGGGACGTGAAGACGGGCCCTCTGTGGAAGAAGGCAGCAGAGAGCGTGTTTGCCTGTTACATGGCACTCTCTGTAGGGACTGCCGTCACTGTACCTCCAGAGGGTTAGCGGAGAGGCCTGCCCTGCCCAGCTGTGGGCTGGACGTCTCCCCGTACCTTCCCAAGTTTGCTCTTGGACCAGTTCTGGGAGGACTTGGGGTGTTACCCCCATGGTGGGCCGAGGCACAGAGAAGGGACTGACTCAGGGGAGGGCGTAGAGCCTGAGCTCAGGGACTTGGTTGCTGTACCGGGTTGAGCCAGAGTCTCCACACCCTCCACGCTTTGGGCTGTCAGCCTCTTGGGAGGACTTAGGGTTGCATTTGGGTGGAGACGGGGTGGAGCTTGGCCTGAATTTAGGAGTCTGGACTCAATTCTCCCCTCTTGGCTTGTCGTCTTGGGAAAATCGTTTCTTCCTTTATCTTGCTATAAAATGGGCACAGCCATACTCATCGAAGAATTCATGGATGGTCAGTTGCAGTCTGTGGCATGTCTGGAAATGCGCTAAGATATCTTGCCAGCTCCGGGATCGACAGCCTGACATCCTGACTGGGCCCTGCTCAACCCTGGTTCAGCCCCGGGGTTAAAATCAGTGTCTCCTGTGTGTGCATGTGTGGGACAGAACCTCTGGGGAGTTTCCCCCTTGGGCAGCCAGACTTCCGTCCATTCTCGCTTTGCCTCTCCTTCCTGGGGCTCTGACCCTGGGGCTCGTCCCTTCCTGCCCCGAGGGCGAGCTCCTGTGTTTCCCCTGTCGCAATCCCGGGGGGCAGGTCAGGCTCCATGGTGAGGATCCTCCAGGGCCCGGGAAAGCGAAGCTGGAGGAGGCGAGGGAAGAAACGTGCGGCTCATGCTGGCCGTCTTCCCAGCCAGTCTCACCCCCGTCTGCTTCATCCCCAGCACCACCTGCCACTTCCGTTGTCACCCCTGTAATCTTGACACTTCCCCACGAAGCAGGCGACCCAGGGAGTGCCTATTCCCTCCTGGAGCAAGACCTGGTGGGAAGGGACGTGGGAGGCGGCCCTGCCACCTAAGTGGGGCTGGTGGCCTCTGTCACAGAGTGGTGTGGTGTCTCCCTGTCCTGTGAAAATGGCCAGCAGCCCCCTTGCCAAGCTGTTTTGCAGGAGGAACGAGAGCGGAGCAAGGGACATCTGTGCCACTCTCGCTGCCTGGTGGTGTTGAGGGTCCCACGTGAGCACCCCTGCAAGGACGCAGCTCCGCCCCCTGTCCCAGGAGGGCCAGGATGCCCCTTGCCCTCCCTCCCTCATGGGCCTCGTGTCCTGTCCTGGGGGCTGAGCAGGAAGGTCCGCTCAGGATCGTGACTGAAATGGGTCAGAGCTGCGAGGCTGGAGGGAAGGCACTGGTGACCCCAGGAGGCACAGGGTAAGAGCCTGACCAGGATGGGCACAGAGAAGTGGCAAGAAGGAGGTGGTCACAGTGCCAAGGCGGAGGGAGAACGGATGGCGGCTGGGAACCCAGGGTCTGACTCTTGTCAAAAGCTTTGGACCGCAGGGAGGACACCGGATGCTTTGTACCGTTATCTTGATGGCAGCAGCCTGAGGTCGGGTGAGAATGCGGACTTTGGTCATTGGCCAGTAAAGGTGGGCCCGAGACCCCAACCCCAGCATCCGAGTACCCCTGGAGATGACGGGGGGGGGGGGTTGGAGTCCTCTGAGGTCTGAGCCCGAGGATGGGCTGGGTGGAAGTGTCATTTGGGGCAGTAACCGCCATGACTGTCTCTCCGTGGCTCGAGTCCAGCCACCAGAGGCCAGCAGCTGCAGGATGAGAGAGCAGAGGGCCTGCGGGCCGGCCAGGCCGTGTCCCTTGCAGCCTCCGCAGCCTCCGTGCTCCATGCTGCCAGCTGGGGTCTCGGGGTCCACAGGCACGGCTCCGAGGCACAGGCCATGCCAGGCTACCAGATGTGGAACCACGCAGACAGGCGGGAGACACATCTGCTTGGGAAAGGGACACCCCAAGGTTGGCGTGCCCTTGTGGCAGGGCTGGGGCCCTCTCTGCCGGCTCCCTGGGGTGCTCTCTGCATCCTCAGGGCTCGAGTGGGGAACTGGCTGGGAGCGGGCAGGGGAGGACAGGGCAAGGGGCATCCTGGCTCCCGCTGCAGTTGCCCTCGGTGTTCTCGGGCAAATGAGATGTTCTCTCAGAACACGTGGCCTCAGGTGGCCCCTATCCTAGCAGCCACGTGAGAGGGACAGAGCCTGGGTGGAGGGAATGAGGCCCCGTTTCAGATCGCGGTGGCTGGCTGTTCTCTGAGGGGCCTCCTGGGCTGGGGCTGGGGTTGGACCCAAGTCCGCTCGCCAGACCTGGCTGTGGGGCCGGGGTGTGAGCCTGACACCCTGCCTGGTGCTGGTGTGGGAAGGCCAGCGGGGCCCTGTGGACCTCTGCCAGGGCACACAGGTGCCATGCTCTCCTCTGCCCCTCCCGGCACCAGCATCTACCTGGGGGGCAGGGAGGCAGGGGCGCCTTTCTGCCCACGTCCGCCTTCCCAGGCTGGGGTCTCACTGGCCGTGCAGCAGAGGCTGCCTCCTCCTTCCGGTGACGTCCAGACCACCTGCGGCTTTCCCTGTAGCGAGGCAGTGGTGGCTGCTGTGGAGTCCCCGAGCCAAGTGAGGAGATAAGAGCACTGGGAGTTCCAGTCCCTTCTGTGACCCTGAGCGCCCACCCCGTCTGCTCTGTGGTGGGCTGGACCACTTCCTCTCAGGCAGTGCAGCAAAGCCCACGAATGTGTCTGCATCCTGGGCCTGGGGGCCAGGGCGGTGAGCGTGGCCCACAACCAGCGGCTGACTCTGAGCTTCCGGGAAATGTGATTTTGACAAGACAAGTGTGAAACAAACCGTCTCAAATTAATACGCTGCAGCCTGGCTGTCCGAGTGCAGAAGAGGAAGAAAGTGCCTCTTGGCGGGACAGGGGAGCAGAGAGAACGGGGTGCTGGGGTCAGGGAAGGGTGGCCTTGGGCTCCTGGGGATAGTTTTGCTGCCAAAGGTTCCATCTCTTCCCAGGGTGGGGTGGGGCAGGACTGGCCTTGTGAGGGTGACCGGTGGCCCCACTGCAGTCTCACTGTGGCTGTCTTGCTGGCACCATGAGGGTGGATCCTGCTTGCATCTTCTCCCAAGTTTTCCATTGCCGCCGTAGGAGAGATGCTCGGTTCCCAGGTGTCCTCAGGTGCATCCCGCTTGTGTTCTTCCTCCCTGGACCATGGTAGCGGCATCCCCACCCCCACCCTCCCACATGTGTCCCTTTGGTTGTTTCCCGTAACCTCTGACCTGGGCTTAGAGACTTGCTGTGGAATCCTGGGACCAGAGCCTAAGCCTTTCCTGGGAAAATTCCTAGGATTCTTCCTGGGCTCAAGGACAGTTGTGCTTAGGACCATGGCTTCTGGCCCGCGGCCTCTGCTCTGGCTATTTCAGGCCACACTGCTGGGAGTGTCTGGAGCTGGGGGTGGGGTGCTTTGTGCCAGGAACACGGGTGGAGAAGGCTCCCGGTGGCGCAGTGACTCCTGGGTTCGTTGCTCGGTGACGTAGTAGGGCCAGCCCAGAGCTGGAGCTGTCTTGGGGAGTGGGCCTCCTGTGTGCCTGGCCGGGTGCACCGGTGAGTGGGTGCTAGGCAGGGGACCCCAGGCGGAGAAACATGTCCGAAGTCCAGGGCACCAGGGAACTCCATGGAAGACCTGGGGTCAGGAAGCTGCTCTGTGTCGAGGATTCGGCGGCCAGGTTCGCCCGTGGTGGGAGCTCTCTCTGCTCCCACCCCAGCAGCCGGTCTGGTTTGAGAGGTTTGATCTCAGGGCTGTTGATTCACTCACAGCTTTCCTGGCTCTGTCGGTTAAGACACTCAGCAGATTCCAGTTCCTTCTGGATAAAAAGCCTGTGTTGTGTGTGTGGGCCGACGGTGAGACACGGTCCGCTCAGATCCCACCTTGCTTCTTGGTAAAAGGGGCAGCCCCTCTTGGCCAGTGGCCAGAGCTGTTTCGAAGGCTCAGAGAACGCATTTCCCAATCAGGAAAAGGGCGTCCTAGTTATCCGCTGGGCTGCGTAACAAAATGCTGTTCTCTATTTTGTTCTGGACGGCCAGGCACGGAGGCACGCAGCGGCTGGAGCAGTTTTTATTTTGGTGGTTGTCTTTGATGAGCCAGAGAAACGATGACACAGAAGCCTGGGGCCTGGCTCAGGAGCAAAAGCTTGTTAGTGATTAGAGACGGGATAATGGCCCCATGGAGTTTCTCACTGTGCGAGCAGAGCTTAGGGCTGCCAACTCTCTGTCTGTTCTGGGGCTTTAAGACATTTAGAGCCCCCTGAGTGAGCACCGGGGAGCTGGGTGTGTGGGCAGGGCCAGAGGCTGTAGCGTCCCCCTCCCGTCAGGCTCCAGGTTGAGTTGTTGGCTCCAAGGCTCCTCACGATGGCGCAGTGTCCGTGGGCCTCTGTGACCCAAGAATGGAGACGGGGCTTGTCCCTCCCGCCCACTCTCCTGCCAGGCCCGGCTGCACTGCCAGGCCTTTGGCCCAGACTGGCCCCCGACCTGCTGTGTTGGGCCCGCATGGTATTCGCAGTGTGTATGGATTGTCAACCTTTGACAACTGCAGGATTTCACATAAAAATCTGGATTTCTGGATTCTCTTGAAAACTTGAAAGATTCAGCAATGCTCGCCCTGCTTCATTCCCCCAGTTGGGAGTTGCGGAGCGGCAGTCGCCGTGGACTGAGCGGAGCGCAGGCTCTGCCGTCCCCGCCGTGCCCACCTCTCCCGCCGTGCCCACCTCCCGGCTGTGCCAGCGGCTGCCTTGCGTCCAGCGCGCAGCAGAGCCACGTGCCCGAAGCGTGGGTTTCATGGTCCTGCCGTCTCCATCCACATCCTGGCTTCGCTTTCCTGGGCAGCGTGGTCTCGGGCAGGTTACAGGACCTTTTGCTGCCTCGGTTGTGTCATCTGTACGGTGGAAATCCTATTGCCGCCTACGTGGTAGGCCCGACGGGTGGACTGGATGAGACTGAATTAGAGTTGCACGCAGCGAGCACTTGATAAATGTTGTCATCGTTGTCATGGTTATCACTGTGCTCCCTTTTATCCATTCGTGTCACCTGCCCGGCTCTGTAGGCATCTGTGTTTGACCTGAGCCCCCTGAGGTTGAGGCTGTGGTGTCCTCACCCTTCGGCCGTCCCGGTGCCTGGCACACAGCAGGGTGTCCAGGGTGCGGGTGGGGCGAGGGTGGGTTGGCCGCCTGCTGCGAGTAGGGAGGTGATGCGGCAGAGTGGTTTGGGCTTGGCCGTCACATCCCTGCTCTGCCCGGCCTGGTGCCCCAGCTTCTTTGTAAAATGGGGGTAATCGTGACATCTGCCCCTCATGGTGGGAAAAAACTAAGAGACCGTGTGATCTGCTGGGCTTGGTTTGCACGTGGTGGTCCTCATCTGTGACATGCGTTCCTTCCCTCGGTTGTCAACCCTGAGACGTTTTGCCGTCCACACCGTCCCGCTCTCTGCTGGCTCTCCTTGCTTCCTCCCTGTTCCTCAGCAGCCAGATAGTGTCACCAGGAAGACTGTAGCTGCCAGGATGCTTCGAGTTGCAAGTGACGATGACTCCACTCGACTGGCTTAGGCAGTGAAGGGGGTATGGCCGGGGGCAAAGGGAAAGGCCAGGTGTCGGGCAGACACTGGCTTGCTCTCTCTGCTCTGTGATTTCCCTGGCTCTGTTGTCCTCTGTGAGTGACTTCAGCCTCAGGCTCGCTCCCCCAATGGTCACACCTGGGCCACTTGCCTGTTCCTACGCCCACGCCCATGGTGGGATCGTGCTGACGGGCTCCCAGCCCTGGAGTCGGAGCTCTGGCAAACTGCTGACGTTATTTCTGCGTCGTGGTAGCTGGGACGTGTGGGAGATGCTTTGGAGACTGCCGGCTCCTCCCCGGCTGTGAGCCCGCTCAGCCTAGTAGGCAGCGGGGGCAGGCACCCTGGGGCAAGCAGAGCAGCTGAGATCACGTGTTGTTGATGCCAAGTGTATGCGTTAATGAGAGTCACCCCTCAGCGGAGGTGGGAGGTCAGATCAGCCTCCTGAGACCAGGGAAAACAGCACCATCTCCCTCGGGGACCGTGGCTGTCCTTCCGGGTGTGTACATGTGTGTCACGTGCCCCATAGGCTGACACCCACTGGTCCCTGCTGCTTCTGAGCAGACATGGCCCCGGGTCTGCAGCCCCTGCAATGACGGTGGCATTCCAGCTACAGCTTGGGGGTGTCGACCTCCCTGAACTCCACACACGTCCCCCGAGAGCTGAGCTGTGTGAGTTGCTGAGCGTGATAGGTGGGCTTACGTGAGACCCCTGGTGCTGCTCCTAGCCTCTGGTGGCTGGAACTATGAGAAAGTGGGGAAACTGAGGAACGGGACGGCGTCTGTTTCTCAGTAAGTACTCACAGCAGAGTGTGTGTGTGTGTGTGTGTGTGTGTGACTGTGTGTGTGTGGTTTCCAGACGCAGCTGACTCGGTGGGTTCTGGCGGCAGGCTGCAGGATGTTGGATTGCATCCTGATTGTGTCACCCTTGGAAGAAGAGCATGAATAAACACACAGCCTTCTCTGCAAGCACAGCACGCCTTAAATTGGGGGGATTTTCAGTCTCGCCTGAAAAGAAAGAAGCTCGAGACTGACTGTTCTGTCTTCCATTTGATCCTCACCCGCCGTGAGCAGGTGGGAAGGAGACTGAATAGTGAAGCCCCGTGTAAGGCGGCCCACGCGGGTGCCGCGGCATCGAGGACGGTGTCCAGTGACTTGTACAGGGTGGTGGCGTCCAGCGCGCTGGGCATGGCCATGGGGGGGAGGAGGTGGTGAGGGGGGAGGACGGCAAACCTGACCTCCCCCAGCCATTCGAGAGGCTTATGGAATAGGTGGAGAAACCAGATGTATAAAAATGGGATAACCAATAGTACAAGGAAAGGGGATCCCTGCCAGGTGAGGGGTCTGGAATGTGAGTACCCAGTGGCCAGGTGAGAGCGGGTGTCAGGGAGGAGGGACAGTGAGCTCTAGAGCCCAGGCAGGGGGCAGAGTTTGAAAAGTGCATTCGGCGTCACCAGCTGGGCTGGGGCTGAGCCTGAGGAAGGCCTGGGCCACCACACCAAGGGCTTGGACCGACCGGCATCCTAGGCTCTGTTTCCTGTTTCTGACGTGGGCACCAGGGAGAGAAAGCTGCCTGTGGGGCCCTGTTGTCGGGTTATGTTTGCAGCCCTGAAGGGACCTGGGCGCGAGTGGAGAGATTGGGACGAGGTGCCCTGGGGACAGGCGACAGGGAGAAAGGGTTGGCTCTAGCACAGGGCTCCCCGGAGAGAACAGGGTTAGGGGTAACCCTGACGTGTTTGCGGGGCTGGTGCAGCCGCCCAGAAGGCTCTCAGCACATGCACTTCAGAGTGACCGGTCCGGGCTGCGGTGCCGGAGGGCACCGGTCGGAGGGAGGAGTGGCTGGAGGGGTCAGGCCGAGGCGGTGTGCTGCCTACGGCTGCAGAAGTCAGGCGCTCAGCCCTGGCGCCGGGGTGAGCCATGTGCAGGGCGGGAGCCAGGGCCCCGTCCCGTCCTGAGCCCCCGGGCCCGTGTCTGCACCTGCACAAGGGCCACCACGGCCCTGATGAGCAGCTCAGGCTGGCTCAGCTGCGCCTGCGTCCTCCCTTCTGGAGCCGTGGGCACGTGGCAGGTGACACTCTGACCGCCTGCCTCTCCCGTCCTTCCTCTTCCTAGCTGACGGTCAGGGCAGGGGGGCTCAGGAATGGAGGAGGCCTGTTTCTGCCCAGCGTGGAGCTGTCCGGGGCCTGCCCTCGAGAGGGGCTGAGCCTGGGAACACTTCACCCCGTTCCCAGGGAAGCCGGGGAACTGTTCACACAGATTGGAGCCCGGCAGTGGCCGTCTGCTTTGGGTCCTCGTGTTTTCGTTCTGTGGTGCTGTGGGCCGACTCCAGTGGCCCCGGCTCACGTGGGGCCTGCTGCCATCTCTCTGCGAGGGCCCGGCCCCCACACCCTCGCCCAGAACCCTCTGCCTAAACAGCCGGGGCTGGGGTGGGCTGGGAGTAGGAGCGGGGCAGGAGCAGGAACCCAGGGGTCTCCAGAGAATACCACTGACGCAGGAGGGAGGAAGCCTCAGGGAGTCACGTCACCGTCCCTTCAGAGACTGCCCCTGAGCCCCAGCGGTGGGCCGTCTGCATGAGGGCCGGCTTCTGTATCTGTGACTTCCTCGCTTGGTTGTGTGAGGAGCGGGGGTGACCGTGGAGGACCATGAGCCCAGCCTGGGCAGGGAGACCCCCCTGACGGAGTGTGAGGGGTCGGGCTGGACCTGCCTCCGCTTGAATCCTGCTTCAACAGGAGGGTCTGGGAGCTCTGGGGGATCTGGGAGGTGCAGCAGCATCACCCCATCCTCAGAGCTGGCTGCAGGAACAAGCTCTCTGATCGGGGCCTCTTCCTAGGCCCTGGGGCCACCCAAGCCAGGAGGGGTGGAGCCCCAGGCATCCCTGCCCATCCCAGGTAGCACAGAGCCTTTCCCAGGGCGAAAGGCCTTTTCCAAGGTGGGACTCTGGGGTCCTGAGGGTCACTGGGCTCTGGAGTCCGGGGGTCAGAGCTCTGGTGTGCTCAAGACACGTCCTGAGATTTGCTGAGAATCCCGATGGGGGCAGGGCTGGTTTAACTCAGGCTCAGCCTCCCCCCAGCTTGGCCTTTCGCCCCAGGGGGCTGAGCGCCTGGCTTGATTCCTGCTCGATTCCTGTCTCCGCAGAGCGCAGAGCCGGAGCCCCGGAGCCTCTCTCTGGGCGGCCATGTGGGCTTCGACAGCCTCCCCGACCAGCTGGTCAGCAAGTCGGTCACTCAGGGCTTCAGCTTCAACATCCTCTGCGTGGGTGAGTGTCACGGCCCAGCCGGGGCGGCCTCCGGCGAGGCTGGATGGGAACCACCTGGGAGACGGGGTGTCCTTGCCCTGGGCTCCTGGAGAGCTGCAGGGTGGGACTCCGGGGGGTCGGACGAGGGCTTGGTTGGTGTCTCTGCCAGAGTTGAGGACAGAGAGGGGGCTGGGACCTGACAGTTGTCATGCAGCACAAACGGTGATTAGGCTCATGAAAGTGCTTTGTAAACTGTGGGTGTTTATCACAGGGATTTAGATTCATTTATCCATTTGTTTACTTGAACATTTGCTCATTTACTTGTCCCTACTGTGTGTCAAGGACGCTATGGCAAACAGGACTGTGCCCCCCTCGCAGTGTCACGTAGTGGGTCTCCAGCGCCCGTCGGCACCAGCACAGCCCAGGCGGGGCCCTGGGAGGCTCCTGCACCTCAAGGCCTGGGACTCCCAGGAGGGCGCAAAGTGCTCTGCCGGACCCTCTGTGCGTGTCCCCCCCCCCCCCCCCCCCCCGGGGGGCAGCCTGTGCAGAGCCCCGCCCCCGACAGCCAGTGAAAGTCACGTGGAGCTGGAGCTGCCCGGGGCACATGGACTGAGCCCCCGGTGGCCTCAGACGCTGGCCCTGCTGCCCCGTGGCCGTCCTGGCCGGGCGGGGTGGGCAGAGCAGGCTGTGTGTTAGGGGCCTGGGTCCCTCGGAGGCCAGTGGGGCCGACATAGCTGCCCACTCGGCGTCTGCCCCAGTTCCCCAGGAAACGGGTCACACGTCCCACGGGCTGTGCCTTGTGTCCAGGTCCACCTTTTGGCTGTTTCTTCCACGTTATTTCTGAGGCCACTGAGGAAGGGAGAGCTCCTGGGCATGGGGACAGCGAGGGACGGGTTGTGGGGCCTGCCCCTTCTCTTATGCGGAGCCGCGGTGCCTGGCCCCGCCTGGCCTCGCCACCAGCCAGGGGCAGCCTGGTTCCAGCCTTCGATGCCCACTCCTCCCGCTCCTGTCCCCGCTCCCCAGGGGAGACCGGCATCGGCAAATCCACGCTGATGAACACGCTCTTCAACACGACCTTCGAGGCCGAGGAAGCCAGTCACCACGAGGCGTGCGTGCGGCTGCGGCCCCAGACCTACGACCTCCAGGAGAGCAACGTGCAGCTCAAGCTGACCATCGTGGACGCTGTGGGCTTCGGGGACCAGATCAACAAGGATGACAGGCAAGAGGCGGAAAGGGCGGCCCCGGCCGGCTCCCCCCACCCCAGCCACCTTGGCCACGGCTCTAAAACTCTACCCGAGCTCCTCACTCCACACCGCCCCCTATGAGTAGCTGAGCCCCTCACTCCACACTGTCCCCTACGAGTAGCCGAGCCCTTCATTCCAGGGGCCCGGGGAGGCCTCTGGGGCGACCTCTGAGGCCCGGTGGCAGCTAACTGACCAGTGACTCCTTGGAGGGTCAGGAGAGGCGGCCGCCTACCTGTGCCCAGACAGGGGTCCCCAGGAGAAGCTGTCTGTCCCCGGGGAGGAGGCCCGCGGGTGGCCCGGCTCCGCCGCCCACCTCCTGGGTGACGGAGCCGTCTGTAGTTACAGGCCCATAGTTGACTACATCGACGCGCAGTTTGAGAACTACCTGCAGGAGGAGCTGAAGATCCGCCGCTCGCTCTTCGACTACCACGACACGAGGATCCACGCCTGCCTCTACTTCATCACGCCCACGGGCCACTCCCTCAAGTCCCTGGACCTGGTGACTATGAAGAAACTGGACAGCAAGGTGTGTCCCCCCGGCCCCTCCTTGTTCCGTGTCTCCCACTGGGACGGACGTGGCTGCGGTGGGACGACCCTCCGTGGTCCTGGGACTGGTGGGGACTTACAGACAGCCCCCTGGCCTGGTCCTCGCTGTGTCTGTCTTGCGTCTGTCCCTGCTGCCCCAGGGCCCCCACTGCTCTGGGCTCCTCCTCCGGCGCCCCCTGCCCTGGTCCTGAGCCCCCTCCTTCCAGCTGAATCTGTCCTCATTCCCAGCCTGCTGCCCCTCCCCCCCAGCTCCCTCCACCTCCCTGGGACCCCTACCCCAGGGCGTCCCCTTCCCTTGTCAGCCTCTACTCACTTCTCTCCCTCAATTCCTAATTCTAGTTCCTGCCTTCACCTCCCCTTTCCTCCCCGACACGGGTTTTCCTTGGTTCCTTCTGAGCCCGCCAGGGAGAGGGGGGCTAAGCCCCACACCTGGGATGTGAATGAGGAGTGGGTGTTGTGAGGGCAGCTTTGTGGGGGAGACAGGAAGGCTTGGGGGTCCTAGAGGGCGTGTGATCCCACAGTCACCCGTCAGCGCTCATGGCCCTGCCCTCTGCACCTCAGGTGTGCGTTTTTGTTGTGAAAAATGGGATCCCCTTGGCCTGGGAGATTCTGAGATCTTCCTGTGGCCACTGTGGCCGACAGGTCATCCTGCCTGTGGGGCGCTCAGCCCCCTCCCCCTGCCGCTGCCAGGCCCAGGCCAGTTAGGACCTTCAGAGCGTCTGGGTCAAAGCTGGGTATGCTGGTGGGGCCAGCTTGGGCCTGGGTGGTGGTCTTGGGGAGCCAGGGCTGCAAGAAGCACTGCAGCCAGTTGCTGTAACCCGTTGGAATGGCCACAGGTGGCTGGGTTTGGGTCAGGCCTGCCCACGGCAGTAGCTTCATCTCTCTGGCTTCCTGCCCCTCTGCCCAGGGACGTGGCCTGGGCGTGGCTGTCCACAGTCAGGGAGCCACTGCTCGAAACAGCCGGCCAACCCGCTGTCCCCACCCCTGACCTGGGCAGGTGAACATCATCCCCATCATCGCCAAGGCTGACACCATCTCCAAGAGTGAGCTCCACAAGTTCAAGATCAAGATCATGGGCGAGCTGGTCAGCAACGGCGTCCAGATCTACCAGTTTCCCACGGATGACGAGGCCGTGGCCGAGATTAACGCAGTGATGAACGTGAGCGTTGGGCTCCGGGGCCACACAGAGCTCAGACAGCCCCAGGGGACTCGCTCCCCAGAATGCCGGTCGTAGCTTCTCCAGGACGGGGCTGGGCATTTGGAGCTGGCTGGGCCTGGGTCTTGTGGGCAGGGACAGGAGGAATCTGCCATTGGCTTTGCGCCGGGGGTCCCCCCAGGTTTGAGTGTCACAAGGTCTGGACTCAGGCTAGGAACCGGAAGCCTGCAGGCGTGGGCAGGCCTGAGCCAGGGTTTGGGCACCTGGGAGGGAGCCAGGCCCTCAGGTCCTTCCAGGGAGCTCCGACAGCCCCTGGGGAGCCCGAGGGCTGAAGGAACAGCCCGGAGAGTCGGGAGCACCGGGGAGGGGCTGTGAGGGTTCAGCCCCTCCCCTGTCTGGAGTTCTAGAACATGTCTCCTGCAGAGAGCTGGGAAGTGAGCATCCGGCCCTGGGGCCTCTGTTCGCCCGGCAGCTCCTCCTGGGCCGGGGGCGGTGAGGGCGTCTCCGTCAGCCGCGCCAGCTCACGCTCGCTCGCTTGGGCCCCTTTCCAGGCACACCTGCCCTTCGCCGTGGTGGGCAGCACCGAGGAGGTGAAGGTGGGCAACAAGCTGGTCCGAGCACGGCAGTACCCCTGGGGAGTGGTGCAGGGTGAGTGTGGCGGGAGGGCCCGTCCCCAGCAAGGGCCTGAGCGCCGTCCCCGTCCCGCCCTGCTGCTGTCCCACGTGTCCCCCCGGGTCCCTGCCCTGGCTCTGCGGAGTCTGCCTGTAGCAGCCTGACTGCTGTCCCCCGCACTGTCCCCCCTGCCCACCTGTGTGCCTGCCGACCCCCACGGGGCCTCTGCCCTCAGTGGAGAACGAGAACCACTGCGACTTCGTGAAGCTGCGGGAGATGCTGATCCGCGTGAACATGGAGGACCTGCGCGAGCAGACGCACAGCCGGCACTACGAGCTCTACCGGCGCTGCAAGTTGGAGGAGATGGGCTTCCAGGACAGCGACGGTGACAGCCAGCCCTTCAGGTGACAGCCTGAGCAGGGAGCGAGCCGTCGTCACCGTCACAGCCAGACTGGCTGTGTGTGTCACGGCCACACAGACTGGCATCTGTGCCCTGGGGTCTTGGGAGCCGGGCGGAGGCTGTTGGGCCCCCAGTGGCCCTAGTGCCCCGTGGCTCTGCCCCTCTGGCTCTGCCTGCCCTTCCCCCGTCACCCCACCCCGGCCCTGCTTTCCTGCACCTCCGCAGCCTGCAAGAGACCTACGAGGCCAAGAGGAAGGAGTTCCTGAGTGAGCTGCAGAGGAAGGAGGAGGAGATGAGGCAGATGTTCGTCAACAAAGTGAAGGAGACGGAGCTGGAGCTGAAGGAGAAGGAGCGGGAGGTGGGTGCTGGGCCTGGGGGCCGTGGTGAGCAGGAGGAAGGCGGGCAGGGCGGCCGGGGTGCAGCCCCTCCGCGCCCCCTGCCCAGGCTGACGCCCCCGCTCTGCTCCCAGCTCCACGAGAAGTTTGAGCACCTGAAGCGGATCCACCAGGAGGAGAAGCGCAAGGTGGAGGAGAAGCGCCGGGAGCTGGAGGAGGAGACCAACGCCTTCAACCGCAGGAAGGCGGCGGTGGAGGCCCTGCAGTCGCAGGCCCTGCACGCCACCTCGCAGCAGCCCCTGAGGAAGGACAAGGACAAGAAGAAGTAGGTGGCGGGCATGGCTGCTGTCCCCTGCGCTCTCTGCTGCTGCGGGCCCTGTGCGTCTGCCCTCATTCCTGCTCCTCCTCACTGTCCTTTGCTCATTTCCCGCTTTGCTCTTTCTCCCCTGCGCCCCTGTCCCACCTCTTTCTTGCTCACCTTTCTCTCTCTCACCGGTGACACCCCGCAGTCCGGATCACGCTCTGTCCTGCCTTCTCCTCCCCCTCTGTCCCCCACCCCTGCGGTCTCGGTCGCGGTCGCGGTCTCAGTCTCGGGTGCCGGGTTCTCACCCGCATTTGCTCTCCTGCAGCCCCCCAGCCCCCTGCTGCTCTGTGCCAAGGGCTGCGCCACACAGGCGGGGGTTGGGGGGAGCTGCAGGGTCTCGGGGAACTCGGGGAAGGTCTTCAGGCCAGGAGAGGGACACAGCCTGGGAATATCAGCATTTCCAGCCAGATTCCAGAAGCTCCTGCGGTTTCTGCCTGGACGGCCGTGGCACGTCCCTCCTGAGTCTCTGAAGTCGTGGATGTGGCCCCGTGTCGCTGGCAGCAGGGACTCAGGCCCAGCTGCACTAACAGCGCCCCCCCCCACGCTTTAGTCACTGCGCAGTTGTCTTAAAGGGCACGTGGGACTGAAGGGGGACAGTGTCTCCCGGCAGGGGCTCTGTGGGGTCTGCTGGGGAGGCCAGGCTTTTCCCAGCACGGGGGGTGCAGTCAGCCTAGTGGCCAGGTGGGGGCAGCTCTGAGTCACGTTCCTCACAGCCTGTCTCCACACCCGTAGCTGGGGTACAGGGGTCCTGGCTCCTGGGGACCGCCCCCCTCCCTGCCATGCGTGGTCCCCTGCCAGCTCACACCGTAGGGGTCTCGTCCATCTCTGCATCTCCCGGCCCTGGTGTCAGGTGCCGACTTTCTCTTGCCAGTGCGGGAACTCAGCAGCTGTCCCCATCCTGGTCCTCGTTCTCGGGGTCTGTTTCCTCCTGGAATGTTTGGGGACGTTTGTGCCCAGGCACCTCCTTCCCTGGTGGCAGTGGAGCCTAGCAGTTAGGGCCGCGGAGTGCATGGTTAGCTGTGGCCCTGGGGTGTGCTTGAGGCATTAGCACTGCGCCCCCCTTCCTCCCCCAGTGTTGCATTTCCTGACATGCACAAGCAGCACACGCACACACACCCGTGCACACACGCTGCCTCAGTCTCCCCATGCCCCAGCACACAGGCTCAGGCACACGTCTCCTAGCGCACAGAACGTGCACAGAGACGCAGACACCTGCTGAGGAAAAGACAATTAAAAGACTTCTCCCTGGGGAGCCTGGGGGTGGCGAGGGACGCAGAACTAGGCATGTAGGAGCTGGATGCCAACTCTCCTTCCTACGGTCTGCCCTCTGCTTTGGGACAAACGCTCCTGCTCTGTGTAATCTCCCCCGTCACGATGCCCAGGGCCCCTCCCCGGCTGCTGGCAGTCCCGGGAGGGATGAGCCCCTGCCTGGCCCCAGGGAGGACCCCAGCCCGTGCTCCCTCAGCCACGTGACTTTCCCCTCTGCCTGGCATTTGCTTCTGGCCCTGGCCCCGTGTCCAGCTCTCGGCGTGGTGGGCGTGGAGGCTTCGTGGGCTGGAGCCTGTGTGGGTTTCAAGCCGGCAGCTCAGAAATCTGGTTTCTCCTGGGGCAGGGGGCAGGGGTGGGTGGAGGTCTGTGACCCAGGGCTGGCACCCAAAGTGCCTTTGCCCTACCTCCCGGCAGCGTGGCCCAGGCCATCCTGTGAAGGAAAAGGTAGGCAGGGTCCCCTAGGAGAGAAGCTGCAGAGAAGCCACTCAGAAACCGAAGATGAGGACCCGTGGCCGGGTCAGGGTGTGAGGCCAGGGAGGTCGGGTGCAGGCAGGGACTCGTCCCTAATGTCTGGTCTCCCTGCTTTCCCCATGTGGCCTGGGCTCCTTGGTTTGTCCCCTGGGCCTGGCCTGAAAGACAGGTCTTTTCTGTTTGCTGGACATGCCAGAAAGCTCCAGTCAGTTTGGCCTCTGGGAGCGAGAACTCTCCTGTGCCGCCTTCCGGAGGCCTGGAGTGGGCCGGGTGGGGTGGCCGGGAGCACCCCTCCCCCTGCCCCGGTCACCGTGGGGACAGGGCGCGTGGGGAGTGCCTTTGGCGGGGGGGCCGGTATTTTTCATGACCGTTTATTTGAATAGCTTTGATCGATTATACTTAGTCTTCAAATTTTAATCCAGTTTTGCAAAATTACTTCCCAGTCAGATCTTGACCCTCAGCCCGGGACGCCACTCAGGGAAGCGAGTTCTCTGCTTTGTGCCAGGCAATGCCAAACTGACTGCTCTTTCCCGGTGTCTGTCTCGCTGTCTTTTGCTTCCGTTTGATTTGGTCTGCGTATCTTTTAATGTGTCTGTTTTTGTTTTGTTTGTTTTATTTTTATTTTTCAGTTAACGCACGCACAGACTTACATGTCAAGAGTGGACTTTAGACTTTCATGTGTTAAGTTGCTTGAGTTACACCCTGTGACCCTTCTCCCGTAACACGGTGTGAGGACGGCCTGGGAGCCGGTACAGACTCCAGTGTTTACAGCCTCGCTTGGCCCGCCCGGGCCACCCTCTATGCAAACACGCAAAAGCCATGAATGCTGGAATCCAAAACTGACAAGGTTTATTTTTTTCAGAGCCAGTGGCTGGTCTTCCATTTACAGTGTCACTATCCCTTGACGGAGCAGTCATGTGCGGCTCTGGCGAAGGCCCGGCCGGCGACGCCCGGCCACGCTGGGCCTGGCCGTTCGGCGTCGAGACGGCAGCTCGCCGGGCGCCCCGGGCGCAGCCCCGTGGTCTGGTACACCTGCCGCAAAATTCGCCCGACTCCCCTTCGTTTTAATTTTTCTAACCTAGAGCTTAATTTTAATAATAACTTTAAAACACTTCTAAATTTTTATTTTGGCACCAGCGTAAAGACAAATAATATCCTCTCCCATTATTTTCATAAATAACACAGATTCTCTGGTTTTTAAAAACTAAAAATATCTCTAAACCTTTCTTATGTATAAAAGCACCCCTATAATATACAGGGAGAGGTGGGCAATAAACTTCCTGTAATGACAATGTTTGGAATTTCTTTACGGATGAAAGAGGAACACGAGTAAGACCATGCCCAGTGTTTCTACCGTGAATGTAAATGGAACAGCAGCCCAAGCCATTGTCTCTGTGCCCAGCGGTGCTACCCGTGAGCGGGGACCGACTCCGTGTGTGTGTGTGTGTGTGTGTGTGCGCGCGCGCGTGTGTTAAATGTTTGACTCCAGTTCAACCCACCCCCGCCCCAACCCTGCGTGTTCCAAATGCAAAGAGTGCTCAGGGGGGAAACGGTTGTTCCCTCAAGGTCGTTGTTTCTTCTTTCCTGGCTGAGTCACAGGGTGGAGAGATGACGGTGTCTGATGTGTAGGGACAGTTTAAGGGGGGACTAGCAGACAAGGAGCTTTCCCCCTTCAGCTGTGCTCTGTAGGCAGCATTTTAAGAAGGTACTAGTAGCGTTGGTTCTCCTGTGCTCCTGTTGGTTTCCCAGCCACCGGGAGTATCAAGGCTGAGAACAGGGCCTGGTACAATGGGAGATGGAAGTGAATGGGCGGCAGGAGGGACGTCCTTTGGTGCTGGGCGGGGCGCCGCCCGGGGGACCGCACGGCCGGGCGCTGCCGGGCGGGGAGGCTCAGGAGGCTGCGCCCACTCACTGCTGAGTTGGTGGTTTGCCTTTCGTGCCTGCTGTCCTCCCAGCCATCGCTGCTTCCCCCTTCCTGCCTGGCCTGCTTTATTGACTTCCAGGACCAAGTCCTGGCTTCCTCCGCCCTTCCGAGAGGATGTTCCACGGGGAGGGGGAGGGGCGCGTTGTCTGGGTCCACTGAGGCACGGCCAGGAGGAGGCAGTTCCCGTGGGAGCCGCTCTCTGTGCCGGGCGTAGAGCGCGTTCTGCGGATGCTCAGAGCGAACATTCTCCAACCGCTCTGCCAGGACCAGGGGGAGATCTGGATTTTGTGGGGCTGGAAGCTTGAGTATTTAGGAAGACTTCTTTAAGAAAAAGAATATGAAAATAAAATTAGGTACAGGCCTTGGAAGGGGCCCTGAAGATTAAGCTTCTTGAGCTTCAGCAGATCCACCTCGGGTCGTGACTGAAAACTGCTCCTTCCACGTGGGAACCGTCTGCAACGGGAACCAGCGCGGGAGGCAGAGGTGGGCTGCGAGGGGCCCGTCTTTAGGGTCATTACGTCTGATGTGTGTTCAGTCGGGTCAAAGTACGACCTTTCAGATAGCTTCTCTCAGCTCATGTTTTTCTGACGATGAGGCCTGGTGACCCAGCAGGAACAGTGGTTATATAGGAGGTGACAGCGTCTGGTTCGTGGGCCAGCCTGGGAACGCTGGCGTGGGCAGCCCGTGGCCCCACCCTGGGCGTACAGGAGGGGCATAACTGTGGCTGGGGGCTTGCCTGTGGGCCCAAGACTTCCTGCATCTCCAGGGAGACCCGACAGACGTGGGTTTTCTGGGGTCTGAGCTGCCTCCACAGGTCCCATCAGCTCTAGCAAGTCACTGCTCCTGTCCCCCTGCTGTCGTGTTCGGAGTTTTGTCATCTTTAGCTGAGACCAAATTAATCCTTGGTGCACAAGGTGAGCTTAAAACTTGCCGTTATTTAACAAGCTACCCCTCGTGGAATGTGACCGTGTCTTCAGAATCTAATGTATCCCTTTTTTTTTTTCTCATTGCCATCTGTTTGCATTATTACTGTTGTCATGTAGGATCATGTTGGCATTTACTATCACGTCTTTCATAAACCCTGTTGGTTTGGGATAGAAGGAAGGGTCACCATACAGTTTATGGTCCAAACTGGGACTTTTGAGAGAGAAAGGGGTTGTTGTTAACAAATACGCCCGGTCAGCAGGCAGAAACCAGAACTGTCCCGAGTAACCTGGGCTGTGTGGTCTCCCTGGCTGTGGGAACCGGGCACGGGTGGTTTGTAGCCGTGCAGGCTGACTACATGTATGTTCATGTATGTCTGCGTGTGGACTCCTTGTTAAGTGGGGCGCATGTTACTGGCTAAGGCCTGGGAAGTGCTGCTTGCTAGTCTGTTATGTTAACGCGCGTTTCTAAAACTCTTCGCTTGTTGATTCATTTTCTCCTTCATTCATTGACTGTTTTGTTCCTTTCCATTCACTTTGTACTCGTTTTTTTTTCCCATTAAATTTTGCATTTATTTTGAGTTTTTGTGGTGTCATTTTTTGGGCAGTAGCTTTTCTGATTTAACAAGTTTCCTGAGCCTATTAATCTGCTATAACTGATAAAATACAGCTTGTGTTTTCTGTGAGCTTTGGTGGAGGCTGCTCTACTTCTGCAGGAATTACATTTTGACAGGGGATCCTGCTATCCGTCTGTGAAAGGCTCTCGGACGAGTGTGGGGTGGGGGACGCAGGCACAGTTAGGACAGGGAGGGTGTAGCCTGTGGTCTGCGCGTCTGTGCTGGGCACATGGCAGGAGAGCAGGCGCACGCTGCCCTCGAGGAGCCGACGTCCTTGTCAGAGGCTGGACGTGGGACAGCTGACGCTGGAATGCTGACGTGCGGGATCTCTCTGAATTGCACCACGTGTGTTAGCTCCTCTAATCCTCATCATAATCCCGCAGTTAGTACCATCACCCCCATTTCATAGGCGAGGCGTAGGGAGCTTAAGTGATCACCCAGCGTCACATAGCAAGTAACTGGAGGAGCCGAGATTCGAACCCTTAACTCCTGAGTGACCGCCGCTCCTTGGCATCCCAGTGAAGCGGTGGGAGAAGAGTGGGAACGTGGCCAGTGTTAGAGTGTCCAGTCAGCGGTGTGGGCTGGGGGACCTGAAGTGGCTTTGCAGAGGTGGGGTGCCCCGGGGCACAGGTTTGGCTGAGGCAGGACAGACTGGTGGTTAAAGGAAGTGATAGCGAATCCGGGTGTTTATTTGTTGAGGAACTTTCTCTGTTGGGTCCCGGGTAGACTGGGAAAACCAAAATGAGAAGACGGAGGCAGAGGCTGGGGCGGCAGGGAGCCGGGCACGCAGACATCCCTGACGAGGCGGTAGCGCAGCTCTGCCCACGGGACGGCGGCCGGGGACAAGTCTCCACTGAGCTCTGAAGGACAGAGACTGCCGGAAGCCGGGGAGAAGGGCCTCCTTGGTGGAGGGGACACGGCGGTGCGACCCCTCGCCCATTTGGGGGAGGTGCTGTCGGACCAGCTTAAGAAAGGCCCATGAGGCCCCTCGCCCCGCGCCTCCCGCAGCCCCCTGCCTTTCCCGCGGCCCCCTGCCTTTCCCGCGGCCCCCTGCCTTTCCCGCGGGCCCCCTGCCTTTCCCGCGGCCCCTGCCTTTCCCGCGGGCCCCCTGCCTTTCCCGCGGCCCCTGCCTTTCCCGCGGCCCCTGCCTTTCCCGCGGCCCCTGCCTTTCCCGCGGCCCCTGCCTTTCCCGCGGCCCCCTGCCTTTCCCGCGGGCCCCCTGCCTTTCCCGCGGCCCCCTGCCTTTCCCGCGGCCCCCTGCCTTTCCCGCGGCCCCCTGCCTTTCCCGCGGCCCCTGCCTTTCCCGCGGCCCCTGCCTTTCCCGCGGCCCCCTGCCTTTCCCGCGGGCCCCCTGCCTTTCCCGCGGCCCCCTGCCTTTCCCGCGGCCCCCTGCCTTTCCCGTGGCCCCCTGCCTTTCCCGCGGCCCCTGCCTTTCCCGCCGCCCCGGCCTCCGCCGCCGAGCATCCCTCCATCCCCACGTTCTGCGGCCGCACCGGTCGCCGCCTTGCCGCGTGCAGGGACGGCAGGAGACAGGGGTGTCCGTGTGTCTCCCACAGCAGGGATTCCCGTCGCTGCGCTGAGGTGGGATGTGAGTCCCTAATGTCAGAGGAGGATTTCAGAGGGGAGGAGGATGACAGGGACCAAGGCAAGCCTGAACAGCACACAAGGCTTGTTAGAGCTCGAAAGTGGAACTTTGGCAATACGAAGTTAGCTTCTCTAAAGGAGAGTTACATCAATTATCAAAAGGCAAAGCAACACGGTTGTCTCTTATCCCAGTGGGGCTCCCAGCTCTTCCTTCTCCAAGAGACGGAGCGTTGGGCCGGCTCTGGGGACTCAGCTCATGTCCAGAGCCACCTGGGTGGAGACCCAGACGCCTCCCAGCAGTGCCCCGGACTCTGAGACAGCCTGAGCTGGTGTGGCCCTCGTGACGCGCTTCCGCCACCGCAGCGCCAGCCCACGCTGGAAGGGAGGAAGCAGAGGCCGGTCACGGCTTCCACTGGACGCTGTGACCATGAGCAGTGTGGCCTCAGCATCTCCATCTGAAAAATGGGTGAAGGACTATAGGACAATTCTTGATAGGACCTAGGAAAGAGTGTTCCAAGATGCTAGCAAACTAAGCACAGTATCCCATAAATGCAGAATAAGATTCAGACGGGTTGGAAGCAATTAAAGTTTATTTTTTTACAAAGGCTCCAACAAGCAAATTTGTTTCAAGAAAAGGTAGAGATGTGTACTCACTTTATGACACATAATTATAGTGTATCTGGCCCCTGACCACTCTGCACCGGGGAGCGGATTATCCCCACCCCCACCCCAGGGCTTAGCATATTTCCAAAAAAGTCGTTCACAGTGGAAAGAGTTCACAAACCACCTCTGAATGTGCGGCTCAGTCACTCACGTCCCCAACACTGTTTACACAGCTCCAGCTGGTACCTTTGTCAGCTGGACCCCCCTGCTTGGAGAGCGGCTCTATAGTAGCACAGCGTCACAGAGGCGCTGGCTTCGCCGCAGAGCCAGGCTAGTAACCCCCTCCTCCTCCCAGCAGCACAGTGGTCGGAGCAGGCTCGGCCTCACAACCTGCTCATCCCAGCAAAAGGCCCGTAGAGCGATGCCTCCCCGTCACAGGTGTCAGCCTGGGATGCCCATTCGTTAGTGTAAAATTCTTCTCGTTAAACTAGTGACCTAAACTACTTACGGAGTAACAAAGGAAAAGTATGCCTAAAGCTTGCTCAAGTTGCTGTACGTTCAACAAAGCACACTTTATAATCCAGTCCTTGTGAAGAGGAGACATACGTCATGGCCATGGCAGGGTCACCGTGTCTGGAGAGACTGCCCCGTGTTTGGAGTGGCAGACAGGGTAGCCGGGACTAGAAGCACTGCACATATGTTTGGGATAAGCCTGGCAAACTGGAAGGATCTGGCCAGCTCCGGCGGGTGGAGCAGCGAGGACTGTTTGGTGAGAACCAGCCCTGGTCCTTCAGCCCTGAGCAAGGACCGCCTCCCGGCCTCATAGTCCAGCTCTTAGGGGCCGACGCTAACGCTTGCTGGAGAAGGAAGGGAAAACACGGGGTGGTTTGAGTATTCATTTATTCTCCCTGATTCCAGGCCCAGGGGAGAGAGGGGAAGGCAGGATCTCGGTCTGTCAGACCACCCTGACCTCTACCAACCTGCCGCCCCCCATCCCCCTTATTTTCTAAGGACTCGGGAACCTTTTCTCAGTTGTTCTTCCAGGCGCTTCTTCCATTCTTGTTACAGGATTCATAAAGCCAAAGAATTCACAGGAGTCTAAGCAAGGAGCCTGCCCAGGCCCAGGGGTAGGGGCAGAAGGGCTGGTTGGCAGGTGAAACACGCTGTTTTCTGCTCAGGAGGACTGAAAACTTCTCAGCTGCCGCTTGACAGGCTCCTTGCAGCGGCCGTTCTGCTCCAGACTGACCTGTATTAACACCAAGTGGCCATCCTGGAAGCAGAAGCATCTCACGTTGTGAGGAGCAGGCAGTTGAGGGCCAGAATGTTGGCGTGAAGTGACTGCAGAAAGGTCCAACCACCCAACTAAAGAGCATTAATCCTGCCATCTCAGGGACATTCCTCTCCAGCCTCAGTAAAGCTGTCATTAGTCTAACCACGCATGCCATCCTAACCTATCTGTTCTGACACACCCCCTCCCAGGCCGGCCTCATGGTACCCCAGTACCGGGCACCTCACACACAGAGGGTGAGGGGTCTGGAATCTCTGCTCCCCAGTATTAAGCTCGGGGTTGCTTCTTCCTGAGCTGGACACGTCCCTGCCCCGCAGTTCTCTTGGCTGCAAGGATTGCCACTGAGATACAGTTTCTCTGTCAGAGAAACCCACCACCACTGGTCTAGTGAAGGGAACATGTGTGCCACACGCAAGGCCACAGAGCGTGGCCCGGTGTGGAAACTCAGCCCTTAGGCAGACTCTTCCCAGAGTTATGGCCAGAACATCCTCTGGAGCCCACAGGGGCCAAGGGTACCCTTCTGGGGGCAGCGTGCATCAGCTAAAGGGGCAAAACGCAGAGCCTGGTCTGGGGCAAAGCTGATGTCTACCTGTGCTTTCTTTAGCAGATCAGATGTAGGAGTACAGCAGTCGGGCATGAGCCTCTCCAACTCTAAGGTGATGATGACCAAGGCCAGTGTGGAGCCCTTGAACTGCAGCAGCTGGTGGCCCGCCATCCAGTGCTGCAGCTGCCTGGTCAGGGATGCGACGTGGAGGGAAGGATTCCTCTGAGGCAGCAGCTCCAGCACACGGGGCCAGCTCAGGACCACCAGGGCATGGAACTGGAGACCATGGTTTTTAACATTAGAACAGAAAACCCCATACTTTTCGTATATCGATGACCAAAAGTGCAAACAATTTAAATTTCCACCAGGGAGCATCAGATGTTGCTCAACCCTTTTCATTCCTATCCATGGCTCCACAAGGGGCTTGTGGCTTAATGCCGATTCTGTGGCCAAACTGAGCTTCAACTCTGGAGAGAAAAAACAGTCAGCTTTGTGACATGGTCATTTTGAGCCTAAAGTACTTGGATGACAATGTTTCAATTCCAAAAAGTAGAAACATACTCAAGATTAAGGTAGCAGAGAAGTTACTTGTATCCATCTGCTCGACATCAGAAACTCGGCAAGTTGGCAACAGTGGCAGTTTTCATAATGAAACAGCCCTTAGTGATTTAATCTTCATGCTTCGTAACAGACCAAAACCCCATGACATTTCCATATTGCATAATTTTGCCTTACTAACAGAATCATATCCTTAAGGATGACCATCATTCCCCAACTAAAGCAAACACAAACTAATGTATGATATTTTTTTAAGTGCCAGATCAGTATGGTCTAAAGCCTCAATAAGGATTGTGTGTAGGTGAATAAAGACAGCTAAGTGAATGTGTGTAAAGTGTAGCAAAAGCAGACAGCTATTTATGTACAGTATTCATAGAATGGAAAGTTAAATATTTTTGCAGTGTGTATTTAAAAGAGAAACTCACCATAATAGTGCCATCTAAAAAGCTTTGTAAAGTTAATTTAATGTCCCTTGGAGGTGGGAGCCTGGTGGCACTGTGTCGGACTGAAGATACGTTGTCACTCTTCCATGTGTCGTGAGCCTTGTGGGTCACCTCACTGGTGCGTGTGCGAGGACGTGTGCACGCCTGTGCTTCGCCGTCCTGCGTGTGAACAGCTGTTCCAAAGGCACCAGTGAGTCCAGGGTAGACTCCGCAAACTCCTACTTACTATGGTCAAGAAATGCAGCGGCGTCCGATACAGAGGTCCCAGTGCAGTCTGTCCAGAGTAGCCAGCTCCATCCACAGCAGCTCGTTTGGGGTACAGCCAGAGCCATAGTGCTTTATGAAGTCTTTTACATGTGGAATTAACTGTAAAAAGAAAATAAAGAGGCAAAAGCCCTACGTCATGTCACAGTAGCTTCTGTTTTCTTATCCACGGGGACCGGGCATCCAAGACCTTAGTGGAGTTGTTTCCTACTGGCCTGTCACAGGAAATTCTTCAGAAAGAAAAACTAAACCAGATCTTCACTATCTGTCAAATCTTCAGGTAGTTGTGTAATGAACATCACGCGGTCACCCTCTGCAGCTAGGTCTTGATCCTCCCAACTGCGTGCCAGCTCATACCCAAAGGTGCTCTGGAGGCTGGGGCTGGGCCGTGTCTCTGTTCAGCTGCAAGAACTCGCCCAGAGTTTTCCAGGAGCCATGGATCCTGGCCGTTCCTGTTCCGACCCCTACCACGGTGACTTGTCAAGGAGAGAAAAAGCTGTGCTTTTGAGCTTCCTGGTCTGCACCAGACAGGCCCATTGACAAAACCTCCTTTGGTTTTCTCAGTATCACAGCTGCAAACACCCTTCCTTCAACCGCGACGGAAGGTGGTTTGGTTCTGGAAAAACTCTGACTTTCTCCAGAGGGACTAAAGGTTTGTCTGTGAGTAAACATTCAAGTACCAAGTGCATTAAAGACTTGGTCCTACATTTTTAGATAAATGAAGTATTCCTATAACCTCCAGAAATACTTCTTTTAAGGGTCATTTACTTTTTAGTTGGACAAAAGCAACCTTTTGGGGACACAAATTATATTCTAATAAAAAAGGGACCAGGCGTGGTGGCTCACACCTGTAATCCTAGAACTCTGGGAGGCCAAGGCAGGAGGACTGCTTGAGGTCAAGAGTTTGAGACCAGCCTGAGTGAGAGCCCCTCTCTAACGAAAATAGAAGAAATTAGCTGGGCGTGGTGGTGTGCGCTACAGTCCCAGCTACTCGGGCGTCTGAGGCAGGATTGCGTGAGCTCAGGAGTTCAAGGTTGCAGTGAACTGATGGGTGCCACTGTACTCTACCCAGGGCAACACAGTGAGACACTGTCTCAAAAAAATAATAATAAAATAAGGTTAAAAACATTTTTATTGAAGGTTCGAAACTGGACACACAACTTTTTCCCTGCCTTCTCGGGGCCAGGGACGAGCTCAGGAAGACCCCATGGGAGTGGCAGTGGTTCCGCCACCGCAGAAGTGGGGGAGGTCGGGCGGAGGTGGGGAGGGCTGGGAAGGGCGTCAGGAGACGGTCTGCTCCTGAACAGAAGCCACAGCGAACTCCAAGCAAGCCCGAGGCACTCACGGGACTTCTCCCTTACCCCCAGCGCACGGTCCTCCTGCCCCTCTCCGAGAAGGGTCCCAGAGTTCCCAAGGACCAGTGTCATGGACACAGGCAAGTCCTTAAGTCTCAAGCAGCTTTCTTAGACGAGTTTCTGGGAGTGGACATGGTTTGGGAGCCCGTTTTCCCGGCTCAACAGCAGATGCTTCTGTGCAGTGGGCACTGGCGTCTGGCATCAGCCAGTGAGGTGAGGTCAGGCTGCGGGGTCTGCCGGGCCAGGCTGGGTCTGCTGTTCTAATTGTCCATTTGTGGGGTCTTGGCGTCTGACCAGCCTAAGGAAGGGGCAGCGAGATCCCGGGAAGTTAGTGACATTTCCCAAATGCCCACCATTCCCAAGGGCACAGACATGTCAGACACCCGAGTGCCGCGGTGTCACACCCGTGCACCTCGGCCGCAGCCCAGTGTGGCCTCCGGGGACACACACCTCTTCTTCACTAACTTTTACAGCAAGTCTCAAGGAAGTAATTGTGACACAGTGGAGTGACCTCTCTTTTACCTACAGTGCGGAACAAACGTGAGCACAATGTGAATGCCAGACACACACTGAACGGCATCTGTGTGGTTTTAGGCCTTTAAGAAAATAAGCCGCCCACCTTTTTTTTCTTTTAAAGAAAACTGTATTTCTCCACAAGACAGAAAGTGCCATTTTTAGATTTGACCAATGAAGGTGCTCTGGATTTCCGAACACCAGGTGAGCAGTCAGTATTCCTCTGTCAGAGACCGATGGGCGGGGAGCAATGAGGCGCCTTCTCAGGGATCACAGTCCTGCACAGACACCCTCCCTCCGCACGCAGGAAGTCACCCTCCCAGCCAGGTCCTCTGACGCCCCCCAAGTTCAACCTTGATGACCACATTACACGGAGGGGCGCGATGTGGAGAAAGTTCCCATCCCAGCTCTACCACCTGGGACAAGGCACTTAGTTTATGTACCTCGGTTTGAGCATCTGGGGTCCCCCAGCTGTCAGGCGGCAATGGGGAGCAAGGCTTGGTTTCTTTTCCCACCATCTGTCACCACCCCTCAAAGGCCTCCCCACCTTCGCTGAAGCCAGGCAGGGCTGACGGTGGTGAGGGCCAGGTTAGAGGCGGCCTGGGAGAACCCAGAGATGTTCTGAAGCCTCAGGAGCCACAACACGACCCCCAAAGGCACCGCAGATCTCCGCCCGGTAGAAAGAAGGGCCGGGCGTGCGAGGAGGGTCGCTGGCGGCCGGTCTCTGTCCACCAACGGCAGGAGCGGCCTGTTTTAGGGGACCAGAGGGCGCTGAGAAGCCCCTTCACCTGGGATCCTCGTGAGATGAAGCGCCCCTCTGTCGCCCAGTCGCACCCCGACTCACACGTCCCACCCCGCGCCCCCTTTTCGTCCTAAGCAGGGGTCCCCAGCTCCAACAAGCCCTCTCCCGAAGCACCTGCTAGCAAGACCCCCTCCCAGGAAGAGAAGCAAGTGACTCGGCCTCGTGCAGTGAGGGGACACACCTGGGGCAGGGCCAGGCCTCCAGGGTGCAGAACACCCGAGGGCCCCGCCGCGGGCGCCCTACCTGGGGTCTGTCCCCGCCGCAGGCGCGCGTCGCGCTCCGGGCCACTTCTAGGTGGCCGAGCAGCCGGTGCTCGCGCAGGGGGCCAGCCAGGTCGCGTCGCGGGTCGGGCGGAGAGGGGCTGCGCGGGCGGGGGGCGGGCGGGGGGCCCGAGCCAGAGCGCCGGGGCGGGGCGGGGCGGGGGGGTCCGGGTCTGAGGCTCGCGGAGCCGGCGCTGCCCGGCGCGGGGGTCCCCGGGGTCCGCTCGCGGACGGCGCGGGCGGAGGGGCGACCCACGGCGGCGGCGGGGAAAGGCCCGCTCGGCCCGGACGCCCCCCGGACGCCGCACGGCTCTGCCTGCAGATGCCGACGGCCGCGACGGGAACCGCGGGCCCGAGGCCACGGCGGGAACCAGCTCCTGGGACCGGCCGCGACTTACCCGCTTTTTATAACCCAGCGCGGAACACTGCGGCCCGGGTCGCCGCGGGCGGGTGGGCGGAGCGCGCGTGGGTGGGGACCCCCGTCCTCTCGCCCACCCCCCAAGCGCGCCCCGCTTCCCCGCGCGAAGTCCGCGCTCCACGCGCTCCGTCACCAGCCTGGATGGGGCGGCCGGTGACAAGGACACCCGGCCACAGAAGCTGCGCCCCACCTGGTGCTGCAGACTCCGGGACACGAGGCCGGGTAGAGCAGCGTCCAGAGCCCCCTCCGGTCAGACGCGCCCGAGATGGGATCCGGACTCGCCGCGTGACCTCGTGCCCGCGTGGACCCCTCAGTTGCTCGGGTACCTCTTCTTTAAAAAAGTGATAACACTGCCTTCACCGCGTGTTCACTCCCACGCGCATTCATTCATTCAGCAGCAATTTACTGAAGGCCTACTATGCATTGGGCGCAAGAATAGTGAACGAAACAGGCGTGGAACTTACATTCCAGTTAGGAGAGGAAGACAATAAACGTGAGTAAGAATATATGGAAATCCCAGGGATTTCACTCTTAGGTACATGCCCCAAAAGAAAAGCATATGTGCGCACCAAAAGACACCTACATCGTGTTCGCAGCAACGCTATTTGTAATAGCCCCAAACTGGATCCAACTCTAATGTCTGTGAAAAGTTGAATGGCATAAATAAGTTGTGTTGTATTCACACAATGGAATCCTACACCCTACTGAAAAAGAATGAATTGCCAGCAGTTGTATACTCAACAGTAGAGAATTATTTCACAAATATAATATTGAGTGTAAGGAAACAGATACAAAAGAGTTCATACTGTGTGATTCCATTCATATGAAGTATTTTAAAAAGGAAAACTAATCTATAATGTTAGAGTCGAGATAGTGGCTACCCTTGCAGGTGGGTGGATAATGACGGAAAAAGGAACAGAAGGAGTTTGTAGGTGGCTGGTAATGTTCTGTTTTCTCACCTAGATGCTGATTACATAGGTGAGTTCGCCCTGTGAAAATCGATCACGGGGTACACTTACAATTTATACACTTTTCCTTATGTAAGAGAGAGAGTGTGTGTGTGTGTGTGTATATATATATTTATATATATATATTAATTTTAGGGATGAGGTCTTGCTATGTTGCCAGGCTGGAGTGCAGTGGCTATTCTCAGATGTGAGCATAGCACACAGCCTGGAACTCCTGGTCTTAAGCAACCCTCCCACCTGAGCCTCTAGAGTAGCTGGGACTTATAAGTGAATGCCACTATGCCTGGCTCCTCAGTTAAATTTTATTTAAAAATTTCATTACATTAAATTTACATTTAAAATATATGGGAATACCAGAAGAAGAAGAAAGAGAAGAACAGAAGAAATATCTGAAACAATAATGACTGAGAATGTCCCCAAATTAATGTCAAACATCAAACTACAGATCTAGGAAGCTCAGAGAACACCAAGTAGGATATATGCCAAAAAACTACAACTAAACATTCCCATTAAAACTGCAGAAAAGGCTGGGCGTGGTAGTTTATGCCTGTAATTCCAGCTACTTGGGAGGCTGAAGAGGGAGGATGGTTTGAGGCTAGGAGGTTGAGACCAGCCTGGACAACATAGTGAGACCCCCCATCTCTACAAAACACTTTAAAAAATAGCCAGGTATGATGGCACGTGGCTGTAGTCCCAGTTACTCAGGAGGCTGAGGTGGGAGGGTCACTTGAGCCTGGCAGCTCGAGGCTGCAGTGAGCTATGATTGCACCACTGCACTCCAGCCTGGGCAACAGAGTGAGACCCTGTCTCTAAAAAACCAAAGACAAATACCTCCCCTGCGCCCCCACACACAAAAAACCTGCAGAAAACAAAAAGTAAAGATAAAAATCTTGAAAGAAAGAAGCTGAGGGTAGGAGAGAATGTTAGCTATAGAGAGGCACGGATAAGTAAGAATCACAATGGACCTACCCTCAAAAATCATCAGTGAGCAACAAGAGTGGAGTGAAATATTTAAAGCGTTGAGAGAAAAAGACCTAGCAACCTAGAATTCTATGTTCAATGAAATTATCCTTCAAAAGTGAAAGATAAATAAAGACCTTCTCAGACGAAGAAAAATTGAGGGAGTTTCTCACCAGTGGACCTGCTTTGCAAGAAATGTTAAAAGCAGTTTTTCAGAGAGAAGAAAAATGATATAGGTCATAAACTTAGATCTATGTAAAGAAAAGAACATTAAGAAAGAGTAAGTGAAAGTAAAATAAAAATTTTGTTTTTCTTATTCCTAATCGATCTAACAACAGTTTATTCAAAATAATAATGTATTTGATGATTATAGGTTATGGATAAGTGAAATGAAAGACAACAATGACACAAGGCATGGGAGGGAAGAATTAGGAATACTTTGTTTCAAGGTACTTGTACTACCTGTGAAGCAACATAATATTATTTGAAAGTAGACCTGCATTAGTTGTATTGCAAAGGGCAACCACTAAAAAAAGGTGTTTTTTTTTAAAAAAGGAAGAATAATTCATATGCTAAGAAAGGAGAGAAAATGGAATCATATAAAATGTTAATAACACCATATGGTAACTTGAATCCACAGGGAAAAAAAAAAAAAGAAGAGATCCAGAAATAGTATATAAGAAGGTTCATATAACAAACTCTATAAATATAAGCTTGGCTCTCCTTCTCTGTGCTTCTTTAAAAGATTTAAAAGACATAAAATTATATAATGTGGCTGGGTGTGGTGGCTCACACCTGTAATCCTAGCACTTTGGGAGGCCAAGGTGTGAGAATCATTTGAGGCCAGGAGTTCAGAACCAGCTTGAGTGACATAGCCAGATACCATCTCTAAAAAAAAAAAAAAAAGAAAGAAAGAAAGAAAATTTGCCGGGAATGGTGGGGCACACCTGTAGTCCCAGCTACTTGGGAGGCTGAGGAAGGAGAGACACTTGAGCCCAGGAGTTTGAGGTTACAGTGAGATATCATGATGCCACTACACTCTAGCCCAGGCAACAGAGCGAGACTCTGTCTAAGAAAAAAAAATTATGTAATGTAAAAATTATAACAATATATTGTTGAGTTATAACATATATAGATGTAATATATATAATAATAGCACAAAAAGGGGAAGAGGGAATAGAGCTATATGGAAGTTACATTTATATATTTCACTGGAATTAAATTAGTATAAATATGAACATTATGATAAGTTAAGATGTATATTATAAGCCTTAGAGCAACCACTAAGAAAAAAACTAAAAAATATATAATAAAACAAGGCTGGGCACGATGGCTCATGCCTGTAATCCCAGAACTTTGGGAGGCTGAGGTGGGAGGATCAGTTGAGCCCAGGAGTCTGAGGCTGCAGTGAGCTCTGATTGTGCCACTGCACTCCAGCCTGGGTGACAGAGCCAGACCCTGACTCTCTAAAAACAAACAAACAACAACAACAAAATAGTAAAGCAATCATTAAAGAAACTGAAGTGTTAAACTAGAAAATATTCACTTAATGAAAAAGAAAGCAGCAAAAAAGGAACAGAAGAATAAAAATGTTATAAGACATACAGGAAACAAAAAGCAAAATGGCAGACTTAAATATTATCAATAATAACATTAAACGTGACTGGATCAAATAATTGCATTAGTCTGCTAGGGCTGTGTTAGGGACTGAATGTGTCCTCCCAAAATTTCATATGTTGAAGTCCTAACCCCCAATGTGATGGTACTTGGAGATGAGGCATTTGGGAGGTAATTAGGGTCCGCTGAGGTCGTGAGGGTGGGGTCCGCGTGATGGGATCAGTGTCCTTCTAAGAAGAGCTTGCTCCCCAGCTCAGCTTATTCTATGAGGGAAGTATCACTCTGATGCTGCAAAACCAAAAAAAAAGAGACACTGCCAGAAAAGAAAATGACATGGTTTAACATCCGAAAATCAATATATATCTGATAATGGACAAAAACACGTGATCATCTCAATAGATCCAGAAAAAGCATTTGACAAAATCCGACATCCTTTCATAATAAAAAACACTCCATAAGCTAGGAAAATTTCTAGCTTAATAAAGAGTATCTATGAAAAACCTACAGTTAACATCAGACCTAATGGTGAATGACTGAATGCTTTCCAACCAAGATCAGGAATACGACAAGGATGTCTGCCGCACCACTTCTGTTCAACAATGTCCAGGAGGTTCCAGCCAGGGCAACGAGCAAGAAAAAGAAGAAATAAAAGGCCTCCACACTGGAAAGGAAGAAGCAAAACAATCTTTATTTGCAGATGATATGATCTTGTATATAGAAAATCTTAAGGAATCCGCTAAGAAAACTATTAGAAGAATACACAAGTTCAGAAAAGTTGCATAGTACAAGATCAATGTACTATAAAAGTTAATTTTATTTCTATACACTACCAATGAACAATCTGAAAATGAAATTAAGAAAACAGTTCCATCTACAACAGCATAAAAAGAATAAAATGTTTAGGAATAAATATAACCCCAAAAATGTAAAACTTGTACATTGAAAGCCATGAAACATCACCAAAAGTAATTAAAGAAGACCTAACTAAATGGAAAGATATTCTGTGTTCATGAGTAGAAAGACATAAATTGTTAAAATGGCAATGCTCCCCTAATTGATCTACAGATTCAACATGATCCCTGTTAAAATTCCAACTGCCTTTTTGCAGAGATTGACAAAGTGTTCCTAAAATTCCTAGAGAAGTGCAAGGGATTCAGAATGGCTAAAACAATCTTGAAAAAGAAGAACAAAATTGGAGGCCTCACACTACCTGATTTCAAAACTTACTACAAACCTATAGTAGTCAAGACAGTGTGGTACTGGTATTGGGATAGACGTATATGTCAATGGACTAGAATTGAGAGTCTAGAAGTCAGCGCTCACATTTATGATCAATTGATTTTCAACCAAGGTGTCAATTCAGTGGGGGAAAGAACAGTCTTTTCAGGCTGGGCACAGTGGTTCACGCCTATAATCCTAGCACTTTGGAGGCCGAGGTGAGAGGATCACTTGAGCCCAGAAGTTTGAAAACAGCCTGGGCAACATCGAAACCCCTTCTCTACCAAAAAACCCACAAAACAAAACAAAACAAAAAACTTACCTGGGCTTGGTAGCAGGCACCTGTAGTCCCAACTACTTGGGAGGCTGAGGCAGGAGGATCACTTGAGCCCAGGAGTTTGAGGTTGCAGTGAGCTATGATGATGCAACTGCACTCTAGCCCCAGCAACAGAGCAAGACCCTGTCTCAAAAGAACAAACAAACTCACACAACAACGAATAGTCTTTTCAGACAAGATCAGGTATCGGGTGCATTCAAGGTAGACAAGAATAGTCTTTTCAGCAAATGGTGCTAGGACAGCTGGATATTCACATGCAGAAGAATGAAGTTGGATCCCTCCATCACACCATATACAAAAATAAATTACTTGTTTTTTTAGAGACAGGGTCTCACACTAGTGCCCAGGCTGGAGTACCGTGGGACAGTCATAGCTCACTGCAGCCTCAATCTGCTGGGCTCAAGTGATCCTCCCACTTCAGCCTCCGGAGTAGCTGGGACTGCAAGCACGTGCCACCAACCCCAGCTAATTAAAAAAATTTTTTGTAGGGACGGGGTCTTGCTAGGTTGCCCAGGCTGGTCTTGACCTTCTGGCCTCAAAGGATCTTCCTTCCTCAGCAACCCCCAACTTCAATGGAGAGTTCTGAGCTGATTCATGTTTTAACACCATCACTCTGTCACTCTGGCGCCTTTTTTGAAAATATATTATACTAATACTAAAAGGGAACAAGCATGCAATTAGAGAAACCCGTCCTGCGCAGCTGCAGTGACGTATGTGAGAGGTGGCGGCGGCGGTGGTGGCGGTGGTGGTCCCAAGTGGCCAAATTCTGGTTCCACTTCAAAGATGGATCCAGCAGGCGCCATACTGAAGGATGGGATATGGGGGATGAGAGAAAGAGACTGTAGTTTTGATCTGATCAATTGTCAGAATTCAGCTTCCATTTATTGAGATGAAGGAAGTCTGAGAGGGAGCTTTTTTTTTTTTTCTTTTTTTCTTTTTTTGACAGGAGGTGTCAGGGTGAATGAAGGGGGATTAAAATTTCAAATTTGGACATGAAAAACTTTAAATGAGGGAGAGGTTCAGACTGGAAAGAGGCTGGGTCATTGGTTCTCTCACAAATATTTACTGAAACCCCACTCGGTGCCAGGTTCTATTCCAGGCTCTGCAGATACACCTGAGCACAGCGACGGGCTCCCCGGGGCGCACTTCTGCCGGTAAACCAGGTCACCAACAAGGCAGCGTCACGCCAGATAATGTACGTAAGGGCTTGGATGGGGCAGGATGTGCAACTGCCGTTGTCGTTTTTAATATTCGGGTTATCGCACGCGCCGGAAGATGGGCCTTGCCATGTATAAGAGCCTCCCCCACCCCGGAGCTGCCAGGTGTCCCCGCCTCGGCGCGGGTCAGCGTTCCGGCGCCTCGGGCCGGCAGCACTGCGCAGGCGCAGCCTCAGTCCGGCGTCCTAGGAGATGGACGCGCACGGCCTCCGCGCAGGCGCGATCCAAGAGGCCGAGCGAGCCGGGCGTTGGGGCGGGGCGGGCTCGGAGTGAGCCTGCGCACTGCGCGCTCTCGCCCGCGGAGCCGCAGTCTCGGGCGCGCCGAGGAGGTGTTTCGGGCGTCTCTGGCGAGCCTTTCCCGCGAACCGGCTGTCGTCGGGCTGCACCCCGAGCGGGGACGTCCGCCGGGCACGGGTGGGGGCCACGATGCCGGTGAGGAGAGTCGCTCAGCCGTGGTGGGGGTTCTTCTCATCCCAGCGGCCTGGCCGGGGGCGCGGCCGTTGCCATGGAGGCGCGGAGCGGGCGGCCGGGGCGGGGCAGGGCCCGGCGGGCCTGGGCGGTTGGGGGGCCCGGGCGGGTCAGCCGCGGGCCCGCGGGGGTCCTGCCGGCCTCGGGAGGGGCCCCGGGGCGGGTCGTGCTGCCTGCGTCGCGGCTGCGACCCGTGGGGCCTGCGCTGCTGGACATACAGGCGCTGTGCTGGAGGATGCGCTCTGGCTCCCAGCCCCACCTGCCGAGCGCGGCTTCTGGGAGCGGCCGCGGAGGGTCTGTTGGACGCTCCGCACCCCCGCGCCGCGGAGCCTAGCTCCGGAAGGCTGCGGAGCGGAGGCCGCCTGCCCCGGTCCAGGCCCCTGACTCAGACTCTCCCGGGCTGGAGCTGTCATCCCTCTTGGGGCGCTTTAGCTTACAGTGCGGAGTGTAGCCTGTAGGTGTCTTTGTGTGTGCGTGGTGGTGGTGGTGGTGGTGGTATGTTACCTTCCAGGGTTTCACAGATTGCTCTTGTGCACTTGGTGAGGGGACATTGTAAGCCCAGTAAAGGGTCACGGAGAAAACTTGAGCCATGGCCGGTTATTTGCTGCTTGTGAGTCCTCAGACAATTATTTAATCTGTCTGGGCTTTTAGTTCCCACGTAATTAAGCTTTTCCTCATGGCGTTGCTATCAGGGTGAAATAAGATACTGCACAGGAGACTTGAAGGACAGCGCTTGATATTTAGCATTAAATGTTGTATAGTTGTTCTTGTTCATTGCTTTCAAGTTATTCATTTAATAAACGAGGTGCACCAACCACATGCTAGGCACTGGAGATACGATATTGAGCAAAACTAGGCAGGTTCTTGAACTCGGAAGGAGAGAAGTGTGCCTTCTTGGGCACAGGTGAAAATCGTACACATTTACAGAGCTAAGATACGTAACCTTTTTTTTTTTTTTTTTTTTTTTTTTTTTTTTTTTTTTGAGACAGAGTCTCACTCTGTTGCCCACTAGAGTGAGTGCCGTGGCGTCAGCCTAACTCACAGCAACCTCAAACTCCTGAGCTCAAGGGATCCTCCTGTCTCAGCCTCCCGAGTAGCTGGGACTACAGGCATGCGCCACCATGCCCGGCTAATTTTTTTCTATATATATTTTTAGCTGTCCATATAATTTCTTTCTATTTTTAGTAGAGATGGGGTCTCGCTCTTGCTCAGGCTGGTCTCGAACTCCTGAGCTCAAACGATCCGCCCACCTCGGCCTCCCAGAGTGCTAGGATTACAGGCGTGAGCCACCGCGCCCGGCCACGTAACCTTAATGAATGGCGTGGGTGGGTGTCCTGTAATAGATGGAAATCGATTCTGGTGAATTGGTAAGTGTTGCCATGTAGGAATGATGGCCTGCAGATACCAGGTCATCTGTTTTTTTCAAGAGACTTTAGAAATTGTTGTTTTGTGAAATTTCTCAATTTTAGCAACTAATTCGAAAGATTTTTAAATACTATGAGTCTAACAAAAGAAATTTGTGGGCTGAGTTCAGCCCCTTGAGTACCTGTTTGCAACTTCTGATGTAGACAGAGAAAGACATTAATCACATAAGGAACAGACAAAAGTAAAATTGTGTCCATGAAAGGGAGTGCAGGATGCTCTGAGAGCCTATAAAAGTATTTGACCTAGTCAGGGCATTCTTCACAGACCAAGTGGCTGTTGAGACTGAAGGATAAATAGATGTGAACTCAGTGAAGAGGATATTGAGGAATGTTCTAGGTGGAAGGAACAGCACGTGGAAAGGCCAGTGGGGAGAAGGAGCATCGTGACTAGAAAAGGCCAAGACGCCCAGCATGGCTGTGGCAGAATGAGCCAGGCAAAGTGTCTTGTGGAATAAGCCCAGGGAAGCACACGTGGGTAGGAGTCAGATTTTACAGGGCATCTTAAGGATTTTGATTTTTATCCTAAGATCTATGGGAAACCTTTGAAGAATTTTAAGTAGGAGAGTGGTGTGATTAGATTTGTGTTGACACTGACTGCCATGTGGAGAACAGACTGTGGGGCAGTCTCTAAGTAGGTGCAGGAGTACAGTTAGGAGGCTGTAGTCCAGGACGAAGATGGTGGTGACCTAGATTAGGGTGATGGAGGCAGAGATGGAGAGAAGTATGTTGTATTGATATAGTCTGTTACTTGTCGGTGGCAGTGGCTTGTATTTCTCTTTAATGCTTAGAAGAGTGTCCGAAACAGTAGGAATTTAACAAATAAACTGTTG
The DNA here is from genome assembly GCF_041146395.1 of Eulemur rufifrons. Lineage (NCBI taxonomy): Eukaryota > Metazoa > Chordata > Mammalia > Primates > Lemuridae > Eulemur > Eulemur rufifrons. Next base: position 1,432,378 of record NC_090992.1, on the reverse strand, counting down.
AAGTTTTTCACTTCAGTAATAGAATTGTGTTTTGTTATAGATTCTTAATCATAAAATTTCAGAAATTGAAACTTTACATATGTAAATATTCATAAGGTTAGGTCATACTAAGACATTTTTCTCTGCCGTTAGATTTTCTTTTCTGTCTTTAACTTATTGTCTTCTATAGAGAAGATAAGCCATATATGGATTTTTACATGAAAAAAAACATTTTACTAATGCATTATAGGAAATAAAACTAGAAGTCTCAGGGAAACTAAGGACCTACTATATTCTTGAATTAAATTTGTTAACCATATTCATATGTGTTTTCCTACAGGCAGGAAACTCAGACAGGATGTCAGGGAGTTTTGTGCAGAAAGACAATCTATAATATGCTGGTTCATTTTCTGCTTGTACAGCATTTACTACCAATGTAAATTAGATATTTTTCTCCCCTCTTTTGTGTAAAAGAAACTATTTTGCTCATTGTATCTTTTAATAAGCTTTTTCTATATATGTGTAAGATCTTTTATCGCATTTAATAAATATTTGTGAAGTCCTTAATTTGTGCAAGGCACTGAGATGGCAGAGTAGCCTTTTTCAAATTATGGATTTAATCTGTTGAGGGTAAAAGTAAATGTTCTTTTCATTATTTGTAAATATTGTCTCCACCAGATCAATAAATCAGAGAAGCCAGAAAGCTGTGATAATGTGAAGGTGGTGGTTAGGTGTCGGCCCCTCAATGAGAGAGAGAAGTCAATGTGCTACAGACAGGCTGTCAGTGTGGACGAGATGAGGGGAACCATCACTGTGCATAAGACTGACTCTTCCAATGAGCCTCCAAAGACGTTTACTTTTGATACTGTTTTTGGACCAGAGAGTAAACAACTTGATGTTTATAACTTAACTGCAAGACCTATTATTGATTCTGTTCTTGAAGGCTACAATGGTAAGTGAATATATAGTTTACTTTTTAAAAAAACATCTTTATTGAGGCATAATTTATGCACCATAAATTCACTTATTGTAACTGTACAGTTTGACGACTTGTGGTAAATGTATACAATTGTGAAACCATCACCACAGTCCAGTTTAGAACACTCCCATCATCCCCAAAAGCTCCTTTATGTCTGTCTGCAGCCCCACCCCAGGCAGCCATTGATCTGCTTTCTGTCACTGTAGTTTTGCCTTTTCTTTAAATTTCACCTAAGTCATATCATATAATATGTCATTTTTAAATGTTTTCTTTCACTTAGCATAATGTTTTTGAAGTTTATCCATCTTTGCAATATATCAGTAGTTTGTACCTGTTTATTGCTGAATTGTATTCCATTGTATGAGTATACCACATTTTGTATTTGCATTCACTGGCTGATGGAAATCTGGATTGTTTCCAGTCTTTGGCTACTATAAATGATGCTGCTGTGAACCTTCCTATATATGTCTTTGTGCAGATATTTTAAAGTGTCTCTTGGATAGATACTTAGGAGTGAAATTGTGGGGTCCAATCAATCAATGTCCATTTTCCAAAGTGGTGACTATACTACTTTTTCCGCCCTGCCCCCACCCTGGTACTTTATGAGAGTTCCAGTTTCCTTACATCTTGACAACACTCTGATTGTAAAGTTTTTAAATTATAGCCATTCTAAAGGATCTGTAGTGATATCTCATTGTGTTTGAACTTGTGTTTACCTAATGACTAATGATGTCGAGTATCCATTGCTGTAATTGTTAGTCATTTGAATGTCTTCTTTGGTGAAATGTCTCTTAAAATATTTTGCATATTTTAAAAATTTTGTGGGCTATCTTCTTATTCTTTGTATTTTCTAGATTGAAATATTTGATCAGGTAATGTGATTTGCAAATATTTTCTCCCAGTCTATGGCTTGTCTTTTGGCAGAATTCATCAGTGAAGCCACCTGGCCTTGGAATTTTTTTTTTTTGTGGGAAGGTTTTTAACTATAGATTCAATTTCTTTAATAGATACAGGACTATTCAGGTTATCTGTTTTTTCTTTTAATTTAAATTTAATTTCATTTAATGCTATAAATTAACCCCTGAGTAGTGTTTTAGTGGCATCCTACAGATTTTGACACACTATGTTTTCATTTTCTCTACAAAAAATTAGCCAGGCGTGGTGGCATGCGCCTGTAGTCCCAGCTACTCGGGAGGCTGAGGCAGAAGGATCACTTGAGCCCAGGAGTTTGAGGTTGCTGTGAGCTATGATGATGCCACTGTACTCTAGCCCTGGCAACAGAGTGAGACCTTGCCTCAAAAAAAAAAAAAAAAAAAAATCTTAAAAAAGCAATCAGAGAAAGAAAGACATGTTTATGTATAGAAGACCAACAATAAGGATGAAAGCAGATTTCTAGTTAGAAATAATGCAAGTGAGAAGAGAGTAACATAATATCTTTAAAGTATAGAGAGAAGAAACTATCAACCTGCAATCCTATATCCAGTGAAAATATCTTTCAAAAACAAAGGTTAAATAAATGCTTTTTTAGACTATAAAAACTGAAAGAATTCATCACCAGTAGACCTGTACTATAAGAAATATTAAAGGAAGTTTTTCAGGCGGAAGGAAAATAGTATTAGATGGTATTAGATGGAAATATGGATCCATATATAGGAAAAAAAGATCGTAAACTTGAAAATAAACAAATAGAAACAATCAGGAGAGAAAATAGAAAATGAAAACAAGGCCAGTACCTTACTCCCAGCACTTTGGGAGGCCAAGGCAGGAGGATTGCTTGAGGACAGGAGTTTGAGACCAGCCTGGGCAATATAGTGAGACCTCATTTCAGCAAAAAATAAAAAAAAATAGCCAAATGTGGTGACTTGCACCTGTGTTTAGTCCTACCCACTTGGGAGGCTAAGGTGGGAGGATTGCTTGAGTCCAGGAGTTTGAGGTTACAGTGAGCTATGATCAGCCACTGCACTGCAGCGCTCCAGCCTGGGCAACAGAGCAAAACCCTGTCTCTAATTAAAATAAAATAAAATAAAATGAAAAACAAAATTTAACAGAGCATCAGTGAGCTGTGGGACAATTTCAGACAGCCTAATATACATGAATTGAGCAAGTTACTTAACCTCTCAAAGCTTCTGTTTCCCTAAATAAACTATAGGAATACAAATAGTGCCTATCTCTTAGGATTGCCGTAAAAATGAAATAAAAATGCACGTAAAGTACTTGGCCTAGCACATAGCAAATGATTAGTAAATGGTAGCTGTTATCCTTCTAAAGCTTATGTTTTACTTAACAATTCAGTGTGTCTGTTCTGAAATTCAGTCTATAAGTTCATGATATTTTCAGCTCCTTTGAATGCAGTAAGTTAAATTCCTGATGGCAGAGTTTGAAACATTTAGTCAGTTTCAAAAAAAAAAAAAAAAAAAAATTGAGACTTTTTTATTTCCATGTGTAAAATATAGTTTCTGGTATGATTAATTTATTTTCACAAAAAGGTCTGAAAAGGCTGGTATGATTAATTTGTCTTCACAAAAAGTCTGAAAAAAGTTGAGGTTAACTTAATAGAGTAGTAATAGTTGAGGAACCTTTTCCATTTATGCTCTCACACCCTAGGCTGCCTTCTCACACTACACTGAGTCCTGGCCAGCTACTGCAGCCTCTGTTTACGCCACGTCTGCCCTTGCTTGCTTCTAATTCTTCGTTCACCTATAGCCAGAGTGATCATGATGTCACTCCTCTGACTGAAAAATCATTCTCTGGTTTCACGTTGCTTTTAGGATTAGGTCTAAAAACTGTAATGTGGTCTTCATGACCCTGTATGATTAAGACCCTGCTGGTTTCTCCAGCTCTGTGTGCATCCACTTTTCTTTTCCATCTCTGTTTTTTCCATTCTGGACTCATTTCCTCAAACTTTCCATTCTCCCTCTTGCCTCTTGCTGTCCACTCTGTTCTTATTTGATCCCTATTTGCATTTCAGATCTAAACCTCACTTTGTTTTGGAAGGCCTTCCCTGCTCTCCCCTGCCCCTTCCTCCCACTTTAATTCCTCTGCTTAGTTTGTGTCCTTTACTCCTGTGGTCCCCAATCCCCGGGCTATGGACCGGTACCAGGCCATGGCCTGTTCGGAACCAGGCCACACAGCAGGAGGTGAGCGCTGCGTGAGCGAGTGAAGCTTCACCTGTCTGTACAGTCGTTCCCGTCACTCGCATCACACCTGAGCTCCACCTCCTGTCAGATCAGTGGTGGCAATAGATTCTGCATTATGGAGAGTTGTGTGATTATTTTATTATACATTACAATGTAACAATAATAGAAATAAAGTACACAGTAAATGTAATGTGCTTGAATCATCCTGAAACCACCCCCCACCCCCAGTCCGTGGAAACACTGTCTTCCATGAAGCCGGTCCCTGGTGCCATAAAAGGGTCGGGGACCACTGCTTTACTCCCATCTAGAACTCTGTGTTTCTCATTCTCAATACTCACCATGCTTGTAATTATTCCACCAGTATCTCCTCCCAGGATCACACACAGCATAAGACTGAGGATGTGTTTGTTTTGTCACTCTGTCTCTGGTGCCTACCAAAGTGCCAATCTCAGGTATATAGTAAATATTTGTTGAATAAGTGAATTTAGGTATTTAGAAAGTTTAAATTGTATCTGCAATTACTTGCGGTAATTGTATTTCACCTTTTTGTTAACATCCCCTTTTTCTTATAGCTGTTACATTAAAACAGTTTTTCAAAAAATAATGTACTTATTTTAGGACTAAGAGGAAAAAAGCTGTCGTTTACTGGTTCTGTCTGCCAGGCATCATGTTGGTCACTTGAAGTAAATGGTTTCATTTGGTTCTTACTATCAACGTAGCGTTGTAATTCTTATCTCCATTTTACCACAGCGAAGACAGTCTCTGGGTAGGTAACGTGTCCAAGGTCAAGTGGCTACACTGTGGCCGGTGTGGATTCAGAATGCGTTTTTCTGCTGTAGAGCCTGTATTCTTTTGCTGTACTTAGGCTGCCTTCTCCAATTTAATGTCCACAATAAGTAATTAATGTATACATTACAAGAAATTTCTTATAATTAGCTGTACTGTAATATTTTTACATTTTACATTTAAGGCTTGGGATTTTTTCGTTAGTAATTAGGAATGTCTTACTGACTCTGGTGCCTTAACAGTGCTTTGTTCATGTGGCACAGAGTACTTACTGTAATTGTTGATATTAAAGGTGAAATGTGTACTAGAATAAATTTTGAATCCAGGGAAGAAATTATATCAGTGTCGAATTTTAAGAGCTATTTTTCTGTAGCATTAGACTCTAAAAAGTGACTGATTCTCTTCATCATTCTCAGGGACTATTTTTGCATATGGACAAACTGGAACAGGCAAGACTTTTACGATGGAAGGTGTTCGAGCTGTTCCTGAACTTAGAGGAATAATTCCCAATTCATTTGCTCACATATTTGGTCATATTGCAAAAGCAGAGGGTGATACGAGGTAAAAGAGAATTCTTTTATTTTCTAACATTGAGAAGTACAAACACAGGAAAGGCATATAGGCATAAATTTTATAAACATATTTTAAAACTGTTCTTATAAATGTTTTACTATCTTTTATGTTTTAAAAATGGTATTTTATTTATAGATTTTTGGTTCGAGTGTCTTATTTGGAAATATATAATGAAGAAGTTCGTGACCTTTTGGGCAAGGATCAGACACAAAGGTTAGAGGTAAGGATAACTGAAATTGGAATACTTTCCAAAGCAGTGGAATGTTTACTATATTAAGGTCCTGTTTGTACAAAAGGTACTTTTAACATTTTAAGTAACCTTGTACATATACTAATATAATTTCATACATGTGCACACATATCTGGGGGTAAATAAGTGAAGCAGGATTGCTGAGTCAGGTGGCAAATTGTAAATTTGATAGAGATTGCCAAATATTTTAGTATTTTAAGATATGAGAAAGAACAAGAAAAGGTTCGCCTTTAAAATATTAATACTGGAATTTTGGTTGGCATTGCATTGCCAGTAAAACAACTGGAGAATAATATATGTAAAGTAACAGTAGCCACCATTGTAGAATGGTATGGAACATATATATTAATAGAACAGCAGCAGCCATCATGACTGAGCTCATGCAGTGTGGTGTGGGCATTCAGAGCAGTACCTGGGAGTTGGTGGTCGCAGTACATACTTTATTTCATTTACTCTTCCCAGTAGTTCAATTTTACTGATACAGAAATTGAAATTTAGAGGAGTTTCATGACTTGCTCAAGATCACATAGCAGGCTGGGTGCCGTGGTTTATGCCTGTGATCCTAGCACTCTGGGAGGCCTGGGCGGGAGGATTACTTGAGCTCACGCATTTGAGGCCAGTCTGAGCAAGAGCGAGACCCTGTCTCTGCTAAAAATAGAAGAATTAGGCAGGCGTTGTGGCGTGCACCTGTAGTCCCAGGTACTGGGGAGGCTGAGGCAGGAGGATCACTTGAGCCCAGGAGTTGGAGGTTGCAGTGAGGTATGATGATGCCATTGCACTCTACCTGGGGTGACAGAGCAAAGCTGTCTCAAAAAAAGAAAGAAAAAAAAAGATCACATAGCAAGTGAATGATGGTATCATCTGTGATGACCAAGGTGGTTTTTGAGTCTTACTCTTAGCTGAATTCTGGCTCTGATCTTGAGCCAGCCACTTAACCTCTATAAGCCTTAGTTTTGTCATATGAAAATGGAAATAATAATGGTATCTAAAAAATAATAATGGTATTTACTTTATAGGATTATTGCCAACGTTAACAAATTAAAGCAAAGTTTTTAAATCAATAAATGTTAGTTCTTTCTTTTTGAGTTTACTATATAAACTGAGTTTTTAAAGCAGTATATTACAGTGTTAGGGATTGTTTGTGCTTGTTGGACCCGAATGAAGGCTTATTCTGTAATGATAACCCGTATACAAATTTCTTTGTCGCTAGTTGTCATCTTTACTTTTGATGGATACTTTGTTAATTCTATACTTTTATCTCCTAAAAGTTTATTGTTTTATAATGCAAATTCTAGGGAAAAAAATCATTTGGAAAGACTTTTCCATTTCTGTGCCAGTAATTATAGATCAGATTTATCTTCAGGCATATTCTTGTCATTAGTTCTTAACCCTGGCAGACCCAATGCGCCCCTGCCCCTTTTTGTTTTTTAGATAGGGTCTTTCTCTGTCACCCAAGCTGGAGTGCAGTGGTGCAGTTGTAGCTCACTGCAGCCTCAAACTTCTAGGCTCAAGCCATCCTTCTGCCTCAGCCTCCTGAGTAGCTGAGAGTACAAGTGCACACCACTATGCCTGGCTAATTTTTCTGTTTTTTACAGAGATGAGGGTTTTGCTATGTTGCTCAGGCTGGTCTCGAACTCCTGGCCTCAAGCGATCCTCCTGTTTTAGCCTCCCAAAGTGCTAGGATTATAGGCGTGAGCCACGGTGCCTGGACTTTTTTTTCGTTTGTGGCAGAGTCTTGGTCTGTTGCCCAGGCTAGAGTGCTGTGGCTCGATCATACTCACTATAGCCACAAACTTCTGGGTTCAAGCGATCCTCTCACCTCAGCCTCCCAAAAGGGTGTGATTACGGGCATGAGCTGCTGTGCCTGGCCTCAGTGCCCCTTTTTATAACATATATTTTGTAATGCTCTTCTGACTATCACGAAATAAAATTCATAAATAATGAAGTCTACCTATATACATAATTTAAAAAAATCAGTATATTGCCCTACTGTAATATAAAGGAGAATAAAACTAATAAAAAAATACTAGTATTTCAGTATGTAAATGCTTAGATGTGACCATACTCAATGACATAATGAAATAGAGGCCCACGGAATCACCGTAATTACAAGAGCAACAGATGTGGAGAGTCAAGATTTGTTGTCTTGATGATCTAAACACCTTGATTGGTGTTATTGTCAATGATACGGTCTTTTAAAATAGTGACTAGCTCTTCGTAGAGTTCTGAGCAAAATGAAGTACAATTCTTTCCTTGATGTTTGTGTATGTCCGTATTGTTATTGCTGTTGTTACTGTTACCATGGAAAAACACTTTGTGTTAATGTGCAAAATACAGTTGCATATAGATAGACCCAGATAATTGTTTTTTCACCCATGTGAATATCTGGAAGGACTTTCAAAATGGTGAGGGACAGTCCTTCACTGGGTGAGGCTGTCCCGCGCGTTTCAGGAGGTTTAGTAGCCCTGGGCCCTGGCTGCATACTAACAGTGTCCTCAAGTGAACTAGAAACTCCCCCACACATTTCTGAACATTCTGGGGAAGAGGAGTAACTTCCCCCTTTGAAATCCATTGTTATAAACTGTGTCCATTGTAGAAATTAGATTCCTATGTTTATGATAAAAATTCTTTGCTAGCACTACCATCCCTTTTTGTAACTTTCAGAAATTTGGAATCATATTTTGTTTCTTCATCTTTCATATATAATCAGTTATCTACACTTACTACCTGAATTTTGACTTCATATTATATTGTGATTGGAAAAGACCTTAGAGTTCATGAAGACCAGTAGTTCGCAGACTGATGTGTTTGAGGAAGGTTTGTTTCCTGTCTGTAGCGAGATAGCACAGAGAGTGAGAGGAGGTGCGTGAAGCTTTCATAGCAGTTCGGCGTTGCCCTGGCATCCAAGTGCATGATTTTTGTATTTTACAAAATTATCAGATTGGGAATACACACATTGTCCTTTATCATTTTTTAGAAGCATTGATTTGGAGCAATAATTTTTAAACCTTTTAAAAGGTGTAAATAAAGCATTTAAACTAACTTTCATCAAACTAAACCTGTGTGGAAGCTCAGGGTGCAAATTTCATGAAAGTGAAGCTCTCTTTAGAATTTGTCTAGGCCTGAATACCCCAAACTCCCACAGTGGCCCCCTCAATGCCACTATGGACTCTACGGCTTTTCAGAGCCTGGTCTTAAACCCACGGTTTACAGAGACCAACACATTCCTTTTACTGCTAATAAAATAGGGGCTTAATTTATATTCTATGACATAAAGGATAATTTTTCCTAATTTGTAAATATATCTTATAAATTTTTATAAAAGACAACACACACACACACACACACACTCCAACTAGACTGAAAATAAACATGGGGAATGTAGTGTCTTATCTGCTCTTGTAAGTTTTGTCTCTGGAATTGTTTTCAAATTTCTGTTTGTCTTCTGTGTCTGTGAGGTCTTTGCTGCCTGTGGAATGGCTTCCCCACTGGCAGCCACGGCTTCTGCCTCAGTTTCACTTTATTGTGTTGGCTTGTGGAGGTGACTTGTTGGGTACTCCAAAGTGAATTTTGTATATACAGCACCACCAGTGTTTTAGGTAAATCCATCCTAAATACATACTTTAAATTTAGTAAAAGTTCTCATAAGGGAACTCACAAAAAGATAATACTTTTACATGGATACCATAGAGCTGATTATTTCACTCAGCCACTTGAAATTCTCCAAATTACTGTCAGCATAAAGACCAGTAACCATTCTTAAATCGTCTCCGCCTGTCTGTCTGTGTAACCAGATATACCGCCTGTCTCCCTCTATTTCCTGCTCTCTCCAGCTACCCTGTCTTTTTTGTGTTTTATTCTTCAAGTGCCCAGTTTTTTCTAATTTCAGGATCCTTGCACATATTCTTCTCTACCACAGCCCAGACTGTCTGCCGCGTGTTTCTTCTTCAAGTTTTAGCTTAAACATCATCTTGGGGAAACTTAGCTTGTCCCTTCACTAGCTTAGTGTTCTGTGATATATTCCCACGCCTTCCCATAGTTTTCCTTCCTGGCATCATCACAATTGAAATAAAATAATTTTTGTGTGTAATTATTCATTTGTATGTTCGCAGTATGCTCAATAAATAATTTTGGGCGAATTATTGATATAAATGTAAAGTGTTTTTTTGTTTTTTTTTTTTTTAGGTTAAAGAAAGACCCGATGTGGGAGTTTATATCAAAGATTTATCAGCTTATGTGGTAAATAATGCTGATGACATGGATAGAATTATGACACTAGGCCACAAAAATCGTAAGTGTCATGCTTAATTGTGATTAACCATCTGTGTGACGAATAGGCTGGTTTAAAGCAAAAATGGTTTCTTGAAAGTTATTCCCCTTGATTATTTACTGTTAATATATAGCAAGCATATATGAATGAAAGATATCACAGATCGTTTTCCATGTTGACCCAAATTTTCTTTTTAATAGTGCTAATCCTTAAAACTCTCACATATCTGTCTCTTGTTAGCTATAATAATATTGTAAAATTTATTGAGCACTTAGTAACTGGGAAGTGCTTGTGCTAAGTGCTTTATAAGGATGATTTCTTTTAATCCTCACAATAGGCCATGATGCTATTAAATTCCTCCCTTACTAATGAGGAAAGTGAGACTTAGTTTAAGTAACTTGTCCAAGGTAGAATAACTAGTAAGTAGGATTATAGAATGAGTGTTCAAACCTAGGCCATTAGTCTGCATTAACCAGGGACTGTACTGCCTCCCTTTTGTTGACAAGAAAAGTAAAATAAAATTTTAAAAATTGCATTGTTTGTAGTAAATTTAAGTTTTTAATCTAAAGAATAAGAAGCAAGCAATATTTAATATCTAGATGTCCTAGGCCTAGTACTAGTGATGCTGATAGTAATTAGAAATTAAAAGTAGAAGAAATAGGAAATGAAAAATTTTTATAAGGTTTTATGACTTGACTATAGATCTGTCAAACTCAAGGAAATTAAACGAAATTTAAAAAATCAATTGCATTCTTATAAATCAAGTAATACAAAGAAAAAGACTAACAAGAAAAAGACCAAATCTTAGAAATATTAGCAAAAGATATGGATATTATTCGCAGAAGATATACTTGCTGATATAGTCTGTGTGTGCATAGGCATGTGTGTGTTTATATTTTTAGAGAGAGTACTTGTCCTCGTTTAGTCAGATAATAGCATACTTTATTCACTCAATAATATTAGCTTGGAGATCATTTCACAGGAACACACATATTAGCACATATGTAGACATTTAAAAATAACTACATAGTATTTCATTGGATAAATGTACCATAATTTATTTACTCAGTCTTTTATTGATGGACTTTTGGGTTGTTTTCAATCTTGCTATTATGAGCAATACTGCAGTAAATATTCTTGCATATATATGAGTTTATACACACACAGGCATATTTACAGGATAAATTTTTTCATACCCTTTGAAAAACATAAAATTTAATTTTCTTATTTCAAAATATTGTGACAAAAAATAAAGTAGTAAAGATGTTTTTTGTTTTGTTTTTATTTCCATTATGTGATTTGTCAGTAAGTTGGTGTATTGAGTCTACTTGATTGCTATTAGCTATTCCCTCCTAAGGATTGTAAAGTTCAATATAAGTTACTTTTAACAGCATATCTGTTGCATTGCTTTATTTTTATAACTAGAAATACAGAAAAATCACAATCATAAAAAGCATACTTGCCTTGCAAAAACAACAGGTATTAAAATGTTTAGTACGATTTTTTCAAGATACAAGTTCTCTCCCACCTCAAATTGAAAAACACTGGCACAGTGTTTGATAATCAACATAGCTATGAAACTGTTTATACCCTTTGACCTGATAATTCCAGTTTGGAAAATATATTCCATGGAAATAACCTCAACGAGAAAGAAGAGATCTATTTAAAGATGTTCATGTTAGCATCACTTATGAGGGCCTAAAATAGCAAACAGTCTCAAATGTTCTATAGCAAGGGGGTAGCAAAAATAATTTTAGTAAAATTTTCAAGTTGTTTTAACATGGAAATACACATAGGAAATAATGTTAAGTGGAAAAAAACATAAGATAAATTAAGACCTAATACTCTGTGAAAACATGTATGTGTATTGCCACTGATTAGATGATTTGAAGCGATATCAAATTTAATAGCTCTCTATATTTTTGGAAAAAAATAATTTGATTTAAAAGAAAATAGAAAAGTATACGTGGAATCACAAATCCTTAGGTTTTCTTTCACTAATTTTTCATTTACTTTATATCATTGGGCTTTTATCAATACAATTTACATTCTAGTTATCTGACTTTTAATATATTCATATACTAATAATATCCTTTTAATGTTTAACTTCTAAAATCAAAGCTTGCATAGAGAAGTCCTGCATCAGTATATAGTAGGAAGATAATTTTGGCATTGGGTAAAATTAACAATGCTTTTAAATTACTTTGGAATTTAAGGAAAAAAACGAATACATGCCTATTGTAAAAAACAAAACAGAGATTTTTCTTTGTTTACATAGTTTATTCATGTAAAATATTTATACACATGCAAATACTTAGTATATTTTGAATAGATGTTTTTATTTTACTGAAATGGGATCATACTGTGTATGCCTTTCTGAGTTTTTAAAAAATTCGTGTGTTAAAAATTTCATGTCAATAGATAGAACTCTACCTTATTTTTTTAAACAACTGTTTAGGTATCCAGAATATGGCTATTCTGTAATTGACTAACCATCATCCTCCTCGTTGTCTCTGGTCTTTCACTATTGCAAAATGCTGCACTGAGTCTTCTTATGTTATCTAATGCATATATGCAAGTATTTATGAGGTTTAGAGGCCCAGAACATAATTCTCTTTAGATATAGCTGAATCAGCAGTAATTTTTCCAATTTTTAACAACGTATTTTTTGGTATAAATTAGTTATCTTTTTAGGCAGTAATACTTGGGATTGAAATTAATTACTTAGTGCTAAAATCATGTCTTTATTGTGAGAAACATTACTAATTCTTTTGTTATCAACATAAAGTATAAGAAGTTTCATATAATGGCTAAATATACACTGGTGCTTTTGTGGTTAAGTATTTTAAACTGTTCTAGATATTTAGTTATAATATTTTTGAAGACTTTCTATGTACCACTTTTTTAAAGAGTTTCCTTTCTTTATTAAAGGTTCTGTTGGTGCAACTAATATGAACGAACACAGTTCCCGTTCTCATGCCATCTTCACAATCACTATAGAGTGCAGTGAAAAGGGTGTTGATGGTAACATGCATGTCAGGATGGGGAAGCTCCACCTTGTAGATCTTGCTGTAAGTAACAGGACGCTACTTAGGGAGTACCTGTTCTTGTGTTTTATAAATGAGTAAGAGTTACAGTGAAAAGGTATGATTTTTTTAGTTGTTACTTGTGTGTGTGTTTTAACTTAGTATCTATTATGGAATATTTCAAGGGTATACAAAAGTAGATAGACTAGTATAATGATCCCCCATGTACCCATCACCCAACTTTAACAATTATTAGCTCATGGCTAATCTTTTTTCATCTACTCTCATCTACTTCTTACTTTGCTGTATTATTTTAAAGTAAGTTCTAGACAATGTATCCGATTTTTTACTGTCAAATTACTTTTTTGAAACCTTGGGTAGAGTATTCTGTACTTTTTAATTTTAGCTTTACGTTTGTCTCTGTTTATTTCTAGGGTTCAGAAAGACAAGCAAAAACTGGAGCTACTGGACAGCGCCTAAAGGAAGCTACAAAGATCAATCTTTCTCTTTCCACCCTTGGTAATGTAATTTCTGCCTTGGTTGATGGAAAAAGCACTCACGTACCTTATCGTAACTCTAAATTGACACGTCTTCTCCAGGATTCCTTAGGAGGAAATTCAAAAACCATGATGGTAAGACTTAATTGGTGACATAGTTAACATCAGACAAATTTAAGATTCCAATTTATGGCAATAATTGACATATATAACATTTTAAAAACTGTTATTTTACTTTTTAAAATTTGCAGTTATCTTTTCTATAGTACCCCATACACATCAGCCCACAGCAGTGTTGTTTGGAAACCCATGTGGTTGATGCTCTTTTTTGGTCAGGGTGCATATGTGCTTCAAAAAATTTTTTTCGTGTATTTGTAATGGTAGTATTAATTTTACTGTGTCAAGTGTAAAATGTTTTTTTCTTAATTCAACAGTGTGCAAATATTGGGCCAGCAGATTACAATTATGATGAAACTATCAGTACGTTACGGTATGCCAACCGTGCTAAGAATATTAAAAATAAAGCTAGAATTAATGAAGATCCAAAGGATGCTTTGCTTCGTCAGTTTCAGAAAGAAATAGAAGAACTGAAAAAGAAGCTTGAAGAAGGTAACTTCTCAAAATATTAATCTTTATGTTAACTACGAGTATGTTGTTTAACCCCTAAATGTCCTGACAAAAACCACCTATTAAATGTTTTTTTGCACCTCTGACATCGACAGTTAAAAGAATATTTCTGGAAAGTAACTTGGTACTTATGTACTTAGCATTTTCATATTAAGCTTAAGTTAAATTACATAATATTGGTGTATGTGGTTTTTTGAAAATTAATTTAACTTAAACTGCTGTCGTTTTCCCCATGACCTTTTGTACATTTCATATGACTGCTTGTTTAAAAAATTAATTTTTGTTTGTCTCTCTATGAGAGCAAATTCTACCATGTATGTATTTAGGTGAAAATGACCAGAGTTCTGGCTTTATGATTAATATCAGTTCACTATTTGAAGTAAAGAAAGATATCAAACAGTCATGGGTAAGCCAAGTTTGCTGTAAGTAAAAATGCATTGTGCAGCCTTAAGAATATGCTTTCATACTTAACTTTGAACATGGGACTCTATTTTGGAAATTCTTTTCTAACAGCAGCATGCTAGAAAGTTAGGAAGTTTGAGTATCTTATTCATGAGGGTAAGAAAGTCCCAGTTGTCATTAAATGCTCAGTGACTCCCTGCACCTTCATGCTAGGGACAGACCCTTTCTGATGGGTGCTCTGTTACCCCGGGAACAGAGGGCTTTGAAACTGCACCTTTGCAGTTTGTGGGGAAACTGAGTAGGTTGGAGGGGAAGTCCAGAGACGCCAGCATGACAACTGTTTGGAGAAGCTGCTGATTCAGTAAACTTGGTTAAGATTATTGAGGAAAAGTAGTAAGTGAACTCTTAGATAATGAAATTTCGTGTTTTAAATGTGACCACTAGGTGGTATTTATAGCCAGTATGTTTTAAAGATTTTTAATTTCTTAGCTAATGCTAATGTTGAGTGCGTACCTTTATTTTGCTGACTTTTTTTACATTTTTAATGTAAAATATACATCAGATTTACCAGTGTAACCATTTTTAAGTATACAATCTAGTGGCATTAAGTAAATTCATGTTGTGCAGCTATCACCATTATTCCTCTCCAGAGCTTTTTCATCATCCCAAACAGAAACTCCGTACCCCTTAAATACTAACTTCCCATTCTCTTCCCCGCTGTTTCCTGGTAACCACTCTTTTACTTTCTGTCTCTATGAATTTGACTATTTTAGGTACCCTGTGTAAGTAAAACCATAGTGTTTGTCCTTTTGCGTCTGGCTTATTTCACTTAGCCTAAGTCTTCAAGGTTCATCCATGTTGTAGCATGTATCAGGATTTCTTTCATTTTTAGAAAATTATGGTAAAATATACATAACATAAAATTTACCGTTTTCACCATTTTTTAAGTGTACAGTTCTGTGACATTAACTGTGTTCACAGTGTTCTGCAGCCATCCATATTCAGAACTTTTTCATCTTGCAAAACTGAAACTTTGTACTCATTTAACAGTATCTCCTCATTCCTCACTTCCCCTGGTTCCTGGAAACAACCATTCTACTTTCTGTCTGTGAATTTGGCTACTCTCGGTGTTTACATAAGTGGAATCATACAGCATTTATCCTTCTGCAACTGGCTTATGTCACTTAGCGTGCTGCCTTCAAGGTTCCGCCATGTTGTAGCATGTGTCAGAATTTCTTTCCTTTTTAAGGCTGAACGATATTCCAGTGTATGTGTATATTATATTTTGTTTATCCATTCATCCACTGATGGATATTTGGGGTGCTTCCACCTTTTGGCTATTGTGAATAATGCTTCAGTGAATATGGGTGTACGCATACCTGTTCGAGTCCTTGCTTTAAATTCTTTTGGATATATACCCAGAAATGGAATTGTTGGATCCTATGGTAATAGTATTTTTTTTTTAACACATTTCATTTATGTTCTTATGACATTTATTTTTATAATCTAGTTAATAGAGTTGATGATATAAACAATAAAAAAGTAAGCAATAGCATTAAAATAATTATTTTTAAAGTTTTTATTTTCGAATGATTTTAGACTTGTGAAATACTTGGAAGGATAACTATGGCGAGTTCCTGTCTACCCTTCCCTGGCTTCCCCTGCTATTAACATCTTACATAATCATAGTACAATTATTGAAACCAGGACATTTACATTTATGCAGTCTTATTAACTAATTTACAGACCTTATTAGAACTTTGCCAGTTTTCCTTTCAATGCCTTTTTTTCTGGTCCAGGATCCAATCCAGGATCACACATTGCATTTATTTGTCATGCCTTCTCAATGACACCTTACAGCAGACTTCTCCTCCAGTCTGCCGTAGGTCCTCAGTCTTGCATTGTCTTTCATGATCTTGACACTTCTGAAGTGCAGTGGGTCATGTATTTTGTAGAATGTTCCTTAATTTGGGTTTGTCTACAGTTCTTTTTTTTTTTTTTTTGAGACAGTGTCTCACTCTGTTGTTCCGGCTAGAGTGCCGTGGCGTCAGCCTAGCTCACAGCAACCTCAAACTCCTGGGCTTCAGCAATCCTTCTGCCTCAGCCTCCTGAGTAGCTGGGACTACAGGCATGCACCACCATGCCTGGCTAATTTTTCTATATATATATTTTTAGCTGTCCATATAATTTCTTTTTAGAAGAGACAGGGTCTCGCTGTTGCTCAGGCTGGTCTCGAACTCCTGACCTCAAGCGATCCACCCGCCTTGGCCTCCCAGAGTGCTAGGACTACGGGCATGAGCCACTGCGCCCGGCCTCAATGATGATTTTCTGTCCTCTTCATTTCTTTTACGTTTAGTCTGTAGAATTCTGTTGTAAGGTGTAACAGTCCCTTCACCTCCATTTATTTATTTATTTATTCATTCAACCATTTTTCTTAGGTTGTGGATTATAATCTAATACTATCATTACTTATTTTGTTGCTCAGATTGTCCCAGCTTCGGCCATTAGGAGCTCCTTTATAGTAGTTCCTGTAGCCTTTCAGCATGCTTCCGTCAGCGGTTTTGAGCTCTCCCTTACTTTCTGCCAGTACAAGATGTGTTAGGTTCAACTTGTGTCTTCCCTACTTAACCTCAGAATCGTCTGTTTCTCCATGGTTCCTTTGGAGAATAGTATTTAGAAACCAAGATTTGGGCACTAGGTGTGCTCATTGCCACCAAGATGTCATTGTTTCTAAGCCCAAAGAACAAAATGTTTTTAATGAATTCCTTCTCCCAATACTCTGTGTTCTCTTTTCATCCTTTATTTACAGGTACAATTATTACCTGGTTGTGGTTAGTGTATATTTAATTTTCTTCTTCAGATATCCTTTGTTTCCTTAGACATTTCATATATAGATATGGTATTTTAAAATAATTGAAAGATAATATAGTGCTGATCTGTATTAATATTGGTTTAATCATTCCGTTTTATTGGATTTTTGTCTTTAATATGTAGTTAGCATCATCTGTATACAAATAGGCCCTTCTTCTTTTGAAAGCTATCTTGTGATAAGGTCCTAAAAGTGGGATCACTGTGTTAGATGACAGTTTTATGGCTCTTTAAAAATATATAGATTGAATTATTTAAAATCTTAAATAGGAAACTGGAGAGAAATTGCTCCCCAAAGTGATCACATTTTTTAAAGACTGAATTAATAACTATCACATAGTTTATATATATATTTAGAGCTTAAACTAATGATTTGAAATTTTAAATGGGTCAGAATTTAACTTGTCTTTAGGGACATTAAAAATAAAATCTCAGTATACGGTCTTATCTATTTCTGGGATTAGCATATCTGATATACTGGCTAGGAGCATTTGAATAGAATTTAAATGTGTTACTTGGGCAACAAAAATTTAATTAAAAAAAGTTGATATAGGAATTTCCTAAATAGCCAGTGACTTGGTGCAGAATAAAAATTATTGTATTAAATTTCTGTTCAAGGGGAAGAAATATCAGGCTCTGATATCAGTGGGTCAGAGGAAGATGATGATGAAGAGGGTGAGATTGGAGAAGATGGAGAGAAAAGGAAAAAAAGAAGGGGTAAGTTCTGTTTAGTGTTCTAATTTGTAGAAATTAGCTAGAATTACTACCTGATGGTGGTTTCTCGTTACCAAGGCAGTAGAGTGCATGCCCTTTGTTTTGCCAGTTTTAGTTACGGTAGCAATGAGAACAGAGGATGTGTGCCATATACCTGGTTAACTTTGCATTTTTTTCTCCTACATTGATCTCCTGTATATAGCTGACTCAGAATACCATATCTTCTGTTTTTTTTAAGAATTTAGAATTATAAATCTCCGTGATGGTGGTTTATAGCATTTTAAAATTTCATGTAGGGTTTTAATTTTATAGAGGGATTTCATCAGTGTTAGGAACCTGAGTTGTTAGGAAATTAGGATAATGTGAAGTTTTCCCTCAAACAAGGTTAGTCTTTAGGAGTTACTGAATTTTTAAATAATAATTTTGTATGAGGATTCTATTTTTTAATTCTTTTTCTTTATAAAAGGTACTCTAATTCTCACGCTGTTGTGGGACATTTGTTGCTGAGTATAAAATAAGACTGTGTTTGCTATGATAAGAATGTAGATAACATGCAAAAGAGACAGACATATTATAATGGCCTACATTTCAAGCCTTTTTACTGTAAATATTTATTTCAGAACTCTCTTCCATTAATGTAGTCTTTGTTTTCAAGCTGGTGCATATTTTGCTTGTCTTATTAAAATGATGTTGCTGAAAATAAACCCATCACTGCTCGATTAAGAGTCCCAAATTTAAAAACCATAAAGATTCTGTAACTTCAAAAGGCAGGGAAAGGCATGATTTAGGCCAAGAGTTGGCAAACTACAATCCACTAGCCAAATTCAATTTTAATGAAAACAGCCGTGCTCACTTGTTTGCATATGGTGTGTGGCTGCTTTCACGTGAAACCGTGTGGCCCACAGAGCCTAAAACGCTTATTCTCTGTCCGTTTGCAGAAAATGTTTGTCAACCCCTGATTAAGAGAGATGGCTTTTTAATCATACCGAGTTTTTCACAGAGTAGATTATTCTTGTCAATGCTAAAGCAGACAAATAGATTTGTTAAAAGTAAAATTTTAAATAGAAAAAAAGCCACTGTTTAGTATATTAAAATATTTAATCGTTATAGACTTTCCTTCCAGACTTAGGAATTTAAAAATTTTCAGTGAGCCTTTTGAAAGTTTTGACTTTAAACGTAAATTATGTTTGATAATTTCGTGATTTGGAGGGGAGAGAGTGAAAGTGGAGACAGACCAATCTGTGTGTAATGAAGGAATGATGTAATTTATCATTCCCCAAATTAACTGTGTATGACTTTAAGTTTTACAACTCCATTTCTTTAAGTTATCAACCTAAAGAATTTAAACAGACTTAAATGTCACCAAGTTACTTATTTGTTTTTTATTCTAGTCATTTTAACCTTCTGAATTATTATGTTTTAGGTGACTAAATGGGATTTTCCCACAGTAGTTGCTTAATGGAATAGTTTCTAATTCCCCTGTATGGCTTTGTAAAGTAGAGAATATTGGATAAATTACCAAGACTGGTTTGATGGGAAAGTAAGTTTTGGTTCTTTAATGCAAAGCTTGATTGTCCTTTAAAATTCTTTCTCTGGAACTGAATTTTCCTCTGTGTATGTGTTCATTTTCTTGTTTCCTCTTTGTTTGGTTCCCGTTGGGCTCATTTCTTTGTCTTCCAGGCAGTAGCAGCAGCAGTAGTTCAGACTCCACATGTTCTGTCATAGAGAAACCTCTGGATAAGTTCTTGCCTAGTGAGTCGTAGCTCTTAAATTCTCTAACAGAGCTTTGGCTTTTCCATAACCCATGGGCTTCATTTGAGAAATGCTGTACTGCTCCCTGTCATTTCTGGAAGAATACATGTTGGGCTTCTCAGTAGACAAAGCATGTGATGATTCCCTCCACCCCTTCATTGCTTCCAGTTAACCATGATTGTTAAAACATATGCTCTAGCTTATGTTTGAGACAATGGAAGAGAGATTCATGCTTTTGCAATTGAGATAATGTAAAGAGAGCTAGTAAGCTGTATAAAAATTCGAATAAGTCTTATGGTTCTTTTTTAGGTTTCATGACAACTTTCTAATCCTGCTCACTGTAAGAGACATGTAATATCAAATCCTAAATTTCTAAAAATACAATTATATTTGGAAGTACACCAGTGCCTGTTATAACATGTCATGCAGTTATAAGCATTTTACACGTTGGTGTCCTATTCTTAGGAGTAACTCAAGATTAAAGGCTCTCAAATAAAGAAAAATGTGAAGTATGAAGCAAGTGAAGATAAATTGAATAGTATTTGTATTTCAAGTGGACATTTATCCCTATTTCTAAATTATCTGATAGATTTTAATAAATTTTCTAAGATGTTATTAGACAATTCAGAATCACAAGAAGTTGTTCATGCAGCATCTAGACTTATTTCAAACTTAAAGGCTTTTTCTTTAACGTAATTAAGTTGAAAAGTATTGTTTAATTTTATCTATTTATATTTTATTTTCAGAAGAAAAGGAGGTGATGCTTTCTTGTACCAGCTTGCAGCTTACTGTCTTTTAAAGCATTATCTATATACTTACCCTTTCCAAAATTAATAACAAAAATATTGCTTATTATTCTCATGCTTTTAGCTTCCTAGAGGAAGAATTCCAAGAATATTAGAAACTTTTTCTCTATTTACAATTCTTAGGCAAGTTACCAAAACAATTAATTTCAGAGGATAATTTGTAAAATACATGAAATTGCTTTAGAGACCATATAGAGGTATTATTTTGTATTACAAATAGTAGGATGTGAGAAAAATATCTGAGTGGGAAGCATTGTAATTTAATGTTGTTTTAAAACTTATCTTCATTCTTAAAGAGTAGTTATATGAAGTATGTTATGAAATGAGTTGTCCTTTATTCAATTCAAAAAGTTTTAATTACTATTTGCATACCTAGCACATGTTTTTATTGTAATGTGGGCGTGTTGGTGAAGGAAGAGACGGTTGTCCCAGCATGTGGTGGCTGTACCTTGTATGTACCTTCCCTTTTAAACATACGAATGGCCTTCTTTTAGGTGTCCCTTGCTTGAATCATCAATTAGCATTTACTTCTGTAGAAACATTATTGTAATTACCGCTAACAATCTACTAATAGATGTAATGTATTTTGAGTTTGTTATTATACAGGTGTACTTCATTTTATGTAAGAAATGTTTTTTTCTGAAAAAATTGTCTACAAATCAGGTTTGAAAATCAAATGTATTAGGAAAACTTGCTGTCTTTAAAAATTCTTCTCGGAATCTTTTTGTTAATCAAATAATTAGTGTAAATTACTAATAATTTAATTTATCTGTTTAGTTGGTTCAGGTTTTTGTGTTGGATTTTCTTAAAGTGAGGCACACCTGTAATGGATCCTTATACTGGAAGAAACATTGAATTGGGAAATTTTGGAAATAGACAATATGAATTCTGTTATTTTTAACTTATTAATTTTTAAAATTGGTGTAATTTTCTGTTTTGCCCTTTTAGATTACTTCTTAGGTCTTAGCAAGTTCCCAATTCCATGTCTACCATTAGCGTAACCACATGGTGTTGAACTCTTACATTTGCAGGAGTTTGGAAATCAGTGTGAGCTCTTGAGATTGATTTGAATTGTAATCTTAGACAAAATTAATCTTAATATTCTTGCTTAAATTACATCTCTTATTGTGTTGAATATGCTTTCTTTTTATATGGGCTCTATTTCAGTTTTGATAATGATTAGATTTATTTCTATACTTACACTATAAATAAATGCTATTACACATTTTTCTTTGTTTTACAAAAGAAATAATGTTTTCCTTTTTTTCCTCCTCATCTCTGTGCATATGCTTCCTGTCTACGATTTGCTTACTACTTATTGCAAGATCAAGCAGGTTGGTGTGATTGATTTGCACTCCACATGGTACAATTTATTTATCATATAAAGAACTTTGTTATTTAAATACATTAAATTTTAAAAATTTAATGATTTTTTTTACAAGGTAAGTATCTATCTTTTGTATTTAAAAAAAAATCTTTCAATTTTAGCCTTTTAAAAAAATGTCCTTTTTTCCTAAGTTCTTAAAGACCCATTAAGACAAATTTTGGAAATATAAATATAAATAATTTCACATTCAAACATCCCCTTCCCCCTTTTTTAAGCCAATAATCAAATGCCTGGTTACCCATGCCTATGGGTACTCATGTAATAAAATTGAAATTAATTCAATTAGCACTTCCCTGAAGTTCTTCCCTTTAACTTTCCTTTGTCAGTTCACCTTCAGTTTTGGTGAAGGGCAATTAAAAATGTTACTGCTTAGGTTTGGCTAAATTAAAACTCTATAAGGGCCGGGCGCCTGGCTCATGCCTGTAATCCTAGCACTCTGGGAGGCAGAGGCGGGAGAATGGCTTGAGCAAGAGCAAGACCTGGTCTCTACAAAAAGTAGAAAAATTAGCTGGGTATGGTGGCACTCGCCTGTAGTCCCACCTACTGGGGAGGCAGGAGGATCTCTTCGGCTCAGGAGTGTGAGGTTGCAGTGAGCTATGATGATGCCCAGGGCAACAGAACGAGATTCTGTCCCAAAAACAAAATAAACAAACAAAAACTCTATATGGCATTAACTTTTTTTTAGACTTACTTGCCTGAACTTTTGTGCTGAATTTTACTGTGCAGTATTAGGAAAAGGTTTTGTTTGTTCGATTGGTTTGTTTGTTAAGGTTTTTTTTTTTTAAAAAAAAATTTTTTAAAAATGTATGTAAAAGTGACTTTTAAGTGTTGTCACTTTTAAAATGCCTGGTTAAGAGAGTCGGTACATAGTTACATTTTGCTTACAATATTATTTGGAAAGAAATATAATGATTTGTCAGAATGATTCTGGCTAAAGTAATATTACTTAAATATGAGATTTTTGAAACTAACCCTAGCTATGCATGCATAATCATCTTCATGAAAATGTTACAAGAGCACAAGATTTCTGCTATTTAAGTGTCAGTTTGAAAAAATTACCTGAAAGGTTTTGAATTACTAATGTAATAATTCATCAGTGGTCATGTGTTTTTATATTTCTACATATAAAATCTTTTTATTTTGCCTCTTAGTGGGTTTTGAAACTGTTTTTAACTGTTAACAAAACAATTGGAACCCTAGAAGCCTAAAATAATCGAATGTTCGTGTGTCAATCAGATCGTTTCCTCTACACTATTAGTATCCATGTCTTCATACGTTTATTTTTGTCTTAACATATTTCCCATTTTTTCTTTAAATATTTATAATTCTGAGGTGGAAAGCAAGTTACAGCTTTTTTTAATGCATGCACTTACTGTATACCTGAACTTATACTTTTCTCCTTTAAATTTCTAAGAAATAGTATAACTGATGGGAAACACTTCCTAGGAATTCATTGGGAATAGGAATTAAATTATTTTTAAAAGTTATTTTTTAACAGCTAATTCAGAAGGTTCAGTATAGGTGACTGTGCCAGACAAGCTGGCAGAATCCAATCTAAATCCTGACTTTTGGAATGCAATGAATCACACCACACCAAAGCATGGATTTGAATCAGTGCTTTTGTTTACTCTTTTATTTAATTTGTTTTACGGCTTACATTCACTTTGGACTTACGGTTCTATAGAAATGAAGGGTAATGTATTTTTAAACCCTTGAGTTTTTGATATAATTTTGCCCAAAGGAATTAAAGCCTATGCATGATTCTTCATCTCATGGTTCCTGAGAGAATATATTCAGATATATATCTCCATAATTATTTTTCAGTTCTTTTTCCTTGCTAGCAGGAAGGGTTAGCTTTTGGGTGGAGACATTAACAGTTTATAAACCCTTCTGTTTTCACTCTTCCTCTGTGGTCCTTTGGGAAGGAAGTTAAGAATGACAGAAAACTTCCAGGAGAGGCTTAGACCAATTCTGCGAAAAGTGTGATTGGTTTTCTGAAGGAATGTATGTTTCTAAGAAATTGCATTACCAGAAATGAATTGTTTTTGATTCATTTTCTTAGCCCATTTAATATTAGCTAGTTTTTATTTTCTCTTCTTCATTTGGATTTAATGATTTTGAAATTCATCAATGAACTTTCATTGAGTACCTATTATATGTATATAAAATACTTTATTAGACGTTATAATCAAAATAATCAATTGGAAGTCCTATTCCTTTTCTCTTTTTTCTTTTGTTCTTTTTTTGCCTATTCCTTTTTGAAATATGGAAGCCCTATTCCAACTTTATTATTTGGTAGTATTTCCACTTATATTTGACACTTGGCATGTTTAATCTGACTTAGGGAGATTTAGGGTCCTGAGTTTGACATGATAACAAGCTATTTTAGTTGTTAATTTAGGGTATGGTATGATGATATGATAGCTCAGCAGCTATAAAATGCTTGGTTAATTACTATGTAACTGTTACATAATTCCATAGTGTGGGAATTTCTTCCTTTATAAGTATGCTAACAAATAAAATACTTTCAAGTAATTTTATTAAATAAAAGTTTTAGAAAAACTCTGAAAAATATATTAAAAACTACTTGGTATAAATTCTGCCTGATATTTTTATCTGTGCATTTGATACCTATCTGTGACTTTTATTCGTTTATTTTATGTGATTTTGGGGAGCCACTTGATTTTGTACTTGGTTATCAGGAAAAAGTAACTGAAGAATCATTTTGCTTTTTTTAACCTATATGTGTTATTTGGGAACACACAAATCTTTGCTTTTTTATGTGGCTTTCCTGTTAATCTTTCTTTCCCTATTTTTCAGCTCATTTATTTCATTTATCATTCACTTACTTTTGTTCTCAGTTATCTTTGCACAGCTGGACAGCAGCTTGAATTTAGAAATGAGTTAAACAGTTCTTCTAGGAACATAATAAATAGAAATGAAGGATATTATTGGTTTGACTTCCTTAAAATGTTGAGATTTGGTTTTGTATTATTGAGGAGCGTATGCAGTTCTGTTTTGAAGGTTATTTGTATGTCCAAAACATTGCCTCATTTTAGTGATTGTTGCAATTAAATGACTCAAATAGGTAAAAAGAAAGTTTCTCCAGATAAAATGGTTGAAATGCAAGCAAAAATTGATGAGGAGAGAAAAGCACTTGAAACAAAGCTTGACATGGAAGAAGAAGAAAGAAACAAGGCTAGAGCTGAATTAGAGAAACGGGAAAAAGATCTACTTAAAGCCCAGTAAGTATTATTGAATTGAGATGGATTCATGATTTAAATGTTTAATATTTTCTCACAGGATGTATGAGTAGGAAAATTGAATAGTTAAAAGCTTGGTTTTTTGTCCCCAGTGTAGCTGTTTTTGGATAGAAGAGCCCCAGTGTATGTGATGTATTTTTAAAAATCAGATCTATTTTGATTATTTCATCTTTGTATGGGAGGAAAAAATATTGTTAAAAATGGTGAGTTTGAATTAGTTATAGACTAAATCATTAATTAATACTATACAGTGGTATAGTCTGGTAGAGATGTTAAACGTAATTATATTTCTATTTTGAAATTGTACATCGGAGCTCTTGTTAAATTTGGGGAAATGATATTAGTAGAAGAGTAGACGATCAGTGAATATAGGGTATTCTCATTTTAATTAACAGACAAGAACATCAGTCTTTGCTAGAAAAATTATCTGCCCTGGAGAAGAAGGTAATTGTTGGTGGTGTTGATTTGTTGGCCAAAGCTGAGGAACAAGAGAAACTTCTTGAAGAATCTAATATGGAACTGGAAGAAAGAAGGAAAAGAGCAGAGCAACTTCGCAGAGAACTTGAGGAAAAAGAAGTAATGTGACTTTTTGTTTTTAGTTTAATATTTTGCCTAAGATATTTAACTTTTCTAGGGAAAAGCTAAGTATCTATAATCTTGATGAAATTTTAAAGCAGATTTGTGGATTGCTTTGAAGATAAGTTGCTACACTTATGTGTTATATGGTGTTAAATAATTAAATTTGTGATTTAATGAAGAAAATTATTCTGAAGTTTACTAATTTTCATCATAGCAAGAACGCTTAGATATTGAAGAAAAATATACCAGTTTGCAAGAGGAGGCACAGGGAAAGACCAAGAAATTAAAGAAAGTTTGGACTATGCTTATGGCCGCTAAGTCAGAGGTTAGTCTTTTAAAAATTATATACTAATGTAGTTCTGAATTTTTTAAAAAGGAGTTCCTTTGATTAAGATTGAATAATACTGTCAGGGCACAGTGTCTCATGCGTATAATCCCAGCACTCTGGGAGGCCGAGGCGGGAGGATCCCTTGAGCTCAGGACCTCGAGACCAGCCTGAGAAAGAGCGAGATTCGTCTCTGCTAAAAATAGACAAAATTAGCCGGGTGTTGTGGTGAGCACCTGTAGTCCCAGCTACTTGGGACGCCGTGACAGGAGGATCACTTGAGCCCAGGAGTTTGAGGTTGCTGTGAGCTACGATGATGCCACTGCACTCTACCCAGGGGGACAGAGCGAGACTCTCTCTCAAAAAAAAAAAAAAAATTGATTAAGAATCCATAGTAATTTTAGTGTGTGCTTGTAATTTTAAAGAAATAATATTTCTCCTTTATGTACAATTTTTAATTTTACCTCTTGGCTAACTCATTTCTTTCCAACCTTAGCTAATAACGTGGACGAGATGATGGTGGTGTCACTCTGTCCATTATTTTTGTGAAAGAACTGGGCAGGCTCTCACAGTGCCTCTTAGACCAGGGCCCTGTGTAAGATGGAGCTGTCTTGTGTTTAAAACCGCGTTTGTTCATAGTGTTTTCATGGACTTTCTGGTAGATGGCTGATCTCCAACAAGAACATCAGAGGGAAATTGAAGGCCTTCTGGAGAACATTCGGCAACTTAGCCGGGAGCTTCGACTTCAGATGCTTATTATTGACAACTTTATACCTCAGGATTATCAGGTAAGTGGGAAGTTCTCTGACCTAGTTATTAGGTCACTTGACTATGATGACAGAACAAAGAAATATAATTTCCAATTTAATTGATGGTAAATGCTTACATTTCAGTTATTGAGTAAACATTTTTCTTGAATGAATGCTATCACATTTCACTTTAGTTATTAACTTTTCTTAATACATAATTCTCTGTTTGAGTATCTAAGTATCTAAAGAAGAATTTTTCAGCTCTTTGGAGGAACTCAGATTCATGTAAATGCAACCAGAATCAAGGTATAGGTCCTGTGCCTTCATTCAACATCCTTTATCGTATACGTAGAATAAATAGAACCCCTGTGCTATCTTTTTCTCCCTGCATATGGATGCTAATTCTTTTTGTGGAGGGGTATATGGTAAAATATATGTAACATGAAATTTACCTTAATGTATATAATATGAAATTTACCATTTTAACCTTTTTGTTTTTTGAGATGAGGTCTCACTATATTGCCCAGGCTGGCCTCAAACTCCTGGGCTCAAGGGATCCTCCTGCCTTAGCCTCCGGTATAGATTTTAACTATTTTTAAGTGTACACTTCAGTGACATTAAGTACATTTACATTGTTGTGCGACCATCACCATCATCCATCTCCAGATGGATGTGAATTCTTAGTACTAGTATAATTTAAAAATCTCATCTTCAAATTTTTTAACTCAAAATTTCTGTCTTTCCAATATGTTTTAGTAAAGTTTAACATCTTGATTTTTTTAAAAATCTGTTTTGAATCTCAGTACAGCTTTAAGAAGTTTGTCTGAAAATGAATCTTAGTATCTTTTTTCCCACTGGATCTCAAGTGTACAGCATTCATCCTGGGCTCACGGTGTACTCCCCTGACTGCTCTTTGGACGGCCTGCTTTTGTTTACTTACTCTGTAGCTGACTCATCACCTAGGACAAAAGCTAGGACCTTGGCAGTAACCTGCTTCTAACCAAATGGTTTCCCCCTCCCCTCTTCCATGCCTTTGCCTCTTCTAACCCAAGGGAACCGTAATCCTGATTCCCGTGTTCTTCATTTTTTTGCTTTTTATTTTTATGTAGTTTAATTGTATTTACATGCATTCCTAAGAAATATATATTTTAAAATTTGTAAAAAGGGTATCATGCAGTAGTATATATGTTTTAAGATTTAAAACTTTTTTCACTTAACATTGTTGAGATTTTTAGTTATGTGACTACTTTTCTATATTGTAAATGTTATTAAATACTAAAAATAGACTATCATTGACTCTTTTAAAAGGAAATGATTGAAAACTATGTCCATTGGAATGAAGACATAGGAGAATGGCAGCTAGTAAGTATTACCTTCATTCTTTCACGAAGTACAGAGTACTTCCTGTGGACTAGAAATTATACTGGCCATAATGGGGAGGAAGGTGGTCCAAAGGATGACTTAGAGGAGAATACAGTAGAGCGGAGAAGATGTTTTCCTAATTAGCTGCATTATGTTTTATAATAGCGAGTAAACTGTAACACACAGATGATGGTCTAGGTGGAAATGGTCAACGTCAGGGGCTACGTGGGACTGAGCAAGCTCTGGGGCCTGCCTCCTGCAGCTTCAGATCATGTTCTACAAGTGCAACATGAGGTTATCTCACAGTGATTTGCCTAATGCATGGTATTAATTACTAATGGAGACATTTCTGTCCCCCTCCTTTTCTTTTTTTGAGAAATGTGTTGCATATACAGGAAACAACATGAGGAAGCAAACCCCAGTACCTGATAAAAAGGAGAAAGATGTAAGAGTACTTTTTTTTTCTTTTTTAAGCTGCAGTTGTTTCTTTCTAGGAATATGAGCCATTGAATTGTGTTGTCACCCTGGTATCTGTTAATTGGCTCTGATGAAAAATGGACTCATCTTTTGGGAAATACAGGCTCTGGGGTGGAGTGATGCTGAAGACAGTCCTGCTTGCCGCGGTGGCAGGCTTGTTACTCTCCACGAGCGGCTTGGAGTCACTGGAGTCTTTTCACTACCTCTCTGCGTCATGGGATGTGGTTAGAGACTGGAATGTGTCCGTCTGCCCTTTCAAAGTTAGTTCTAGTTCTAGGTTAACAAGGAGAGGGAGCAGCTGTAGGGAAAACGGCAAGAAATTTTCTTTATGTTTAAGGAAATTTATAGTGTGTTAGGGATTCTTATTTACCAACCTTTGGTGAGTGCATTTTAGATACTGAGATTAGATGTCTTTGGACATTTATTTGGTTTTGTCTCCTGTGGCTTTTTTTCTAGGAGTTTATTCAGTATTTTAAGTCATCCCCCAAATCTGATTCAACTTCCTCGTGTACGAGTGCCTTGTGTGTGTTTCTTTTAGCCCTTTGAAGTGGACCTTTCCCACGTGTATCTCGCTTACACTGAGGAGAGTCTGCGTCAGTCTTTGATGAAATTAGAGAGGCCGCGGACTTCAAAGGGGAAAGCGAGGCCGAAGACGGGGAGAAGGTAAGGACTGCCCTTCAGTGCCCTGTCAGGAAAGTAGTGAGGTCTCTAATTAGATACATTTAAAGGAAATAAAAATTTATTTAGTTAACATAATGGATATGTGGCTGACACATTAAAAGTCAAATCCCTTATGTAGTTAGAATTTGAGTAAACTAAATCTGGCTAAAGAATTAAGGTCTTTCAACTTCCTTAGCCCTCCTGAGTAGTGGAATTTATTTTTAATTCACTCTGTTCTTTCCAGGTATATAATGGATAACCTACTATCTTGTTTAATTCCTTAATTCTTGCATTAATTCTTCTAGTGAGATGCTAATTAATTTGCCTGGTTAGATTCCCAAGCTATTATATTTAACTGGTTAGTTTTTCTATCATAACCATGGCCCCAAGAACCTTGATTTCCTCAGTTACCAGTTAAGGAAAACTTCTCTGGACATGTTTTCCTCCCCTGTGGGCGCTCGTTTGGACTGTTGGGTGGCCTCTGCGTGTCGTCACGTAAGCCCAGGGAAACCAGGGTGCAGGAGCCCCGCGCTGGAGCCTATTTTTTCTCTCCCTTTTCTGCATCAAGTACTGTTCAGCTTATTAAACTGATTGTAAAACTTTGGGGCTCCTGAAGTTGTAGAAAATAATAAGCTGCTTTTTTCTCTACTTCAAGTGCATGGACTTCTGAGTTACATGTAGAATGAGGTTGTATAGTTCTAATATTTTTGTGTTACATAATCTCACAGACAATACTGAAAGTGTTTTTTTTTTTTTTTTTTTTTTTTTTTTTTTTTTTTTTTTTTTTTTTTTTTTTTTGAGACAGAGTCTCACTCTGTTGCCAGGCTAGAGTGAGTGCCGTGGCGTTAGCCTAGCTCACAGCAACCTCAAACTCCTGAGCTCAAGCGATCCTCCTGTCTCAGCCTCCCGAGTAGCTGGGACTACAGGCATGTGCCACCATGCCCGGCTAATTTTTTCTATATATATTTTTAGCTGTCCATATAATTTCTTTCTATTTTTAGTAGAGATGGGGTCTCGCTCTTGCTCAGGCTGGTCTCGAACTCCTGAGCTCAAACGATCCGCCCACCTCGGCCTCCCAGAGTGCTAGGATTACAGGCGTGAGCCACCGCGCCCGGCCTGAAAGTGTTAATTTATAACTTAACACTTATAAATTTGGGATAGTTGAACTTGTGGTGGGGGAATCAGTTGCATATTTAAAGTGTATAGATTTTTGCATTCTTTAGCATTTAAGTGAGGAGTTCAAAGCTTTCAGATGCCAACAGAAGCCACACATATTAATGAGTGAAGCAAATCATTCTAAGAAACGAGTCCCTTTAGATGTATTTTTTAGTTTTCCACTTTTATTTTATTTTATTTTTTTGAGACAGAGTCTCACTCTGTTGCCCGGGCTAGAGTGCTGTGGCGTCAGCCTAGCTGACAGCAACCTGAAACTCCTGGGCTTAAGCGATCCTCCTGCCTCAGCCTCCCGAGTAGCTGTGACTACAGGCATGCGCCACCATGCCCAGCTAATTTTTTTCTATATATATTTTTAGTTGTCCAGATAATTTCTTTCTATTTTTAGTAGAGACGGAGTCTTGCTCTTGCTCAGGCTGGTCTCGAACTCCTGACCTTGAGCGATCCTCCCGCCATGGCCTTCCAGGGTGCTAGGATTATAGGCGTGAGCCACCGCACCCAGCCTACTTTTCCACTTTTAATAGAGATATTTTCCTCTTAACTCTACAGTTAGTAGGAAAAATGAAAATGCAAGTGTGATGCTAAATGGTAAGACATTTGGCCTCAGTGTAGGAGAAAAATGGGCAGTGATGGGGACTGGGGCAAACTGGAGAGCAGTAACATCTAGTGGGTGGCTGCTGTTCTCTTCCTAGTTGGTTGTGGGAATAGAGGGCTCATTTCTGGATCTTCTCTTTTCTAAGAAGCCAGAAATCTGGGCTATTTATGAGAGCTCTCACTTTTAGTTACCTAGTTTTTTTTTTTACTACGTGGACTTAAACAAATAAATAATTTTGTATGATATTTGAATACAGTTTGCCAGAATGCGTGTTTTAAAATATGTACTTTTTTTAGTTTAACCTAAGAAAAAAATGTATGGACCAACATTATGTGAGCCAAATCCAGCATCTCTATGTACTAGAATTAGCCTTCTGTATCATGAAAACCCTAAGAAAATGATAGCCGTAAACATGGGCAAATATATACAATAAATGGCTTACTGATTATGTTACATCACATTACATGGTATGTTCAGTCTGATGGTCCTCGTTAGGAAGACGCAGTTGAATGTGCTGGGCAACATTGCGGTCGCCACGGTGCATCAACGTAGGTTTCCGTCAGTTCCCTGCACACGCACCTGTGAGGTGCTACCTCGGGTGATTTGTGTCCCTGCTTTTCTCTGAGTCCACCTGCATCTTCCGCGTACCGCAGAAGAGAGAATCGTGGGATGCAGATCTGGCAAGCAGGCAGCCCGCGTGGCCTGGCCACATTGTCTAGTTCAGTTTTGGAAATTACCATCCGCCCAGTCCCTCGTTACTCTGGCATAGTGGGTGGGGTTTCATCCTCTTGTGCTCACTCTGGATGACCTTCGCCTCTCCTGAAAAGGTGGGAGTTGGTCGATCACTCAGCATGATCAAACATGTCAAAACTGGCCTGTTTCCAGACTCTGTAGCCACCTCGTATTTTCTACTGCATAATGTGAAGTGTTTGCATTTCATTCTTCTAGGAAAGCATTCATGCTTGCTTTTTCTCTTCTCCAAACAGAAAGCGTTCTGCAAAGCCCGAAACTGTTATTGACTCTTTACTTCAGTAAATGTTACAGACTTAAAGTCACAATAAAAATTAGTGATAGTCTCATGCTTGGACAAAATCTTTGATTAAAACACTGAAGACTTCTGTGTAACTTCACATAATGAAGCTGTAAATGATGGAGTAAGACTGGATATAATAATTTGCCTAATAACTTTTAGTCTCTATATATTAATCTAACATATTAAAATTGTACAACTGGTGACTGTGCACGTTGCCATACTGCTCTTCAGTTGTGCTGTGCAGGGGAGTTGCGGAAGCAGTTCGTACCGTAGAGAGCAGAGTGTAGATGTGTATGCAGATCAGGTAGCTATGTACCCAACTACTGTATCTTTAGACAACCAGAATTTCAAAATAGGAAAAAAAAAAGTATATCTTGTTTTGCACACACAAAGTAGCAGACCAAATTGTCCTGTGTTGCTCTGTTACATAGGAATGTTTTGGCTGCACGTCTAAGAAATGCCTCTGTCCTAACCACAACCCACTCATCCTGTTTAAACATACTCTGATTGTCCAGCATTCATTGCATTTGAAGTATGAGATGACTGTTCTTATTGATCTCCTGTAGAAAATTTTATAATTCAACAATCTTTGCAAGTATACATGTTTTAAAAAAGGTGAAAATGTGTTTCATCCAGACCTCTCATGACCTTTTTGGCTACTTTGAGTCAAATCAGATATACTTTTTTTGTTGTTCTGGTTTCATTTTCTCTTGAAATGTTGAATTGTACCTAAGTATAAAGGAGCTACACTCACAGAAAATTAAAAAGCTAAGTACTGGTCATTTATCTTTGCCTATATGTGTATTTTTAAATATTTACTTTGAAGTGTGACTTATGGATGCTTTTCTTTGAGTTCAAAATTTTGATGGAAATTACTCTGTATCTCCCAATTAAGGGTCTCCATTTCCAGAAAATGCAGCTAAGCAAGAAAAATATCTTTTAGTCCTTGCCTTTAAAACACTTTGTTTTTCTTCATATTTTATAAAAAAAAATTCATCCCTGAATTTCTACTATTGATTAATCCAGTTAGACCATATTCCTCTATAAATAAAATTTATGTTCATTTTATAGTGAAATAAGTTGTAATAGAATTATTTGTTCTTTTGTGGCTGCTTACAAAATTTTTATTTTTTTTGAAAGTTGCTCTACTCCTAAACCACGTACTATATGTTTTACGAGTTTTAAAATTATGTAATCAGCCCTGAAACACATTGGTTGCAAAGGTTTTGGGACGTCATAAGTTTAGTATTTATCGAATTACAAAGCTGTGTACAGAGTACAGGGGTGAGTGGTGGTAAAAACGTGTCCATAAGTTTAAAGTACATTCCAGAGGTGGAGTACTAAATGTCCTGTGTATGGTGAATATTTTTGAGGTAATTAGAATTGCATTTCACTGGGAGCATTTTCTTTGTAGGGTGCAAGATAGTTAGAAGTTTATAACTTTACTCTTTAGGGCATTGTTTAGTTTCTGTGAAGAGTTGAGGTAAATACATGTCTTGTAAAAGCTTTGTGTGAGCAGAATATTTTGGTAATTGTAAAATGTTTTTGATGATGCGCACGTAACTCTGTTAGTAATTACTGTACAGAAATCTTAATTTTGCTAGTAGAAAAAAAAGATCCATGTATCTTTTTAAAAGTCCATGTTTCTAGGCTTTAACAGTTCAGTAAATAGGAAATGAATAACGCTTGAATTAAGCTTTAAAACATCATAGAAATTTAAGCCAGTATGTCAGATATTTTTTCTAACCCATCCCACCACAATAACAAAAAGAAATCTTTAAAAAGTTAAAATAGGCCAGGTGCAATGGCGCACAACTGTAATCCTAGAACTTTGGGAGGCAGAGGTGGGAGGATCACTGAGGCCAGAAGTCTGAGACCAGACTGGGCAAGCAACATAGTAAGACCCCATCTCTACAAAATACTAAAAAAAAAATTAGCTGAGCATTGGTGGCATGTGCCTGTAGTGCCAGCCACTTGGGAAGCTGAGGCAGGAGGAAGCACTTGAGCCCAGGAGGCTGAGTTTGCGTGAGCTGTGATCATGCCACTGCACTCTAGCTGGGGCAAGAGTGTGAAACTGGGCCAAAAAAAAAAAAAAAAAAAAGTCAGTCTATCCAAAGGCAGTTGAGAAATTCTTAAAGGAGGCTACTATAGCAATTTTTTTTTTTTTTACAAAACATTATGTACTGATTATACCAAGTGAACATTAAATATCCATCTTATGAAATACCAAAATTTGAACTCAAGCCAGGCCTGAATTTCCATATGAAAATATGGGACACTGACTTCAAAGCTATTCATTTAGCTCCAGTTGCAGCAGTTCTGTAATTTCTTCATACTTACTGTGTCTTTGTCCACAGATGAAATATTTTACAACTTCAGTGTTAATTTCATGAAAGGATATAGATGAACAAATTTGCTTATTATTTGAAGTAAATATGCAGATTTAAAGTCAGTGGCACATACATATATAAATAGGTTATTGATGAATAGGTATTCTTTTTTCCCTTTAACTTAAAAAGTAATATTTATTTATTAAAAGGAGTCTTGGTAGAGTTATTGGTTTGTAGTATGTTCTTTAGTCAACCTTATAATTATATATACTAATAGGATATTAAAATATAATAGTACTCTCCATTTTTGCTCAGATTCAGGTAAAGTATCAGGGTGATCAAGAAGAGTCCGCATCGACACGCTTATCCCACAAGTGGAAGCCATTTGACAAGCTTTTCACTTACTTTCTGGGGAAAGGGGAAAATTTTTTTTGCAGCAGGAAATTTAAGGTTACTTTGGGGGAGAGGGTGGTGGTACTTCATCTGTAACATGTTTTTAGAATTATGATTATAGTTTTGGGTATTTTGTTGTTTTGTTTCTTTTTAAGTCTATTTTTAATAGACTCTTAAGGAAGGTCCCTCTCCTTCCTACAGGGCTGTGAATTAAGGAATGGGTAGAGTTTACATTTAAGCACGCCAGTGTCTGCCCAGTTTCTTAACATATACATTGTTTTCCTTTATTCTTTGTTCTTAAAATACTAGAAGAAAACATAGGTCTTTCTAGTGCCTTTGAACTCATACTGTAGTCTGATTAATTTAAATCATTAATAACTTGTATACTGGCCAAAATTACAAATTATACAGTAAGTTTGTTGCATCAATCTCAAAAGCTATGCTTTCATTGTATTTTATGTATAAATTGTATTTGTTCAAGTTGTATATATTGATATTGTATGTATACATGCAGCATGGTTAAATAGAAATAAAAATCTTTTCCCTACTGCCCGTAGTGGTGATTGTCTTCTTTACTTTGTGTTTGTTTCCATCATGATGTTAAGGAGCAGGTTCTTTGTGCTTGGCATCTTAATTTTGTATGGCTAAGAGAGGCCTGTGTAATTTCACACCCAGAAACTCTTAATGTTATGTGTCCTTTAAACAGAATTCATCATAAAACAGAAATTTGTAGCTGGGCGAGGTGGCTCGTGCCTGTAATCCTAGCACTTTGGGAGGCCAAGGCTATAGGATTGTTTGAGGTCAGGACTTTGAGATTAGCCTGAGCAAGAGCAAGACCCCGCTTCTACTAAAAATAGAAAAAAATTAGCCAGGCATGGTGGCGCATGCCTGGAGTCCCAGCTACTCGGGAGGCTGGGGCAGGAGGATCGCTTGAGCCCAGGAGTTTGAGGTTGCTGTGAGCTAGGCTGACGCCACGGCACTCTAGCCCAGGTGACAGAGCCATACTCCATGTCAGGGAAAAAAAAAAAAACAAAAAAAACAAATTTGTGGGAGACATGTTTAAATGTGCTCCTTCTCATTGATAAAATTTATTTTTCAGCAAAAATATTTTTGTCCAAGTTTTGTTATCCTTTTCATTAGGTGTTTGAGAACAGAAACCAGTTCTCAGGTCATAATTTAGTGTGTGCAGAATGTATCCCACTAAAAGGTCGGAGGAAACATTGGTTAGTGGTAACAATACCATAGTCTTATTCAGAAACTCTTATAAACTTAAAGTATCTCCAAAACAGTAACATTGCTTGGATTCTTGTTAATCATATGTTCTTGTTAATCATATGTTCTTTTGGCAAACATTGATTACCAGACACTGTACTAGGCAGTCTTAAGAAATTCAAAGTGGACATTGAGAAATTTACCTTTTTTTTTTGAAACAGGATCTCGCTCTGTCACCCAGGCTGGAGTTCAGTGGCCCGATCATAGCTCACTGCAGTCTCAAACTCCTGGGCTAAAGTGATCCTCCTGCCTCAGCCTCCCAAGTAGCTGGGACTACAAGCGCGTGCTGCCATGCCTGGCTAATTTTAAAATTTTTTGGTAGAGATGGGGGTCTTCCTATTGCCCAGGCTGGTCTTGAACTCTGGCCTCAAGCATTCCTCCCGCCTTGGCCTCCCAAAGTGCTGGGATTACAAGTGTGAGCCACCATGCCCAGCCTCAAAATTTATGTTTTAATTGACACATAATTATACATATTTATAGGGTAGATAATGATGTTTCAATACATACAATGTATAGAGATCAGATGAGGGTAATTAGCATATTCATCTTCTCAAACATTTATCATTTCTTTGTGGCAAGAACATTCAATATCCTCTCTTCTAGCTATTTGAAAATATATATTATTGTTAACTGTAGTCATCCTATAGTGGTATAAAACACTAGAACTTACTCCTCCTGTTGAGCTGTCATTTTGTGTCTTAAAGGACTGTTTTTTGCATAGGAGAGGCAACTCCTCTGGTGGTTCCAGACCTTGCTCTCTTCCTGGTCAGAGCTTCCAGCTTGTGTAAAACTCTCCTACATGTTTGTAGAGCATGGAGATAAAAGGCCATCAGCAAGATAACAAATAGTGCTGCCTCTGCACCCTCTGTCCCTGCTCCCCAGCTGAGTGTTGGGGCTGTGGTGTGTGTAACTCTGATAGAGCCGTGCCACCAAGGCACTCCTGTAGGAAACCTGTCACTGCCTGCGTTGTCAGGACCCTGCCGAGGACATTGTCCATCTGGTCATCTGGTGAAGACCCTCAAGAGAAATCTCTTTTAGAGCTAAACAGAAGCCTGATGGGCTGTTTCACCCCCTCGAGTGTCACAGAGCTGGGCAAAACGATGCTCTTTTCATTCTGCTTTGGCTGATGGACGGTAAAGTCTGGCGCTGCTCGCTGACAGTCTGCTCCTCGGTGGATCACCATTTCCTAGTTCCTGTCTCCTTTGGTCCCCAATCCTATTGTTGTTATTTTCTGTCTTAACCTTTTCTAGTACATCACTTTGACTCTGTTTTTAAAACAAGGTAGTATCCAGATAAACAGGGCCCCCGGGTAGCCTGAGCCTGACAGGGCAGTTCACTCAGCTCGGAAGCCACAGCCCCAGCCTAGAGCAGGCGGGAGGACACACTGTCACTATCTCAATCTCTGGTTCTTAAGCTGTTCCATTTGCAAAGCAAATCAGGCATTCAGTCCTCCTTCGGAAGCTGAACAAATGTGTGGGAAAATGATTATGAAGAGGCTACTTCAAAAAGAACCTGTTTCCTCTCAGCATTTATCTTGGGCTTCCTGTGACCCAATCTTCAAGTTACTTTTATCAGCGTTATCAGAACATCAGATTGTCTTAACCAAACACGTTTATGGCTGTGACTAAAGAATGTGACAGATCAGAGGTTCTTCTGCATCTGTTTCCCTCCCCCATCCCTCTTCAGAGGGCTGGGGAAATTTTAGTTCTTAATCAAAGGCTTTATTTCTCCAGTGGTACAAAGCAATTTATCTGGGACTTTACAACTGAATACAATATTTCTCAGAGTTGATACCAATCTTAGCAAGAGGATATTGCCTCACCCAGCCCTAAAAATAGCAGAGTCATTACAGAAATATTGTGTTGGCCTTGATTTATCTTCCACCGTGGGTTATGCTGCTTGGTCATCCGTCTTCCCGCCGTGAGTGTGTCTCTTCCGCGCTGGAGCCGCTCACGCTGGATGTGTGCGTCTCTTGTGTGTTCACTGCGTACCTGTGTCGTGCTGGGTGGAGTGTCCTTGCGGAACGCAGCCTCCTTCCGGAAGGAGAGGCGGCCGCGCACGTGGAGAGTGACCGCCGCGTGGTGAGGGCTGCGGTCAAGGCAGGTGCGTGGTGAGCTGCCACACGGCATCCGCCCTTGGGGCCGGCGTGGCACCTGGCACGCACCTGCCCGACCAGGCGTTCCGAGAAGGCTGCTTCCGATGGGACGTGCTGCGGGGTGAGGTCTCAAAGCAGTTCACCAAGCAGGGACGGAGCAACGTTGCGTGTGCATGCCGTGTGCATGCCGTGTGCATGCCGTGTGCATTGGTGGTTCGCTGGAGGGGGCAGAAGGGTAGGGGCGTATGAGCCTGAAAGGGGCAGGGGGCCAGAATCCTCTTGTGGAAGAGTTTTCTCGAAGCAGTGGGAAGCCATGGAAGCATTTTAAGTGGGTCACTCGATGTTTGCTGTTTGTGTTTTATAAGAACAACTGCTGGGAAGATTGCGAAGGACCAGAGGGGAGGGAGCGAGACCTGGCGGCTGGGAGAGCAGGTGACGTACACGCCCGTGTCCTGGAGGCTGAGACGGTCGTCCGCCCTCCCGGCCGTTTCTCCTGCTCTCGTGGTGTGGTCTTCTCTCACTCCCGTCGCCTAGGAGGCACCTAGGTGTGCAGTGGACACACAAAACATGAAAACACGCTGCCTCTGGTTTAGCGCCGGCTGATAGGAAGCAGCAGCAGGCGGCTTAGAGACCGACGGTCGGACTGGGAAGAAGTTGACAGGAAGCGTGTATGAGAAGAGAGCTAAGGAGAGAATGTCTGGTGCTCACGGGTGAAAAGCCGATCTAGGAGATGTTGGGCGTGACAGCTGACTGGGGGTGTTAGGGCTCCACCTGGGAATGGGACTCCCACCTGAGCTGATAGACGGGACCCAGAAATCAGCCCCGTGAGTGGGAAAAGTGCCCGCCTGGCCCTGGGCAGCAGCCGGGAGGAGTCAGGAGGCCAGGCCGGGCCTTGCTCCGTGGGAACGGCGTTCGTTGTGCTTCATGTCGAGATTCCCCGTGCTCAGATGAGCCGGTCACCCTGAGGGGCCGACTGAGGACGCGAGCAGGAGAGTAAAGAACAGCAGACCCGCGGCAGCAGGAGCCCTGTGGCGTTTCTGTCAGGGGCAGCTTTTCTAGCTGTGGCCCAGGGACGGCTCAGTAAGAGACACAGCCATGGATTTGGGCCAAATGAGGCTTTTCCCCAGTCATTTGCCCAGTAAATATTCCCCACCAGGGGCCGGTTAGAGGTTCAGGTAGCTGACAGCCAGGAGGGTGCGGTTTGGCCTTGGCCGCCAACGTCACTCGTCGCGTGTGCAGAGAAAAGACCTGTCCCCTGGAGCTGTGGCTGAGTCTCCTAAATGAGTGTGCTTAAACGACAACACTTTAACTTTCACATAATCCTGAAGGTTTTTACTCGCTCTCGTGTGTCCTCCCCGACTCGTGTTCTCACGTTCTTTCAGCGAATTCGAAGGCTTATCGTTGGCTGTTTCCGTCTAGAGTCCAGAACTACCTGTCGGGGAGTAAATGGGAATGTCGGTTGCACCTCGACCAGCAGAGCTTGTCCCATGACAAACCCGCCTAGAGCCTGCACCTGTCCTTCCTACGGCCTGGTCCACGGCCTGCTCCTCACGGCCCTTCCGTGGCCGTCCTGGCCTCCTGCACAAACTGTGACCCACCTGTCACATCCTGTCGCAGACAGCGGCTCACATTAGCCGTCGAATGCAAATGAGTTGATCAAAGAAGAAAGGAAATTAAAATTTTCAGGGCACGTCTTCTCCGATTGGCCTCAGAAGCCTCCATGACTCTCTTAGTTCCTTAGTGCCCTGGGCACGCTGGTATTTCATGTGGGCAGGGTGAAACTGGCTGTGGTCAGGGTGAGACTTTAAGCTTTTGATTTATTGCCTTATTTTGAAAGGGTTAAAAAGATGTTACATATTTTGGTGTAATTTTAGTACCAGTATTAATTTTTGTCACCTCCGCGTAAGCGATGATGAAAAGGGTGCTCAGTCACGGTCACGAGACCCACGTTCCTGCAGAGAGTGTCTTCAAAAGGCAAGTTTCGGTGACCTGACACTTGGTTTTGGTTTGTTCCCTCTTTAATTTCTTTAAAATAAAAGCTTTATGGAGATAGAATCCACATACTATAAAATTCATCCTTTTAAAGTGTACAATTCGGTGGTTTTTAGTGGTTTCATAGAACTGTGTGTTCATCACCACCGTCTGGTGTCAGAACATTGTCATCTCCCCTGAGAGAAACCCCATCCCCTCCACCGGTCGCCGCCTGTGCCTCCCAACCCCCAGCCTCCAGCAACCGATGTTCCGTTTTTGCCTTTCTGGAAGCTCCTGTTCTGGATGTTTCCTGTGAGCAGAGTCACACCCTCTGTGGACGGCCATGTCTGGCTTCTCTCGATTACGTGATGTTTCCCAGATTCATCCGTGTTGTGGTGTGTGTCACGCTTCCTTTCTTTTTATTGCCACGTGATATTCCACCGTGTGGGTGTGCCATGTGTCGTTGATCCATCCATCACTTTGGACATGTGGGTCGTGTCTGCTTGTCTGCTGTTGTGAATAATGTTGCGGTGAACATGTGTGTGGACATGTGTTTTCAGTTCCCCGGGGCGTGCACCTAGGATTGGAGTTCCCGGGCCATAAACTATGTTTAACTTTTTGAGGAACTGCCAAACCGTTCTCCACGGTGGCCGTTCCGCTTCCCAACCACACTAGCAATGGACGAGGATTCCAGTTTTTCCGCATCTTCACCAACAATTATTGTCCTTCTAATTTTATTCTTTAATTTTAAGAAACACTGTATCATTCATGCA
Source organism: Eulemur rufifrons (assembly GCF_041146395.1). Lineage (NCBI taxonomy): Eukaryota > Metazoa > Chordata > Mammalia > Primates > Lemuridae > Eulemur > Eulemur rufifrons. The sequence continues at coordinate 1,391,275 of NC_090992.1, read as the reverse complement.
CCTGATGACACAGGGACCCGGCCATCGGAAGCCCAGTCTCCGGCCCACCTCCTCTGCCCGAGCTCCGTTCCTGGCAAACCGTCTTCCCTTCTGTGTCTGTGGTTTTTCCAGCGGCTACCATCATAATTCCAAAGATTTCTGGATTCATTCATTATTGGTTTTTTCCTTCACTTTTTGTTACAAAACTGTCAAATGTGTATAAAAGTAGAATGGTACGGTCAACCCCCAGGTACCCATCCCCAGCTACAACAGTCAATTCATGAGCACCATTCCTACCTATATTTTGATTTATCAACTTTAAATATTATATATTGATTTCCCTGTTGAAAAATGAGAGTTTATGTAATTTACACTACTGCTTCAAAGTTATTTATTTATTTTTATTTTTAATTTAATTTAGGTTTTAGAGACAGAGTCTTGCTCTGTCACTGAGGCTGGAGGGCAGTGGCACAATCATAGCTCACAGCAGCCTCGAACTCCTGGCCTCAAGCGAGCCTCCTGCCTCGGCCTCCCAAGTAGCTGGGAAAACAAGTACGAGCCACAGTGCCCGGCTTCTAAATTTTTTATAGTAAACTATTTTTAGTTCTATTGCCAGTACAATTTTGAGTAAATACTTATATTTCTGGTTCCTGTTCCATGAACCTTAGTATTGTTTAAGTGACGCTCCTCCGTGTGGGTTGGAGTTGTCGGTGCCTTGCTCTCCTTCTCTGCTGCTGTCTTACCCCGCAGCCATTTCCAGCCACACCTGTCGTGGTGTCAGGCGAATGGCACTGCCCGTCTGTTCTCCGACCATGATTAAGTCTTCTGTGCTTTGTCTCTTGGTTGGTTCTAACACTAATCAAGGGAATTTACATCATGACTTTAAGTGTCGTTCACTGTAGAGCCATGTAGTGTGTGAGGGTTATTTTTTCTACAGACTCAATATAGCAATCCTTGTGTCCATAGGAGAAGAATGTTGTAAGTGTCCAGGTGATACCTTTTCTGTTCAGAAACACACGGGAGAGTCGGGAGGACTCAGGGACCCGAACCCTCTTACTTATCGTTTACGTCTTGTGCGTCACGTCCCCGACTGGAGAGGGGACCCCTGGAGAGGGAAGTTCTTTCCTGTTTTGCTCCCACCACATTTATAGTCTCTCAGTGAATTGAATTGGTTTCCCTGAAAGTTGCAAACCGTAACTTCATTTGTCAAGTAAACATAGCCGATACCACTAAATGCCATTGCTGTTCGAGTCTACATATACTTTATTTTATGATGAATTATAAATATATAAATATTTTTAAAATAAAGCTATTAAAAACTCATAAATTAAAACATTCAGCTCCGACACTTTGCATATTTCTCTTTCATGATGGTCTTTAGCCTTTCCAAGAAGTCTTTCAGGGTACTCTGCTTGGCTCCAGGCACAGGACAGAGGCTCTGCGAGAGAAACATTTCGTTAGCGTGCACGGTTGACCCTGTCTGTCCAAGAGTGGCCTCCACAGCTCTCCTCTGTGAGATATCCGCTCTCAGAGGTGGCACAGTGTGGGGGGTAGGGGGACATGCTGGATTTTGAAGACTCAGAGTTTGAACCCCAGTGCTTTATTTCTTAGCAACATGAACTTTGTCAGATCACATCACCCTGCTGAAGCCCAGTCACCTAAAGGGTAGAAAATGCAATGGATAGACCTCTCCCCTGAGACCCGGGCTTTTCTAGCACCTTCTCGGCATCTGCGCTTGGCTGTGCAGCAGGCACCCCACACTCACTGCGGGCAGAACCGAACCTGGGTCTCCTGCTGGGCCTCCAGCCCGGTCTTCCGTGTCTGTGAACCGTGCCAACCACCCCGAAGGGGTCTGGGCAGGAACCAAGCGATCACCTTCGACTCCTCTGTCTCTCCCCCTCACAACCAATCTGATCCTTCTGTCCTTCTGTCTAGTTATGTCCCAAGTCTCACCACCTCCATGCCCCCCCACCTCCGTCCAAGCCCCGCCTTCTCTAGCCGGGTGAGCTGTGGGAGCCGCCTGGCAGGACGCCAGGCCTCTGTGCTTCCGTGCAGCCTGTCGGCCTCGCAGCGGCCGGAGTGGTCATTTCACATCACCGACATCACATCCTAGTCTTGGCCCTGCCCAAAGCTCTGCAGGCGTTTCCCGCCATGCTTGGAGCGGGATCCAAAGCCTCATGTGATCCAATCTAGGAAAACCCCCTCTGCTCACTCTGGTCCAGCCCCCGGGCCTCCTGCTGAGCTCTGGACACATGGAGCTCACTCCCACCTTAGGGCCTTGGCACAGCTATTCCTTCTGCCTGGAATGTTCTTTCCCCGGTTGGTCATTGGCTTCTCCCTCACTTAATTCAAATATCTGCTCAGATAATGTCACCAACTCCTAAGTCAGCCCCCTCCCCTGTGACCTTTATGTTCTTTCTTCCTATATTTTTCTTCATAGCACTTACTGCTATGGGACATCAGATTACACGCGTGTTTTCCTAACTCCCCCGGTGGAACGTTCCGCGAGAGCATTCCACGCTGCCTGCCTGTCTCCAGCGCTGTGTTTCCAGCACTGGACAGCGCTTGGCACTTGTCGAGCTTCAGCGAGTGCTTGTTGAACGAATGTGTTGATTAATCAAGAGTAACGACAGCTCACGAGGAGGAATCTTTCCTTTTAAGAGACAAGGTCTCACTCTGTCACCCAGGCTAGAGTGCCGCGTGTGATCATAGCTCACTGCAGCCTCAGAATCCTGGCCTCAAGCAATCCTCCCACCTCAGCCTCCCAAAGTGCTGGGATGATGGGCATGAGCCACCGCGCCCGGCCCAGGAGGAACGTTTAGAAGCGAGGCTGCCGCGTGTGGGGACGAGCTGCCAGCTTACCGCGTGTGCCATGCTGCAGAGGTTCCTGTCCAGTCCTTTCAGGAGTCTGACCACGTGCTGGTGGCTGTGGAACCGCTGCGGTGCGGTCCCTGCCCTGCAGACCTCGTTCTGGTGGTGGCTGTAGAATTGCCGCAGCGCCGTGGCGGCCCTGCAGAAGATTTCCTTCTCAGTTGTGTTCTAGAAAGAGAAATGCCACAGATAGCCAGGTGCTCGCTCCACTGTAGACTCAGGAGGACAAACGGAGAAGGTGAGTTTGCCCAGATGTCCCATGAGGGGAGGTGCCGGTCACAGCCCCTGACCTCTGCACACAGCTCCCGCTCACCTGCAAACGCACCAGCCTTCTCCCCAGAGCCTCCCGTCCCTTCCCCTTGGGGGGCTGTGCTGAAAGGGGACCTGAATGAGGTGACCCCACTAGGTGAGCGGCAGAGTGGGGACATGCAGGACCATCTGTCCCTGCAGCCCGTGTCTGTGTCTTTACTCCACGTGGGCTGTTCTTTCGTGGAAAGTGCCCACCCGAGCTTACTCGGATTCTGCCTTCATTCCTACAAGGTTGTCAAACCCAGGTTTCCCTGGAATCCCGCCTGCTTTGGCCTGAACACCGCTGCCGTGGGCACGCTCGCGGCCCGGCCCTCCCGTGGGAGAGAGCGGCGTGTGCAGAGGTTCCCGGAGTGGTGCGCGCGAGAAGACAAGGCGTTTCCCCACATGGCAAGAGGTAGGTGCCGGAGTCCGGCCTGGGGAGATCAGGGGAGGCTTCTGGGAGGGGGTGCCGTCGAGCTGGGCCTTGGAGGGGGCCCTTTGGCCTCAAGTGTGCACAGACAGAGCCTCCTTGGAATGCTGGCAGCTCAGATGTGGGCTGGCCACGTAGCTCTTCCTAGGAGCGCTGGCCTTAGCAGAGGGAACGCACAAGCGGGGAGACAGCTCTTGCTGGGGACCAGGCCTGCGGGGGCCCCTCCTTTTCCACTGAAGAACAAAGGCACAACCTGGAGGGCGGGCTCAGCTTGAGCCAGTTTCTTTATCCAGTTCAGATAAAGAAAGCTGCCTCCAGCCTCTGTCAGGGCACGCGCTAGGCCCCTGCTGCTCAAAATGTGGGCCGCGGCCCAGCAGCCCGGACGTCTCCTGGGAGCTGGTTGGGAATGAGACTCGTAGGCCACACCCCAGACCTGCTGTGTCAGAACCTGCAGTGACAAGATCCCGGGGGGTTTATCTGAGACGCACTGTGTAGCTTTTAAGTTCTTACAGTTACATATTTTCTCTGATCTTCAAGGTAATCTATGTTTGCTATAAAGGTGATACGTATTCAACAAAAATGAATCCACTCATCCCACCGGTCAGAGATAACTACAGCTAATATTTTAGTAAATATCTTCCCATGTTTTCTTAATAGTTTATTTTTTTCACAATTGGCACCAACTGTTAATACCGTTTTTTGGCCCTTTCGCACCTAACGTACGCAACGAGCATTTTCTTGAGTCACTCGATAGGATTTGTGAGCTGCACGGCGGCACCGTGACTTATCAGTCCCCTGGCGGCAGCGTGTTTTGCTTCTGTAAGTAATGTGGCTTTGAGTAATCTGTGTAGATCTCTGTGCTCATCTCTTATTTATGCAGGCTAGATTCTAGAAGGGCACTTCATATTTAAGGTTCTTCTGGGAAGAGCTAGACTAACCTCCCCTTCCCCCTGCGGGGCTCGGTGTCCCCAGGGCAGAGCCGGTGGAAGGACGTTTACTTAATGAACTGCTGAGAGTCACTCGTGGGCCCTGATTTCAGTTGGAAATTGAAGAGCAGCGTCAGCGTCTCTGGGCTCTGGCCGTCAAGAAACCTCCCACCCATCACTGCACCCCCCTGGGCTCTGGCCGAGTCCAGGTAGGGGGGCAGGTGGAGGTGGGCAGGCCGCAGCCACCTCTGAGTCGGAGGTGGGCAGACACCAGGATGCTGTAGAGGAACAGTGAGGTCAGGAAGGTTCAGAGAAGAGCCTCTTTGCTTATTTTCCCACCAAAACCCAGTGAGACTTTCGGAAGCGTCCGGCTGGAGCATAGAAATTAGACTGCCTCTTAGTTTGGACCAGCATATGGCCACACAGGGAAAAGCCAGCTAAAGATACTAGTCAGAGGACTTTCCAAGGTAATTAGGATAAAATAGGAATTGAAAAGAGTTGGCATCTAATGGAAAACCTTTAAAAGAACTAATTCTAAAGGCAGTTTTTAGTTAAAGGCCTTCAACTCTTAGCTCCACTGGCATCACAGCAGAGAGGCCCCTCCGTCCCACCCGGCTGCTTCCCTCGCCCGTCTGGGCTCTGCTGCCGGGAGTGCCCGGCCCAGAGCTGCGCGGGGACTCAGCACGGCTGCCCCAGCTGGGACAGCGCCAGCGGGACTGGACGCTCATGGTCCTGAACCGGCCAGAGCTCTGACACAGTCCCTGCCGCAGAGACCTCCCAGGTAGCCCCTTCCGGACACTCCCGTGAGGGACAGACCTCCTGCTGTGGGCTTTGATCGGCACTGTGACATCTGACAGTAACACTTTCCACTGACGCCAGAGCTGGTTCCAATCGCCTTTCACATCACCTTCTAATCACTGTCCTATCTTCCAGTGTGGAAACTGGGGTGCGAAGGGGCTTGAGGACTCGCCAAAGGCCACAGCCGGTTAACGGCGGGCCTGGGGCCGACGCCGTGGGCAGCCCCACTTGCAGCCCTGGCGCCTCCTCCAGGGAAGGTCCTGGCGGCTGGTCCCCTCCCTCGGCTTTGTTAGAGCCCAGAGCGGCCCAGGGCCTCGGCTTCTGGCAGGACCCGCCTGGGCTGGGAGGGCTTGGAGGTGTTACGTGTGCATGTATAGATGGATTGCACATGCGTGTGCGTGTGTGTGCGTGTGCATGTCCTTGTCCTTCAGAACCTCTCCCTGTGTCAGACTCCTGGGACGATCGTTAATGCCGTGAGGTGATGCGGACAGACGCCTGGAGCAGGAAGGGCCCTGGCGGAGTGCGACCTGCCCGGCCCACGGGCCGCTCCCGGCCCGGGCAGCCCCTCTAGCTCGCGTGGAAAGCGGGTAGTTAGGAGACCACTGGTGACTGAGGCTTTGGGGCTTTCAGTCTCAGTCGTGTGTTTCCATGAAAACAGGAACTGAAGTGCACAGAGCTATCGACATGGCTGCAGTCATGTGTTTGTCAGAGAAAACGCACTATCAGCTGTCACATCTATCTCCTCCCACTGCAGATGGGGGTGGGGCCCGGGAGCAGAAGGGCAGATGCCCAGGCAGCCGGGGGTGGGGGGTGTTGGCCGCTGTCCCTCGGGGCAGCCCTGGACCCAGCGGGAGGGGAGCTGGGCGGGACACAGCAAGCCGGGGGTCTCCGACCGCCAGGCCTGGAGCCCACGGGCCGTTAGGTGACCAGGCTGTGGGAGAGGAGGGGCCCTGGCGACACCTTCTCTGTTGCCGTAGGAAGTCTCTTAGACAAAATGAAAGCTCCTGCAACCCGTAATCTCAATATCTGCTTTTGTGAGAGTATTTGCTTTTTCAGAAATGTTTGGGCCAGAAACATTCTCCCGTTCAACAGGCACCTGTTGACTGTCTCCTACGTGCCAGGTGCTGTGCCAGACGCTGGGCAGAACCCTGGAGGGCTTTTCTTTACCCGGGATCTGAATTAGGATCACAAAATCTAAGCTTTGTATTACACATCTTCTAAATCAAGTGAAACCAGAAACATCACATCATGCTTAAGAGTAAAGATCAGAATCTTCATCCTTTGAAAACATTTCATAGTCCATTTGTGCTCATTTCCCATTAAACAAGTCTCATGTGCCACCACTGTGGATGGCTGTCCCCTCCCGCGTCACCCATCGCCCACCAGGCCACGGGACGGCTTCTTACCTTGGGGGCAGCAAAGACGTCTGCTACGGCCAGGTCGGTGCACGGAGTCTGGGCCCAGGCAGGAGCAGGAGAGCAAGAGACAGAGTTAACGTCCCGCTGGACACGCGGACCCTCCATGGGCCTCTCTCCCTCCCGCTGAGAAACCCCCGCACCCCCTCGGGAAGGGCGTCGGGAGACGTCTCCGCGCTCCCCGAGCTGCCGCCTGCGGCCGGGGCCAACGCCAGCTTCCCTAGCCGCTCTGATGCTCGCTCACGGGCTAGACAAACCCGCAGCAGCCCCGGACCATCTGGAGAGATGGCGCCAGATAGGGGCTCACCGTGCTCTCTGTGAGGATGTTGGCAGCCTTGATGCTCTCGGTGAGGACCACGCCGCATCTGTGTCCCTGGACGAAGTTGGTGGCACATGCTAGTAGGCAGAACAGAGGAGGGATCACTTGGGAGGTGAGACCCATTAATAGATCTCTGTTTGCAGTGACAACCTGCGACAATTAGTTTATCAGGAGAAGCTAACAATGCAATTCTGACAAAGATATCTCTATATATAGATTTAAAATTGCTGAAACCAAAGGAAAATGAGTTTACATTGGAAATTTTCATTACCCCCGATTGTCAGCTGCCTGGGGCCAATCAGCACGTCTCTTCCAGGAGAAAAAGTGCCTCACAGAAACAGGTAAAATGTTCCTGTGAAATCAGACCAATAGGAAAATGAAACCTTTTTTTAAAATTAACTACAAAGTTTCAGCATAGGAAATTACACCATAATTTGCTCTTCAGATTAATCTTATCAGCTCGGGGGTTGCTGCTGGCTTTTGCTTTGCATAGAAGGAAGAGGCCTCAGGTGTCCGAATCTGTTCTAGCGCCGGCCTCCCGGGGAAAGATAGAGTAATATCAAGAAAGTTCGACTTGAATGGTATTTTAACCTGGCTTCTCCCAAGTACGCGTGGCATCTCGGCACCTCTCCTGTCGTGGATGACTGTCTCCTGTCCTGGCACTGGGACGTGACATTTCTCTGGGGAAAAGACAGATGACATCAGGTCCAGGCCTAGCTGGGGTCCCAGCAGGTTCGTATGGTCTTTACCCTTTTCCCAGGAGGCCCTCGGCCAGGTGTGTCTGTGCTGGGGTTTCGGGAATGGCCACTTTTTATCCACTGCGCCAGCGGCCTCTAGGAACGACCACTTTTTAAAATGGAACCTAAGGCCAGGCGTGGTGGCTCACACCTGTGATCCCAGCACTCTGGGAGGCTGAAGTGGGAGGATTGCTTGAGACCAGGAGTTCAAGACCAGTTTGAGCAAGAATGAGACCCTGTCTTTCTGAAAAATAGAAAAATTAGCCCAGTGTGGTGGTGTGCGCCTGTAGCCAATTGCTTGAGCCCGGGAATTTGAGGTTGCAGTGAGCTACGATGACGCCACAGCACTACAGCCCCGACAACAAAGCAAGACTCTGTCTCAAAAAAAAAAGAATCTAAGTGTATCCTCAGCTAATTAGGAAAAAGAGCCACAGTCTTACTGATTCATAAACTGGTTCTCTTGTCAATGCCCCTCCACCCACCCTGGGTTTCCATCTGGTGCGTGTGGACCCGGTGAGGGGCTCCTTGCCGCACCCCAGCAGTGACCGTAAGGACCCCACCGCGCACGCAGACGCCGGGCCCCCGTGCACACGCCTCCCGCCCTGCGTGCCCTCCGCCCTCCTCTCCTGGTCCCTCCCTTGGTTCTGACCCTGCTGACTCCTCTGGAAGATCATCTAGAACTGTGTGTTGCTAAGGTGGTTCACTGTTTTGGATCTATCTTTTTATCCACATTATTTTAATTGGTGAATAAAAATTGTGTATACTTATGGCATATGACATATTTTGGAATACCTGTACATTGTGGAATCGCTAAATCAAGCTAATTAACATATACAGTCCCTCACGTACTCACCGTTTCTTTGTGATGAGAACACTTAAAATCTACTCTCAGTGACTGTTGAGTGTACAATCCATCGTTACCAACTGTCGTCACCACGTTGCACAATAGGTCTCTTGTGCTTACTCCTCCCGTCTCACTGACCTTTCGTGCGCTGTGACCAACGTCCCCCGATGCACCTCACAGCCCCGGTGAGCGGCTGCTCCTGTCTCCTATGCGTCCGACTGTCTCGATGCCGTGTGTATGTGAGATCGGGCAGTTCGGCTGTTTTCACTGAGCGCAACGTCTTCCAGCCTCATCGATGTTGCTGCAAATGACACGAGTTCCTTCTTTTTCAAGGCTGAGTAGTATTCCATTGTGCGTATAGAGCTTTGGATCTGAGAACAGTGTCTCAGAGTCTGTGAAGGAGAGAGCCCGGGTCGTTGTGTCAGGAAGGTCCGCAGACCGTGTTTATGGTCCTCCCACGGGGACTGTGCGGCCGGGCCGCCAAACTCCGCGTCGTGATTTCTGACACCAAACTGCCTGGCGCTGAGCCAGACCTCACGGGTCAGGGGCACAGTGTCCCGCAAGACACAAGGCAGCCCTCACTTCAGACACCAGCTGCAATTCCAGTGCTCCCCAGTCCGCCATCACTTCTGACCAACTGGCTACAAATTTGGGAGTTTCCACTACCCCTTAGGTTCAATAATTCACCAGGTGACTCACGGAACTCAGGAAAGTACTCTATGTGAGGTCACAGTTTTATCATAGCAAAGGATACAAGTCTGAACTGCCAAAGAGGAGACATGGCGAGTCAGATGTAGGAGGGTCCCAAGCACCCTTCAGGACCCTCCATGGTCTTGTCCCTGTGTGTCACCCTCTCAAACCAGGGAGACCCCCTGAGCTTTGGTGTTCAGAGATTGTAATTGTAGTTTCATCTGTAGGCACAGTTGGTTGGTCACTCAGTTGAATTCTTCCTCCAAACCCCCTCCTGGAGGTCAGGCTGATGTCACAGTAACTCAGGGGCATGGCCAGCCCCCATCCTGGGTCATCCTGTTAGCAAAAACTGGCTAGGGGCCCAGCCCACCACAAATCACTTCTCGGGCATAAACCATCAGGGCCCACCACGAATGACAAAGCTTCTCCTACTGCTTGGGAAATCCCAAGGATTTGGGGGCTGCCTCCTCGGAACTGGTGACAAAGACCAGCCACGTTCTTGATTCCAGAGGTTGGCAGCTGGTTGGGCCTCCCAAGAGCCAGGACAGAGGCCAGACCTGTCTTTGGGTAAAGTGGCTTTTTCGCTCCAGGGTCGGGGAGAGATTAATGAGAGGAGCAGACAGTTCCTTCCAGGACAGGTGAGGACTCGGGTCAGGACTGACTGTCACGCGGAGGAAAGCGGAGCAGAGGGACACGGAGTGAGCTTGTCGGGAGCGAGGGCGGCTGGAGGATTCTTGGGCCCGTGGGGGATGCGGGAGAACGGAGGGGAGGGGCAGGTTCCATAGGTGTCCGGGCGGAACAGCTGTCCACGGATTGGGGACGTGTTTTTCTGAGCACTCGCCAAGGGCCAGGCCCAGGGCTCGAGGCTCGGGGGGCAAAGACCATGAGTCAGGACAGGAATGTTGTGTGGGAACCTGCAGCTCAGAAGCGGAATTCAGCTTGTATCGTTTGTCTTGATGTTGAGTGAGGCCAAGGAAACAAGGATAAACTTTCTAGAACATCAGAGGGTGACCAGAAGGACTCCTCAGGGGCAGAAGGAGAAGACGGCTGTCCTCCCTCGCAGGGACAGCACCAGGGCAGCGGTGCGTGTGGCTGGCGGGGCAGGCGTCAGGCAGGTCCCTGCACTCCCAGGGACAGAGAGAAAGGCAGCAGCCACCGTCTCCGCCACCTGAAGGGGCCCGAGCCTGCAGGAGTCACGGCGGTGTCTGGGTGGGGTGAGGCCGGCACCGCAGTTTAGGGGGGAGCTGAAGACTCCGCTAGGCCCTGGCTGTGTCTGTCCCAGACCCCTCCTTTGCCCCTCCCCCCCTGAGCACCAGCGCCCGCCCCTCCCTGGCTCAGGAGCTTTTCCTTCAGCCCAGGAACATGGCGGCTGTGAGCACTGGGCTTTGGAGTCCAGCAGACAAGCCACTTGCCAGCTCTGTGACCGTGGGCAGATCCCTGACTCTCTCTGGTCTCAGTTTGCTCATCTGTGAAATGGGAGTGATGTGGCTCCTCCTTGTGGAATTCCTGTAGGGAGCAAGTGAGTGATTCTGGAAAGTGCTTGGCACACCCCCCACAAAAGGCGTCTGTCATGAGAGGCTGCACAGCGCTGAGTGGCCGGAGATGGGACTGGGGACCCAGGCCGTGTCAGGCTGCTCTGCGTCCTTGCTGTGTCCCCTGGCCCTTGGCCTGATCCGCAAAATGGGGGTGGTGGTTGTGCCTGTCTCGTGAGGTTGTCCTGAGGAATAGATAGGTAAGTTTCAGTTTTATCTAGGGAGTGCCCTGGAAGTGACAGCCCTGTCACCGTTATTAATGTTGATTATATCCTTGGTTCATTGATTGCCTGTGATCCTTAATCTGTAGGCAAAGCCCAGTTTGGGCGGGACGGTGGCCGCGGGTTTGCCGGGTAGGTTCCCCGAGTGTCCCTTCTGGAGTCCTTTCAGCCTTCCCGCTGCTGCCCTTGTTTCTGGTGAGTCGCGGTTGGTGTCGACGCCACAGCCCTCTTCCGTGTGTCTGGATTCGCTGCAGGGAACAGGCCGCGGTGGGCGCCGCAGTCAGAGAGGGTTTCGCGCAGGAGAGGAGGGTGGGGTCAGGGCCCCGACCCGCCCAGGACTCTGAGAGCCGCCCCAGTCTGCAGTGCGGGGACCCCAGGTGCTGCCCCCGCTGCCAGCACCACGAGGGAACCCGAGCCGCGTCCCCACGGCCGGAGCGCAGGAGGGAGCCTCGGGCCGCCCTGCACAGCTCACTGCAGAAGCCGGAGTCCAGCTCTGAGCGTCGGAAATGCGGATGTTCCGGCCTGCAGCGCCGGGAGCCCAGAGAAGGGGGTGGAGGCGGCAGCCGGAGGAGCCCTGTGGCCTCCGGGCCTGAGCCAGGCCGATGAGGGCAGACTCGAGTGCCTGGACTGAGCCACGAGTACGCGGCACTCGGTGACATCGTGAGGCGGCCTCCGAGTGCAGTGGGGGCAGCTGCCAGGTGGGGCTGGTCACTGCACTTGAGCTCGGTCCGCATCTCGGCCTGCAGGTGCTCACACCGCGCGGGACCCCGCACGCCCCAGACCCCCGCCCGAAGCCGCGACCCGGTGTCTGGGTTTCTCGGTGGGATGCCTCGTGCGGGTGGGCTGGGCCGCGGGAAACAGAATCGGCCCTGAGTTGCTGGTTGTTGAGGCTGAGCAGCGGATGCCTGCGAGTCATTCTTGTGTATATTGGACATTTTCTGTAACTGAAGATCTAGAAACCTTAGGTGGACAGCGAATTTAAGTATATTTAATATTTATATGATATCCGTGTTTGCATAATATGGTTCTATTTATAATCTGCATGTTGCATGACATTTACGTGAGTGACATGTACTCTGTGAGTGTGATCGATGCACACGCATCACGCGCACGCCGCGGTGGCATCTGGCCTCAGGTCACCCTGCACTGCCGTGTGCGCGTCGCACCCGCCGGCGTTTCCGCCGGAGCCGCCGAGCTCGTCCCTCCCCCCGCCGCCCCGGAGCGCGGTGATGCTGTTAAACGTGACTCGGGTCAGGAGAGAAGTCCGTGCGGGCCCGGCCCCCCAGGCTCCCGCAGCCCCACCGGGCCCTGCTCCAACCAGTGGCCACCGTGATGCCAGGCGGGGGTCCCGCGGCTCCTGCTCCTCCCAGGCCCCGGCACTGCCGCCCCCCGCCCCCCACCGTGCTTTCCCTCCCCGGGAGCGGCTTTCCCCTCCCCCCCGCGTCCAGGTCTCTGCCCGACCCGGTCTGTGGACGCGCCTCCCCGGCCTCCCCCAGCGGCGCTGCCCGCCCAGTTTCCCTCGGCGCCAACACGGTGCACCCCATGCGCTGCGTGTTCCCGTGGCTTCCGTGTCCCCACCAGAAGTGCCTTTGTTCTGCTTAGCGGGTCCCCAGCACCTAGAACAGGGTCTGGCACCTAGTAAAGGCCTCCATCGATACTGTTGAGCGAGTGGAGCTCCCGGTGGCAGAGGGGCGATGGGACTTGGCCTGAGTGACGACGGCGGAGGTCGGGGACACAGCCGAGGCTCGAAGCCGAAGCCGGGGCTGCTGTTCCCCAGCCCGGACAGGGCCGGGAGGGCCCCAGCGCAGGCTCCGCGGGGAGAGGGAGCCTCCGCGGGCAGGTGGGGTGTGGACTCCGGCTTCTCCGAGCTTCTGTGGGCTGCCGGCTTTTCATGCCTTTGAGAAACCGGTGGAAGGTGCTTCTCCCAAGAGAGACAGACCTGCCGGGGCATCTGCAGGAATTCTCCGTCTGTCCCCTGGCATTGGTGTCACTTAAACCTCAGAGACAGGCTGGCCGCCAGTCTTTCCCGTCTCACTCCCACCAGTATCCCTGGCCCAGCCTGCAGGCGGGGCTGGGTGAAGCCCCCCAGGAATGGGGAGCCTGCCTTCCCCTCTGGCCATGCAGGTTCTGATCAGCCCGAGTGGGCCCAGCCTGGGGGAGGGGGCGCCGGACCTCCTGCCTAGGCCCCCCTGTTCCCTAACTGCTCCCCCCAGAGAGCTGGCTCCCCGGGGAGGACATGGGCCGAGCGGAGGGTGCTGGCGTCACCCACCCAGGGGGCACCTCGGGGCCCAACCCCCACCCCCTACCCCAGCCTTGCAGCTCCGGACATGGATTCCATGTACTTTTTGCTTCTTTAAAATTAAATTTGTCTTTGTCCCCTGTTGGAAAATGAATGTGTGCCTGTTATAGGAAGTGTGGGGACAGATCAGAAGAGGAGAGTGGATGAGTGAGAAATTGCTCTCTCGGACATGCCACCAGCCCTGCAGGGCGCCGTGGACCCTCGGGCCAGCGTGGTCCAGGCCGCCGGGCTGCGTCTGCAGGGGGTGCTGTGGCCGGCTCAGGCCTTCCACCCGCAGGGGTTTCCGGGAGGGTGTCCGGCCCCGCGCACTTGTCCACGGTGATGCAGAGAGCACAGCTGACAGAAGTCTCTACGTTTAATTTCGGTGCCTGCGTCACCTCTGACCACACAGCAGCTCTGCCCCGGCTCAGGGCCTGGGGGCGTTTCTGAAGGAGCCTGTGAGGTCACTTTCCATGAGAGAAGGCGCCCGTGGAGGGGCAGGGAGAGAGTGCAACAGAAAGTGAGGTCGTAAGTAGAAAATTGCTTCTGGGATTTCAACTGGCTTCGTCATGGGGCCCTCCCTTGCTGCCGAGAAATCAGTTGATCTGGAAAAGTTCGTTGCAAACCATTGCCCTGCTGCTCTGGGGTGGAGCCGAGAACACATGAAGATAATGGGCTTTCTGAGTGGGCGTGGGTGGGAGAGTGACTGGCCCCAGCCGCCGGTCCTGCAGCAGGGGGCTCTGGAGCACCCTCCGCCCGCACGGCCGGGCCTCCTGGGGGGCAGCAGCGGGAGGGAGGGGCAGTTTGATCTGCTGCAATGGACCAGCCAGGTGAAGATGGTGGAAGACACTTCCCGTGACCATAATGCAAAGTGACGGGCTGACGTGGGCAAGTGCCGGCCCTGAGCTGTGCCGCGGTCACAGGGAGTGAGGGGTGGGCTCCTCCTCCTGGGCCTGCTCCTTCCCGGGGGGCCTTGGAGAAACCCCTGAAGTGGCCTGAAGTGTGTTCTGACTCCTCTTCTCAGCAGCACACTGAGGTGTTTGGGGCCAAGCTCACCGGAAACTCGTGGGTCTCGCTTCTCGATTGAGCTCAGCCCCTCTTCCAGTGAAACCTGCTGGCCCCGGGGTTCCCAGTGCCGAGGGGCTCCCCGCGGGGCCCACGCCAGCCTCTCCTCCCACTCAGCCAGCTTATCTCCTCCAAGCCCCTTCCCTCCGGCCTGCGCAGGGCTGCCTGTGTAGGAAGGGAGGTGGGTCCTGTGGTCAGAGAAAACTCCCGGCAAATACCCCGGGGGTCCGTCCCCAGGGCGGCTCCGGCGGCAGCAGCAGCCGACACACCTGTTTGCCGGTTGCTTCTCTTCCTTTCTCTCTTTCCTGGCCAGGCACCCTCCCCGTCGCACCGGCCAGGCTGGCTTCTGTGGCTCTGCAGGGTGTCTCCCGGCCCTGGGGGCCCTGTCCTCTCCCGCTCACCACACAGCGACCACTGGCCCCACTGGGGGCAGTCTCAGAGGTGCAAGGGACAGGAGCTGCAGGCTGAGGAGTGGGGAGCTGTGGACACCTAGTGGCTGCAGCTGCACCTGCCGTCGGGCCGTCCTGAATGCGTCCCGGGACAATCCTGAAGGACCCTGCCCACGCCAGCCTCCATTCTGGGCTTTGTCCTGCGGGATTCCTGCAGAATTCCACTGGAAAAGTTTCTGTCTTGTTTTTGGATAGACAGGCCAATTCTTTTGCTGGGTGGAGGGGACACGGGTCAAAGATGATGCTACTGGAGGATGGATCCCTAAATTCTGCTTTAAAAAATCATTACTCATCCACAAATGTCCTTCTGGCCTTAAAATCCTAGACCCTGGATGGAGAGGACACTGAGGCCCTGACTCCCACCCTGCTCTCCCACCCTCCCAGGAAGCCAGTCGGGCTCACCTGCAGAGGGGAGGACAGCAGCCTCTCCCAGCCCCTCCGTAGCGTAACGAGTCCTTTCTGGGGCTCGCCTTGCGTGCAGGTGGTGTCCTGGTCGTCACTAGCCCAGGTGGCCGCTGCAGGGCTGGGCCACAGGTGGTCCTTAGCAAACGTAGCAGGACTTAACAGGTCCGCCACCCCCTGGGCACCACAGAGAGCCAGTCCTGTCCCCTGCCCTGGACGGCCCATGGGAGACTCAGCTGCTGTCCCCACGCCCTGGGCCGTCTGCCGGGTGCCTCCGCCCTTGCCTCTCCCTGGCTGGAAGTGGGCAGGAGCCGTCCCGGGTCCTGAGCAGCCAGCACAGTCATCAGCCCCCGGCCATGTCTCTGCTGCTGTCTGGGTGACACACCGCTGTGAGCTCTCGCTCACGTGGGCAGCTGGCTTCATTGACTTCTGAGTGTCACCAGGGATGCTCCCGCAGAGCTCTGGGCTCCCCCGGGAGGGCAGCCCTCGCTGACCCACCACCCACTGCAAAGGCGTCCTGTCCTCTGGAGCCACCTCTACTCTGGGCACCTCCCAAAGAGTCACAGTGAAACCACTGCTGACGCGTATGCGAGGGCCTGCCAGGCCTGGCGGCCAGCTGCCGGCTGGGGCCAGGGAGAAGCTACAAGACCTGCTCTGAGGAGCCAGGGTCCCACTGGGGTCCAGCAGGGTCCAGCAGGGTCCAGCCAGGACCCAGCCAGGGTCCCCAGGGTCCAGCAGGGCCATTGGGCCTCAGCTCTCCACTCCAGATTCTCCACAGTCTAGAGGCCCCAGGTCAGTGACGTGCCTTTGTCCACAGAGGGGGTGACGCGCGCTCCCTGACGATGAGGGGTGTCCAGAAGTGGACTGGGCTGTCCCAGAAAGTAGGAGCTGAGCTTCCTGTCGGGGGCAGGGGCTGCCCAGGTTGGTGACAGTCTCAGAAATCATGCATTCAGGCCAGATGACATTTGGACAGAAAGAGGCAGGGAGGTTAAGTGTGTGGGCTCTGGAACTGGAGTGAGTTTTGGGTCCAAATCCTGGCCTCACTCCTAACCAGCAACCTGGGCAAGACACCTGTGTGCTCTGAGCCCGAGTCCTCACCTGCCCGCCAGGCTGTGAGGGAGCCACGCGAGCGCGGTGGTGCCGGGCACAGCCGTCCACCCCTCCGGAGCTGCCGCCATGAGACCTCTTCTTAGGTCTCTGCCCACTCCAGATGCCCCCCCCGAACCCCAAACCCTGACACCCGGCCCGGCTTCCCTCCTCGCTGGGCGGCGGGTGGGGGGCTTCCTCCAGCTCACTGCCCACCCCGCCCCGGGGGCTTGCCGCCTCTCAGCCCAGGTCTTGTCCCTCCCGCCCCTCCTCCGACCCGCATGCCCCCCGCAGGCCCCCCGCAGAGCTCCCCAGACTGAGACCACAGACCAGTGTCCCCAACGGCCCAAGGAAAAGGCAAACATGATCAGGCCTGTTTGTCACTGTCTTTATTTCTGGCTTCAGTTTGACACAGTGAAACAGTCTGTTCAATGACCACACACACCAGGGTTGTAGGATGCCTTCTATATATTATTAACTCTCTGCTAAGATATTTAATACTTAACTTTAAATACAAAGGAAAATAATAAATTACTCCTTGGCTGGGGGCTGGCTGCCGGCTGCCCCAGGGCCCGTGAGGTAGCAGAACTTTGTGCACAGTGCTTATTCCAGGGACCCCTAGTGCCACCGCGGTAGTGCTGGGCTCCGAGTGCCGGCAGCAGCAGCCTCCCCATGCCCGACACTGACAAACACGCGTTTAAATAACACACAATAATAAATAACCACGAGGACACGTGCCTGGGCTGCTCCCGCCGCGGTCGCCCGTGTGAAGCGGGTCCCCCCCTGCCGCGTGCCCGGCGAGGGCGGCACCTGCCGTAATGCTAGTGCGTCCCGGGCAGCGCGGGCGCAGGGCACGTCCTCCACCGCCGCGCAGGCTGAGGTCCAAGCTAAGACAGTCTCACCCTCCCTGCCCCTCCTCCCGCCTCCCCAAGAAGTTCCTGACGCCTGAAAGAAAAGTCAATCTACAAGTTAAATCGTCAGGGCCGGCCCTGCTTTTCAGGTTTCAGTTGAACTTTCCACGGTGAAAAAGTTTCCTTAAATGTCTGAGCAGGTCCTTTACGAACTGGGCCACTTCAATCTTGGTGTCTCGGGTGTACGAGCCGGGGACCTGCTGCAGGACAGAGAGGCGGACACGTCAGGGGACGCCAGAGGCGAGGACGACCTCGCCTGCCAGGGGCTTCCCAGGGACTGTCTCACGGAATCCTCCCCAAGTCCCCAGGAGGTGGGTACTTGTATTTTACAGATGTAGAAACTGAGGCTCGGGTAGGAGGCGGGAGCCCTGGAGCCCAGGTCCTGCAAATTCCAAAGGCCACGTCCCTGCTGCCACAGTGGCCCCAGCCCTGGTGGACACACACCTCGGGAGCCCCGGGGGTGCCCAGAGTGGCAGGAGTGGACTGGTGGCATTTTGGGGGGAGCCCAGGGAGGCAGGAGTGGACTGGTGGCATTTTGGGGGGAGCCCAGGGAGGCAGGAGTGGACTGGTGGCATTTTGGGGGGAGCCCAGGGAGGCAGGAGTGGACTGGTGGCATTTTGGGGGGAGCCCAGGGCGGTAGGAGCAGACTGGGGGCGTGCAGGGGGGCTGGGGGGAGCCTCACCCCAGCCGAGGGCTTGTGCGTGCAGAGGCCTCTCAGCATCCGCTGGGTCTTCTGGATGGCGCCGCAGCCCGACAGGTTCGTCAGGGACTCCAGGGCCCCACAGTACTGCGGGAGGGACCACCGAGCGTCAGCCCTGCTCTGGCAGCTGCCGTCAGTGAGTTCACGGGAAGGCTGGCGCAGGTGGTCCGGGGGGTTGGGAAGGGCCAGATTGTGAGGGGAGCTCTTGAAGCTTTCTTGGAACCCCCAGATGTGCGAGGGAAGATCAGAGGAGCCCAAGGCCCACAGCCTCTGCCGCCCCCTCCCCCGCCCTCGGCCCTTACCACTCCGGAGGTCAGGTTGAGGCTCCACACCATGCTGCCGTTGCAGAGGGGCGTCTGCGGGGGCAGAGAGACAGTGAGCAGGGCGCCCGCGAGGGCCGCAGCTGCCCAGCCGGCGGGCCAGGCCCACCCGGCACCGGCCCCACAGGCCTCCCGGGCTAGCTCAGCGGCAGGCCTGGCCGCCCCCACCACTCCTGAGTGCCATGCCCGGCTCTGCACAGCAGGGGGGAGTGCGGACCCTTGTATAGGGTCTCGGGGCTGACAGAGAAACACCACGGGGAAGGGTGAGCCTTGTGTGCGGCTTGCCTTGGCCAGGGCAGGGGGACGGGGCCCCACAGGAAGGGCCGGGCGGGGTGGTCTGGGCTGCTGTTGACCAGGACGGATCAGACGGGCGGTGGGGGCTGGCATGCTGAACGCCCTGCCTTCTGCAGGGGACACTGCGGCTAGGAGCGTGGACACCCTGGGTCAGCTAGGCCTGGTTTGAATCTGGCCTCTATTGGTGACTCTCCCTGAACCTTAGTCAGCAGAGTGGGGTCATCGTCGCTGTCTCGGGAGGGGTGGGCAGTGATGAAGTGACAGGTAAGCACCCAGCACCCGGGTGGCACATGCTCAGTGCTGGGGAAGCATGAACTGCAACCAATGGGGAGAGGAGCTGGCTCGGCTGATGAGTCCTGCCGTAAGAACGGGCTTAATTTAACTAAGATTGTTCAGAATCCAGTTGACAAGCGCCACGTGGTTCTAGGAGGTGCCGGCCTTTCCTTGCTTTCCTCTGTTAGGCAGTGGCTGAGCAGCCCCGGGCAGTGACAGGCAGGGCCAGACCAGGCAGCAGGTGCCCCTGGGGCTCTGCTGAACCCCTCTGTAGGTCTCTCTCTATTGCAGCACCCCCGCCCGGCTCCTCTCCCTCGTGGGTGGGCCTGGCCCCCAGTCCATGGGGCTTCTTTCTGACCCACAGGCAGGGGTCCCTTAGGACCAGGCCCTGCCTGCTGGTGACCTGAGAGTCACCCGCCCTGGCACCCCCGGAGCTGGGACCCTGGCCAGCTGACACGCACCTTCTGGTTCTGGGTGATGTTGACCAGCTCCTCGATGAGCTCCCTGAGGTTTGTGGAGGGCGGCACGGGGCCTGGGGAGGCGAGGCCGCCAAGGCAGGTGAGAGCGATGACCATGGTCACCCACAGCGCCATGGGGCCCGGAGCCAGCACAGGAGGGTTGAGGAGCAGACGCGTAGGCCAGCCTGAGCTGAGCGGCTTGTGGCCTTGGCCTCCTGCGGCAGCTTTTATAGGCGGAGTGGTGACGCCTGACACCCTGGTCTCTGCTTTTTCGGGCACTATCTAGAAACCACATCTTTACTCATCTTGATTTTACTTTGTGGAAAATCCAGCGTCGCACAAAGGAAGAGTTTGATTTCTTGTGGACGTGTTGACAAGGGTCGGGGGCAGTTTCCAGACCTGGATGGGCTTAGTGGCAGGGGCAGCCCGGAGGGCATCCCGGCATCAGCAGTGCTGGTCTGGGTGCCAGCAGCTGTGCCTGGTGGTCACCTGGACGGCCGAGCTCCTGTCCTCAGGTCCCTCTGGGTCACTGGAGTGCTGGGCGAAGTCTCCCTGGCACTGCGGCTGTGACCATAGTCTACCAGCTGTGGGAATTTGAGGGTTTTATTTTCTCCATGAACTGGCCTCTTAAATTACCATCGTAATACTTTGGATACAAAATTCAAGCAAGATAAGAGGAGAAGCGTGAGGTTCACTTTTGGCCTATCTAATTCCTCCTCGCCCCACTGTGGGAAGGAGCATGAAAGCTCAGGTTCCCAGGTCGCCACTGAAAGATCCAGCCAGATTCACAGATCCTCCCGGGACCCTTAGTTTTATTTATTTATTTATTTATTTTATAAAGAGATGAGGTCTCAATATGTTGCCCAGGCTGGCCTCCAACTCCTGGGCTCAAGTGATCCTCCTGCCTCAGCCTCCCTCCCGAGTAGCTGGGACCACAGGCACACGCCACCGTCCCTGACCCCTTTAATATTTAAAATTGTTTTGATGACAACTGTGCGTATGGGCGGCCTGGACACCAGGCCTTCGGCCATGAGCCATCCTGCTGGGATCCCTTACCTGGGCCAGGACGGCAGCCTGAGCCCAGGTCGGGGGATGTAACTGTTCCCAGTGCCACTGGGACTTGGGACCGTCACCTTTGCCCACCAGTCTCGGTGGGACAAACCCCCGCCCTCTGGGGAATGAGGGGCGTGGAGAGCAGCTGCTGCCCCTGCGAGCAGCCCACCCGCAGAACCCCGCACGTCCTCCAGAAACCCCCACAGCGGAGGCCGCAGCATTTGCCTGCCGGGTGCTGACACCTCTTCCTTCCCCACTTCCTCCCCTGAGCCAGCTCCTCCGGTCCAGGCCCCTCTCGCCAGCTCGGGATCCCCGGGGTCTTCGCGGGGCTCCGCCGCCTCCCCGGGGTCTTCCCGGGACGCCGAGCCCTCACTCCGGCTCCGAAGTCTTCCCACCGGGAGCACAATTCCCATCCTCTCTCCTGTCCACCCCCGCTGCTTCCCAGCCCACCTGCAGACCCTGAGCCCCGGAGCCAGCCCTGCCCCTGGTGGACCCGCGCCTGCGCTCGGCTGCGTGACCCTCTGCGGGCCTCAGTTTCCTCATCTGTAGAACAGGGCCCCTGGCTCTCCCGTGGGGTCTCCGTGATGGGGAAGAGGCGGGGAAACCACCCGCCGTGCGAGTCCCAGGGCCCCGCCCGCGTGAGTCAGCACCCCCGGCCCCACGACCCGCGGGGGGCGGCGCGGTCGGCGATGGCCCGCAGATAGGCGCGGCCTTATGTAACGACTGGCGGATGCGGGGGCCGCGCGGGCGGGCGAGGGGGCGGCCGGACACCCCCCGCGGCAGCCGCCGCCCCGCCCCGCCCCCCGCCCGCCGGGGCCGGTGGCCGCGTGGCCGCTTCTCGGGGGCGGGGCCCGCGCACAGGTGTGATTCGCGCCAACTGCGGCAGGTGCGCGGCCGGCCCTGCCCACGTGGCTCCCGCCGCGCAGGTGCGACCGCGGCCCGCGGGGTCGGAGGCCCCGCCCCGCCGTGCCCCGCGCTGGGCGCGGTCTGGTCTCCGCGAAGGTTCGGGAAAGCCGCGGTTGCCGTTCCCGCGTCTCCCGGGTCGGGGTCTCCGCCGGCCGATGCGCAGTCGGGTCAGGGCCGGGCGAGCGCTTTAGTAAGTGACGCTGTTGACCTTGCTGGGTTTTCATTCTCAGGAGAGCTGCGCGTGCAGGTAAGTTTCAACATCAGTTGAAGGAGGTTGGTTGCGACGAGCGGCGGCGCTGGGGACCCGCTCTGTCCGGCTCTGTCCGGCTCGGGCGAGCGCGGCCCCCCCCAGCGTGTGCCCAGGGCCCCCCGGCCCCCCGCACCTCCCGTGGACACCGGGGTTCAGGGAACAAAGCGCCGACACTGCCGCCCCCGCGGTGCGTGATGCACCTTTGCCCCTGACCCCGAGACTGGCGCGCTGCCCTGTGAGCAGGTAAGCCCCGGCTCCCTCGGCTCCGACAGGCGGCCCCCGCGTCCTCCTCGGCCACTTCTCCCGAGGAACCTCTGTCTTAACCATTGCTTTTGGCGTCTACCCCCCTCCCTGCTTCTGAATTACACCTGTGTTGCTATTTCCTGATTTTCAGGTGCACGCGTTACCTGCCGTCTAGGTGCGCGTTTAATTCTCTCTGCTCCCTCTCTGCAGCCTTCCTCCTCTCCCGCCCCGCCAGTGCAGACGGATCACCATTTGGTCAGCCAAAAGCCATGTTTGCCATTTACGTGATTATACTAACATAGTCACAGCTGAACGTGGTTAACTGTGATTACTTTTATTTTCCCTCAAAACTTTTTTCCCCTGGAGTTGTTTTTCCCTTTGCTTAGTTTTCTGTGTCCTTCTCAGTGGTTGAACCCTGGATCTAGGCTGCTTATGTAAACCCCCTCTCAACGCGTTGGGTAAGTCAGTTATTCTCACAATTTCATCTTCCCGAGAGAGTCCGCCCTGGGACCTGCTCTGATGTGCAGTTGCCCTCTGACCCTGCCGTGCAGCTGTGGCCTGCGGTCTCCTGTCACCGTCGCCCTGGTGGCCCTTCTGGTCTTTCGTCTTTCCTGTTTCTTGGGGTAACGCATCCTCTGATGGCTTCTAATAAAGGGTGTGTAGGAGGTGAGTTTTTTTGGAACTTGCCTGTCTGAATATGTCTGTATCTTCAAGCTTAGTTTGACAGTTTGGCCAAGTATAGAATTTTAGGAAATAATTTTCTTTTAGAATTTGAAAGGCCTGTACGGTCTCCGCTCTGTCAGAAGTTCCGAAGTCCAAAACCATTTTGAATCCAGATCTTTCCCCATCCTCTTTCTGGAAATTTGTAGGAAATTTTCTAGGTCCCCATGCTCCAGATTTCACAGTGATGCCCTTGTTGTAGTCCTGTTTTCATCTCCTGTGCCAGACACACAGTGGGCCCTTCCAAACTGGAAACAGTCTAAGTTCTGCTGCGTTGTCTTTCTTTAAAAAAAAAAAAATTAAAAACTCTTATTTTATTTTCACTTATTTTTGAATAGGTATCCCATTCACATGGCCAGAAATCAAAACCACAGGGGTGAGGGGCACTGACCCCCTGCACACTTGAAAATCTGCTTACAACTTTTGACCGTCCAAAAACTTAACTACCGATAGCCTACTGTTGACCAGAAGCCTTAGTAACGTAAGCAGTCGATTAAGACCTGTTTTGTATAGCGTACGTATTATACACCGTATTCTTACAATAAAGCAAGCTAGAGAGAAGAAAATGTTACTAAGAAAATCACAGGGAAGAGAAAATGTGTTTACTATTCCTTTAAGTGGAAGTGGATCATCATGGGGGTCTCCCTGCCGGGTAGGCTGAGGAGGAGGAAGAGGAGGGGTTGGTCTTCCTGTCTCTGGGGTGTTGGAGGCAGACGACCATCTGCGGGTAAGTGGACCTGGGCGGTTCAAACCCGTGTAGCTCAAGGGTCAGCTGTATATGTAAAAAATTCAGTGGAATGTCTCGACTTCCCTCACAAATAACTATTATTTTTGTGTGTGTATCTTCTCAAAGTTTATGTAAGTACGGGCAACCATGAATATGTGGTCTCATTTTCCACTGTCCCTACATAGGAAGTGGCATCATACACACCTCTGGCACCTTCATTTTCTCACTTAGAGATTTTTGTAACCACACTTAGCGAGCTCAGGACGTTCTATAACTTTTCCTTCTCCGTTCTCTTCTCTCTTACTGGGACTGCTGTTTTCTGACTGTATACCTCTTGGACTGGTCCTTGAATGTTCTTTTCTTTCCTCTCCTATTATCCACTTAAAAATTTTCTTTCCTTTAGGAATTTCCGTAGCTTTATTTTTCTTCCCAAGGACGTTTTATTACTCTCTGAATGTGTGTGCATGTTCTAGTAGCCCTGTGTTCTTGTTTCATCGAGATATCTTCTCTTAGCAATCTGAGGATTTTACTGAGAGTTGGTATATGTTTTTAAAGTTTCCTTCTCGATGGATAGTCTTTATTTTCTCCAAGTTTTAAAAAAAAATTTGATTTTTTTTCTTTCATGGTACGAGCTTTCCTTGGCTGTCCGGTGACCCTGGACCCTGCCCTGCGGAAGCGGGTGGGAGCCCTGCTGTGAGTGGGGTGGGGGCGTTCACTGCGAGGCCAGTGGCTGACTTTTGCACCGGGGGACCTCCTGTGCCACTCTTTTAAAGTCACATTTTGGAAGGCAGGTCAGCTTGCCCAGAAGAGATTCTCCCTGTGTCCAGCCTGGTGCCAGCATTCTGGCATCCGAGGGTGGGCAGCGGGCGGCGGGGGGTCTCGGGGGGTCTCAGCCCCTGCTGATGGTTCGCTTAACGTGCCCGATTTCCCGATAGTTCGGCTGCGCTCAGCTGTGCCCGGTGTTTCTTGGTGCAGATGTCCTCCCCAGAGGGAAAGTCCCATCTGCTGGAGGGGTGTCGCTCGACTTTGGGGACTAGAAACAGGGATCTAACTGCTGCTTAAACCAGGTTCCAACTAATTTACCTTATTGTCACCCCTGTCCTAGCAGAGGTACCTGGGTTTCTGCCACATCCCTGAGCATGCTGGGGTTGCTGTAAATGAGAGTTGGTCTCGGCTCCTGCGGCTGGATTAGGACTCCTTTTTCTTGGTCGGCCCGACGGTCTGCCCGCGGCCCGGCCCTCCCGCCTTGCAGACGCTGTTGCCGTTGCCCTTTCTCCCGTTTTGGGGGGTTAAAAACGTTAAAAAAATTCGGTTACTGTCATTTGAGTGTGTTATGAGGTGGGAGTTTGTGTTCCTTCCATTGTTTTTACTTGGAATTTATGTTTTTAATGTAGAGAATTTATAAAAGATGCAGTAAGGGGCAAACATCAATCTCGCATCCCTTTGACCTGGTGCTGGTATCACCGCAGCAGCTATTGCTAGCCGCTTTGCTGTGTACACTTACATTTTGTTACAAAAATGGGATAATATAGCATATAATTGTTACTTTTTCCACTTAAAATATATTAAGAACATTCTCCATTGTCAATTTTGTATTTTCAAAAAAGATTACACAAAAATGTTAGTGTGTAAAGTGCAGATATGCAAAGAAATAAGCCCCCATAATCCCAGCACCCAGAGATGGTAATCCCGGGGTATTTTGGTATCTGTCATTCTAGTAGGTGGACGTGTATAGGATAAGTAATTCATTCCTAAAATAAAAATGAAGTCTTTGCTTGTATAAATATTCAGCTTAGCATGGGAATGATTGAGCAAGTAATTACTATCAATTCCCCCAATTATGAGTTCATTCCTTCATTGAGTCGCTGTCGATTGAGCGCTCACCTGTGCGCCGGGCCACGTCGATTGGGCGCTCACCTGTGCGCCGGGCCACGTCGATTGGGCGCTCAGTGTGCGCCGGGCCACGTCGATTGGGCGCCCGCCGTGCGCCGGGCCACGTCGATTGGGCGCTCAGTGTGCGCCGGGCCACGTCGATTGGGCGCCCGCCGTGCGCCGGGCCACGTCGATTGGGCGCTCAGTGTGCGCCGGGCCACGTCGATTGGGCGCTCAGTGTGCGCCGGGCCACGTCGATTGGGCGCTCAGTGTGCGCCGGGCCACGTCGATTGGGCGCCCGCCGTGCGCTGAACAGCGCAGTTCTTGCCCTCCGGGAGCTAGGTTCCAGCGGGTGGGGACAGGCGGTAACACGCAGCACGTCAGACGGTGAGAGGCACCGCGGAGCGGGGAGAGGCAGGGGACGGTAGGACGGCGTGGATGAGCTGCGGTCAGGGGCGGTGAGGTCAGGCCTCGCTGAGGCCGGATGGACGGGAGGCGGCCACCAGGCAGGTGTCTGGGGGAGGAGCTGCCAAGCTGAAGCCACAAGCGAGCGCGAAGGCCCCTGTCTTAGTTTGTGTCGCTGCTGTCACAGAATGCCTGAGACTGGGCAGTAACTTGCAAATAATAGAACTTTGTTTCTCCCGGCTCTGGAGGCCGGAAGTCCCAGGCGCAGGTGCCTTCTTGCTGTGTCCTCACGTGGGGAGGGGCAGAAGGGACGAACTCTGTCCCTCAAGCCCGTTTGTAAGGCGGGAATTCCGTCCCCTCAGTGGCCTGATCACCTTCTAGAGGCCCCACTTCTTACTGTCCCCGTGGGGGTTCCGTCCGGCACGTGAGTACGGAGGGGACCCCGCAGACCACGGCGGCCCTGAGGCAGGAGGGCGGCCCGGGGAAGCGGCGGGAACAGTGTCGGTCCGAGCGGCTGTGGGGACCGGGGCTCCCAGGGCGACTGGAGTCGGCAGCCCCTGCAGTGCTGAGCGGAGGAGCGCTATGACTCGATTTGCCTTTTTCTTTTTAAAAAAACTTTTATTTTTAATTAATTTTAGATTTATATGAAAGATAAAAAAATAGTCCAGAGAGCTTCCGTATCCTCCCTTGGCCCGCGTCTCCCGCTGGTAGCACTTTACATAGTCACAGTGCGGGGATCAAAACCGGAAACAGGAACGGTGGTTCACCGCTGCTGAGTGAGTGGTGGGCTCTGGTCTCATCATGTCTCCACTGGCGTCTTTTCCGTGTCCAGATCCCACCCGGATCTCACGTGCATTTAGCTGCTGATTCTCCCTGGTCCCCTCCAGTCTGTGACGGCTCCTCAGCGTCTTCGTGCCTTTCGTGACCCGCACCCTTTCCAAGAATACGAACACTCACGCTGGCACATGTTGCCCGGTTTGGATCTGCCTGGTGTTCTGTCATAACGGGACTGAGGTGACACATTTTGGGCAAGGCTGTCACGGAAATGAAGTTGTGTCCTCCTCGGTGCGTGATGTCACGGGGTTCACGGGGTCAACATGCCTCATTACTGGTGGTGTTGACCCCGGACCACTGGGTTAGATGGTTTCTGTCAGGTTTCTCCCCTTCAAAGTTACTATCTTTCCCTTTTCAGTTAATAAATATATACAGAAGAGCTGTCCTTGTCCCTCACTTACTTATTGAGTACTTGCTTATATCCATGTGAGCTCATGAATATTTATTTTACTCTATGGGTTGTAATTTAATACTGTCTTAATTTTGTTTCTCAAATTGTTCCATCTTTGTTCATTAGGAGTTATTAATAATTCAGGTTAGGTCCTGTATTCTTGAACAAACCCCATCTTTTTTGAATATTTTCTCTTAATTTCTGGCACCACAGAAATTCCAGGCTCATTGTATCTTCCCTGCCTCAGCCCTGAAATCAACCATCTCTTCAAGGATCCAGAGTTCCTGTTACTGAAGAGGCTGTTTTGAAATCAGGATCTGAGGTGCCCTCGTATTTCTGGGGTGTCACTGTGTTTCGGCCCTCTCATCGGACAGAACTAGAGTACACGTGTGCACGCCAGCCCGTGCATGTGTACATAGCCGTATGTCTGTCTCTGTGTGTATATAACATATATATTTAGCCTTTAGAAGTTTTTAATTGTGATAAAATACACACAAAATTTACCATCTTAACCATTTTTAAGTGCACAGCTCAGGATTGTTAAGTACATTCACATTATTGTGCAACAAATCTTCAGAACTCTTCTCATCCTGCCACACAGAAACTCTGCCCAGTAAGTCCCCGTCCTCCCTGCTCTGTCCCCTGGCGACCACCTTTCTGCTTTTGGTCTCTATGAATTTGACTATTTCAGGTACCACATGTAAGTGGAATCATACAGTATTTGTCCTTTTGTGACGGGCTTATTTCACTGAGAATGTCCTTAAGGTTCATCCATGTCATAGCATGTGTTAGAATTTCCTTCCTTTCTCATATTGATTAATGTTGCATCGTGTGAGTATACTACATTTTGTTGATCCATCCATCCATCCGTGGACATCTGGGTGCTTCCGTCTCTCGGCTGTTGTAACCGATGCTCTGAGTGTGGGTGCCCAGGTGTCTCGCCGAGGCCCTGCTTTCAGTTCTCCTGGATATACGGCCAGCAGGGGGCTTGCTGGATTGTATCATAATTCTATTCTAAAGATTTCTAAAGTTAAAAAATTTTTTGAGGAACCGCTACAGTGGCTACGCATTTTACATTCCCACTAACAGTGCCCAAGGGTTCCAATTCTCCACATCCTCACCGACATTTCTCTTCCTCTTCCTCCTCCTCCTCGTCTCTTCTTATTTCTTCATCGATAGTAGTCATCCTGATGGGTGTGCGGGGATATTTTATTGTGGTTTTGATTTGAATTTTCCTAATGCTTAATGATGTTGAACATCTTTTCATGTACTTATTGGTCATTTTTATATCTTCTTTAATGAAATGTCTATTCAAGTCCTTTGCCCATTTTTAAATCGGGTTTTAAAAAATTGTTGGAAAAGTTCTTTATTCTGGATATTAAACCCTTATCAGACGTATGATTTGCAAACATTCCCCCCCATTCTGCAGGCTGCCTTTCTGCGCTGTTGTGTCCTTTGATGCACAGAATTTTAAATTCTGATGTAGTCCAGTTTACCTGTGTTTTTTTTTTGTTGCCTGTGCTTTTAGTATATAATACTTTTTGATATATTGCTGGATTCAGTTGCTAGTATTTTGTTGAGAAGTTTAGCATCTGTTTTCATAAGGAACCTGCTGTGTCGTTTCCTTTCCTGTGATATCTTTGGTTTTGTTATCAGGGTAATCTTGACCTTGTAGAGTGAGTTGAATTGTGTTTCCTCCTTTTGTATTTTTGGAAGAGTTTGAAGAAGTTTAGCACCATTCTTTAAATGTTTGACAGAAATCACCAGTGAAGCCACTGGGCCTGAGCTTTTCTTTGTAGGAAGTTTTTATTTTTTAATTACTAATTTAATATCTTTTCTTGTTATAGGTCTATTCAGATTTTCTCTTTCTTCTTGAGCCAGTTTTAGCAGCTTGTGTCTTTCTAGGAATTTGTTGATTTCAGCTAGGTGTCTCGCTGTTGGCTACCATTGCTCATAGCGTCGTGTTTTCTAGCCCTCTGTGAGGCTGGTGGTAACGTGCCCTCTTTGGCTCCGTGATTTCAATCCGTCACTGCAGGCGGGTGCCGGGGTCTCCCTGCTTGGCCGTCACTGGTGAATCGCCTGTTCCTTCCTTCAGTCCTGGCAGTTTGTGCTTCGTGCGTTTGTGTTCGTGCACCCATCTGTTGTTAGGTACGTGCGTCCTTACAGCTGTTTTGTATTTGTGATGGATTCACCTCTTCATCATTATCAAATGTCCTTTTCTGTCTTTAGTAACAATTTTTGTCTTAAAATCTATTTGACTGATAGAGTGTAGACAGCACAGCCACCCCGGCGTCTCTGTGGGTGCTGTTTCCACGGTGCTCCCTTTTCCACGCTTTCATTGTCAACTTATTTGTGTGTTTGAATTTACAGTGTGTCTCTTGCACACATACGTATCTACGTCTATATGATACAGTTTGACAGGGTCTCACTTGGTTGCCCAGGCTGGAGTGTAGTGGTGCGATCACAGCTCACTGCAACTTCAGACGCCTGGGCCCAAGCGATCCTCCTGCCTCAGACTCCTAAGTAATCAGGACTACAGGCGCCACCACCATGCCCTGCTGATTTTTAAATTTTTTGTAGAGATGGGGTCTCACTATGTTACCCAGTCAGGTCTCAAACTCCTGGCTGCAAACAGTCCTCCCAGCTCAGCCTCCCACAGTGCTGGGATCTGAACAGCCACTGCACCTGGTCAGATGATATTTTTTAATCCAGTTTGCCAGTCTCTGCTTTTTGGTTAGCACGTTTAGTTCATTGACACTTAGTGAAATTCCTGCTCATATAGGATTGATGTCTGCCATTTTGCCTCGTTTGCTGTCTTATGCTTTTTTCCCATCTTAGTCCTCCATTATTGCTTTCTTTTGTGTTAGATATTTTCTAGTATCCCATTTTAATCCCCTTATTTCTTTTATTGTAGGTTTTTTGCGTTATTTTAATAGTGGTTGCCCTAGGGATTACAAATTAACATCTTAACTTAGATGATATCAATTTAATTTCTATTTCAAAAGCTCATACTTAGCTCTGTTCCCCGTCCCTTTATAGTATTGTCATATTACATCTTTATAGACTGTAAGTCCGTCAACAGTGTTAAGATTATTTCCTCATGCAGTTGTCTTTTAAATCACATAGGAAAAGAGTTACAAACCAAAATACATTCATCCTTTTGTATCATCTGTGTCTTTACCGTCACTGGTGCTCTGCGTTTCTTCACGCATATTTGAGTCTAGTTTCCTTCCGTTTCATTCTAAAGGATTCTCCTTCTGTACTGTCTGCAGGGCCAGTCTGCTGGACACAGATTATCTCAGTTTTGGTTTACTTGGTCTGTAAGACAGAAACTGCCATAGTTTCTCGTTTTTGGAGGGTAGTTTTGCTGGACGTAGAATTCTTGGTCGAGTCTTTCTCCTTCAGCACTTTTAATCCAGCGTCTCACTGCCCTCGGCCTTCACTGCTGCGTACGGGAAGTCAGCTCGTCGTTTGGTGGAGGGTCCTTTGCTGTTTATGTTTTTCCTTTGAAGGCATCTCTGTTTTTCAGCAATTTGACTATGATGTATCTAAGTGTGAATCTCTTTGAGTTTATCCTACTTGGAGTTCATTTCCCTTTTTAGATGTGAAGATTAATGTTTTAATGAAATGTGGGAAATTTTTGGCCACTATTTCTTCAGATATTCTTTCTGCTCGTTTTAATGAAATGTGGGAAATTTTTGGCCACTATTTCTTCAGATATTCTTTCTGCTCCTTTCTCTTTTTGTACCTTCTGGGATTGTCATGATGGTTGGTATTTTGCTATGCTTGATACAGTGTCTTGCAGGTCTCTGAAACTCTTCATTTTTCTTCATTCATTTTTTTTTTTTCTGCTCCACAGACTGGATGGTCTCAACTGACCTGTCTTTGAATTCACTGGTTCTTTCTTCTGTTAGTTCGAATCTGCTGTTTGATTTGAATTCAACTCCAGAATTTGTTTGGTTCTTTTTTATAATGTCTAACTCCTTAATGACAGTCTACCTTTAGTGAAATATCATTCACCTAATTTCCCTTACTTCTTTAGACATGGTTTCCATTAGTTCCTTCAACATATTTATAATAGCCGATATTTAAAGTATTTGCCTAATAAAGACTGGGCTTCCTCAGGGATAGTTTCTATAAATTGCTGTGTGGGGCCATATAATTCTGTTTCTTTGCATGTTTTATAATTTGTTGAAAATTGGACATTTTAAATAATGTGTCACCTCTGGCATTCAGATCACCTCTTCCCCAGGGTTTGTTGCTGTTTATTGGTGGTTGGTTCTGTGACTTCCCTGGACTAATTATGTACATTCTGTATTCTTGGTCATGTTTGGTTACTGAGGTCTCTACTCAACCTCTGGTAAGCTAACGATTGGACAGAGATTTCCTTTAATGCTCCGAGCCAGGTGGTTTTCTGGCTATTGTGCATGTGTGTTTGTCGTCACGTTCTCAGCGGGCAGTTCACCCCTGCGCCTTCGCCTTCACTTCCTGCGTGAGCAGAGCCTCGAGGCTGGCCAGGGGTGAGAGCTTGGGGCCTTCCGGGTCTTTGCCGGGCGTGCACACAGCCCTGCACAGGGACTTCCAGGTTCCCAGGGATATGTTCAGGCTTATCCGTGCTCCCACGGACGTCTCCCTCAATTTCTCCTTTTCAGCTTTTTGCTCAGCCTCTTGTGAGCCCCGGCTGGTGACACTCGCCTCAGGCAGCCACGGCGCTCACCGTCTGCCGCCGCCGGCCCTGCGGGGAGGGCCGTGAGCAGAGCGAGCTCTGAGTCGGGTCCTATAAAGACCGGTGCCAAGAACAGACCTTGTCAGCGAGCTGCAGATCAGCCCAACGGCGGCAGTTCTCTGGCAGTGGGGATTCGGGGGAGCTCGAAACCCATTCTGCCCCTGCTGTGGTCACCAGGCTGCTGTTTTCACAGACGCTGCACGCAGAGGGCTGCTGGCTCTCAAGGCCACTACAGAATCGGGGAGAGGGGACTGGAATTAGGGCTGTTCCTGCAGAGCCTCGGCTATTTTCCTTTAATAAACACTCTTCAGCTTGTTGCTAGCCTTTAGTTAATTTCTGAAAAAAAGTTAACCAAAGGTTAAGTTCCTAAAGAGTTGATTTTGACCTTTTCGGCAAGTCTTGTTGCTTTTATGGAGGAGCAGATTTTTAGGGGTCTCTACTCCACCCTTATGGAAGTAGAAATCCTTTATATATTAAAACTGTAGATTTATACTGATCCTTTGGATTCAACCTACCAATTCAAACACGGTTCTTTCTATTGCCTGTCCCCTTTACTGATATGCAAACATCTTTCTCCAACAGGGACACACTCAGTTCGTATTATCTACACTGTCTGTATTTGTTTGATTTTAGAATATCCAGAGTTTCAGAATGGCTAACCCACGTCCCTGTGAGAAACACATTTAGAAAGATCCCTGGCTGCAGCGTCGGCCACGAGAGCATCAGGCAGTTACTCGTGTTCAGGTTATGGAGGGACGTGGCTTGGACCAGGGCAGCTGGGGTTCAGACGGGGAGGCGCGCTCGGTTCCTGCACGTGTTTTGAAAGTTGGACCCATGGTGGTGAACTGATGGACTGGATGTGGGATGGATATAAAGAATCAAGGGCAATGCCAGGATTGTTGCCCGAGCAGCTGAAAGCCTGTAGGAGACGCAGGTGCGGGAGCAAGATTGGTTTGGTCATTTTACGTTCACGACGTCTGCCAGATGTCTAAGTGCAGATCGATCGGACTGGTCCGCAGGCAGCTGAACGTGAGCTGGAGTTGCGAAGAGATCTGGTCTGGAGACAGACCTTTGGAGCCATCAGCATCGAGATGGTTGTTACAAGAGGCGTCAGTGCCCTGCCTGTATCCTAGGACCTGCCGCCGTCACCTGCGTCTCTGCCGGACGCCGCTGGTGCACACCGCAAACCGGTAACTTGCCGGGCAGCCCTCAGACGGGAGCGCTGGGACGCTGGGACGCTGGGACGCTGGATGTAGAGGCCCCATGTCTCCTGCCCCTCAGGTGGGTAATTGTGAGGCTGCAGTTTGCCACATTCCCCAGAGTGTCCCGGCGGGATTGAGCTCCAGTTGCCCACGGTGGCAGCTGGCGAAACAGTAACCCCCTCTGGCCGCCTTCTCCTTCCTACACACTCCCCCGATTTCCGACCGATTACCTCCACCGGAAGCGTTGTCTCAGGTTCTGCGTCTGGGAGAACCCAAACTCTGATGTGAGAGCTGAGGACCTGGCTGAGATCATCCAGGGAGGGCGGGCGGAGGCGGCGGCGGTGCGGACTCGGTCTGAGCACTGGGCCCTGCGACACGCTCAGTTCGCAGGGAGGACGAAGCAGCCAGGAAGCGGCAGCTGCGGGGGACGCAGCGTCACACTGGGCTGGGCTGGGGCTGCAGGGCAGTCTGGGGACAGAGAGGGGTTGTGTGGGGACAGAGAGGCCCGTGCAGTCCAGGGTGACATGGCCATGGGCCGTGGAATTTAAGCTGGATAAGGGGTGAAGTACAGGCAGGAGGGAAACAGTGGTAGCATCCATGGACTGAAACCTCGGGTGATGGTCACAGCAGTGCCGGGGTTGACGACCCCAGGCGTGACCTGTAAAGATGCCAGGGGGTGGTTGGAGAGTGAGATGCTTAAGACAGAGTCTGCAGGGTCGCAGCTACTGTCACTGAAGCGACCGGGCTCTGGCGTAAGACCGTGGGGCCAGTGTCTCCTCACTGGAGGAAAGAGCAAGGAGCCCAGAGGCCGGGGAGTCGTATTAGACGGTCACTTGCTACTGAAGTCACCAATGATTATGAAATCTGCTGAGTGACACTGAACAGGGAGCTGAGAGTTTCAGCGAGTCAGGGGCAGAGTGACCAGGCCGGGGGCAAAGAAACTGCCGGGAGAAAGAGTGAACTGAAGATAGGAATGTTCTTGAACAGACACATGGTCCTGACTTTGTGCCAAGCAGTTCTAAGCAGTTTGTAGACAGTAAGTCATTTGATTTTCATAACAGACCCTACAAGCTTGGTACCATTTTACCCACTTCCACAGAAAAAGAAACAGAAGCAAAACAGGATAAATATTAATAACTAACTTGCTCAGGGTCCACAGCTAGTGAGTGGTGGTGTTGGGATTTCAGCCCAGGCAGTCCGGCTCATTCTGAACGTCCACACCGTGATGCCCCCTCATCCCGAGTGTGGGGAGCGGGGAAATCTAATGCAGGGTGACCTAGAAGCAGCACCGAGAAGCGAGACGGGCACCTGGGCCACCTGAGCCCACGGACCCCTCGGGGGTGAAAGCAGCCGCGCTCCCCACGGCTGCAAGGGAAGCCTCATACTTGGGGAAGTCTGTTTTAATTTGGAAATGATAATTTAGTTTCACCGCCTGTATATTATCTTGCACTGGCTTGTTATCTGTTGCAATGACTGACACCTTTCGGAAACATGTTGATAGAAGGTAACTGGTTTTAATATTTAGTTTTGATTTGATGACAGATAACGTTAAGAAAGTATTCTTTGCAAAATTAGGAGTTTGCTAAAGTTAGGAGATGTTGAATTTTATCGAATGTAGTTGCTAGGTGTCTATCAGAATTTTTTCCTTTGGCGTTATTGTGGTGATTTAGGAACAGATCATTTTCTGAAACATTCTTGCATTTTTGGGCTAAAAATACCTTGGTTATTGTGTATATGACTCGAATTGATTTGGTCTTAATTTAGGAATTCCTGATCTGTAATCTGAGTGAGACTGGTCTGCTGTTTTTTCTCTTGATCCTTTTGTCAGGATTATGCTAATTTAGAAAATAGGTAATTTCAGTGTATCAAAGCTGAAAGGATGACCGATGCTTAAAAGCTAATTACGGACGCCTGAACCCCAGGGTGAGGGGCCTCCGCGGGGACGGGAACCAGGCGGCGGGACTGGTGTCTCCGCTGCCCGGCCCTTTCACCCAGGGCTGAGTCTTTCAGGCCCAGGTTTCATGTGAGCCACAGAACACAGAGAAGGATTTAAGTAATCTTCTCCATTCTATCGAGAATAGTCCATAACTGGCATCATTTTAGATGCATGGAAATTGATCAGATACAAAGGATAGTGTGTTCATTTCCTGCTGCTGCTGTGCTAAATTAGCTCTAACCCAGCAGCTTACGCCACCGCGCGGTTTTGGCCGGAGTCCAGGATCATTTTCAGTGAACTGAAGCCAGGGGTCAGCAGGGCTGGGTCTTTCTGGAGGCCGAGGGGAGAATCTGTTCCGTTGCCTTTTCAGGCCTGAGCGGCTGCCTGTCCCCTTGGCTCACGGCCCCTTCCTCCATCCTCCAGGCGTACCACGCTCACCGGCACCCAGCGGCCCGCGCTGCTGCCCCGCAGTCCAGCCTGCCTCCCTCGTGCTGCGACGCTACTTGTGATGACAGTCAGGGCTCGCCAGGAGGATCTCCCTGGCACCTCCGGATCCCTAGTTTTGATCACATCTCCAAAGTCCCCTTTGCCATATGAGGTAACATTCATTCACAGGTTCCAGGAATTAGGGCCTGGATGTCTTTGGGGCCCCTGTTTAGCCGAGTACAGACACCGAGGGTCTCAGGGTTTAATTCTCTTCTGAGCCTTGGGTGAGGCAGGCTGTCTAGACAGTGCTGGTCAGACCTGCAGGTGGCACAAAACTGTGCCGCACAGCTGAGTCCAGCCTCAGTCTGGTCCTGACTGGATGACAGAACTCGGACTGTAACCCAGGTGTGCGGGTTTGCTGCACCCCGTGTGGAATGCCCGCGGAAGGATCCAGAGAGCAGCTGGCGATTCCGGGAAAGAGTGGGACCGGGCTTTTATTGGAAACTGCACCTGGAGTGAAATGAGAGGCCTGTTCTTCCAGGTCTGGCTGGCCCCCCTGGGAGCAGGTCTCGACTGGGAGCGAGCCTGGCGTGCACACCTGGGAGCCCCCGGGGCTGACGGGGAGGCCAGGATGGTGCCCAGGATGGACACAGGAGAGGTGGGTACAGATTTCTTCCTAATGGGCAGCTCAGGCCTCAACTGAAGGGAGGCCTTGTTCTCGGTCAGGGCTTTCCAGGGGGGATGTGCACAGGGGCATTTCCTCTCGGTTGCGAGAGCCCCGATCTGAATGACTGACTGGCAGGGCTGTGCGGGGAGGCAGGAGGTGGGTACCGAATTACACGATTTACGGTGCTTGAGACCCCTGTCAACTACAAATTTTAGTTGAGGAACCCAAGGCTCAGAGAGGTCATTTGCATGGATTTATAAAGTTAAGAGCACAGTGAAATATTAAAACCTCATCATTTCTGGTCATCTTCAGATATTAATACTCATTGATAACTCAGTTTTTTTGAACCACACGCAAGGAAATAAATTCAGAGGTAACATTTAATGCTGATGTATTTTTAATACTCAAACCATAAATTTTCAAGGCTCTGAGAATCTCTTTTCCAACAGTGCTTTTCTAAGAAGGAATTGTGTGTGTATGAGGGAAGGAAGCAGAGGAGAGTCCCGCTGTGCTGCTGGTGGCCCACAGGCCTGTCGGAGGCTGCCTGGAGGAGGCTGCAATTCAGGGAGTCAGAAACAGCAAATCAGTCCAAATTCCATGTGAAACCATTATTTCCATAATTTCAGAGCCTCTCAAACATTCAAAATCCTAGACACAAAGTTACTTTAAAGAACATATTTTCTTACTGACTCAGTTGATAGCAGAAATAAGCAGTTGTCTGAGGACCTGTTTCTGGGGCATTGAAATCTTGAAAATTTTTAGTGAACGTAAGATCCCAGGGAGCTAACGCTGCACTTCACAATCTCTGAGCACTGATCCATGTTCTTCTTAATCCTGTAGAATTTCTCCACATACTCAGAACGTCCTAAAAGCTCCACAAAATCTTCATCGTGTGTGATTACCAGAAGCTGGAAGTTACGCTGCTGCGAGCGACTTTTTATTATCCTGAAACAATATATTTAGAACATTTATTACTAAAGAGCATAACCCTTTCTTTTTTTTTTTTTGAGACAGAGTCCTGCTCTGTCACCCAGGCTAGAGTGCCGTGGCGTCAGCCTAGCTCACAGCAACCTCAAACTCCTGGGCTCAAGGGAT
This sequence comes from Eulemur rufifrons, assembly GCF_041146395.1. Classification (NCBI taxonomy): domain Eukaryota; kingdom Metazoa; phylum Chordata; class Mammalia; order Primates; family Lemuridae; genus Eulemur; species Eulemur rufifrons. The sequence goes on along the minus strand of NC_090992.1, from coordinate 1,354,536 downwards.
TCTTCTGCTTCGGCCTCCTGAGTAGCTGGGACTACAGGTATGCACCACCATTCCCGGCTTTTTTTATATACATATTTTTAGTTGTCCATATAATTTCTTGTAGAGACAGGGTCTCGCTCTTGCTCAGGCTGGTCTCAAACTCCTGAGCTTGAGCGATCCTCCTGCCTCAGCCTCCCTGAGTGCGGGGATTACAGGCGTGAGCCACCGCGTCTGGCTGCCAAAGAGCATAACCCTTTTATTTGGAAAAACCCACTGTGAACCTTGTTAGACACATGAACTTAGGCTGTGACAACGAGGCTTTTCCTGTGCCGTGTGTCAGGGCCTCGGCTGCAGCAGTGGGGGAGGGGTGGGGCAGCCCCAGGCCAGCCACGTGGGAGCCCCATCCCCTCACTCCCCTGGCGGGACAGTGGGGTTACAGGGCCTCATTCCTCGCCTAGGTCTGGCTCAGGGACTGCTAAGAATACAAGAACTAGTTTCTTTTAGATCAGAAGTTCTTACTAAGGCAGGTAGAAATGTTTTATGGAGTTTTCCTTAATACCCAAACTGCTCAGGGTTAGGAGTCTAACATTCCTTTGCCTGAATTCTCCTGTTACCAGTTTTCTCTTAAAGAAAATTTTAAGAGCAATAGAGACCGACTACAGGTAAGGGGAATAACGCTGCCTTCCTAGGAGCTGGGTCTACTGAGAATTCTGCCACCACAGTCACTAGATGCATCACTACGGTGACACTCGGGGCCTGAGTGGGCGTGCTGGGAGCATTCTTGCTCATTATTTACATGCCGAGGTAACCAGCTATGAGACTGAGACCTGAAAGACTGTTTCTTTTAACTGCCCACTTATCTGTCCCTTGCCTAGAGCTGGATGCACGACAGGGACAGCTGGAGAGAGGGGGCCTGGGCTGCTCAGTCCTCCCCGGCTCCCACTCAGGAACCATTATCTCTGCGAGACAGTCTCCCTGGAGCCAGGAGTGCCCGCCACACCTCCTACCTCGGAGAAGGTGCCTTCCCTCTGTGAGCACGGCCTGGCTCACCCCGAGTCTGCACCCCCCACAGGGGAACGCGGTAAGACGGTGTGTGCAGTGTTACCCTCTCCAGATTCCAATTGCTCACATGCTTTCTGAGTGCTCTGTCCCTCCTCACAGTGGCTGTCTGACACCTGTGAAGAGCCACCCCCACCGTCTACAGCTGTCTCAGCAGGGCACGCCACCTCCTGTGCACGGCCTGTGGTTCCCCTGACGGGTTTACAGGAAAACCAGACCCAGCCAGGAACCCTCACGGTGACTGTCCCTGTGAACACACTGAGGAGAGGCAAGTGTGTCTGGGGCTGCTGGTCCCCACCTAGCTCCTTTTCAAGGGCTCTGAGGAATCACTACCCAAAGGTGAAGCCTAGGGCCTGGCACCAACTGGCTTCTCCAAGACACAGCTAGAGAGCCTATCACCACAGAATTCTCAAAAAACTAGCAGAACCTGCCCTCAAGAGTGAGATACTTACTCAACCAGAGCGTGTGCAAGAGATTCGATGTTTTCTCGGTCAAGGTTTGTTGTTGGTTCATCCAAGGCAAGGATGCCGCAGTTGAGGCAGAAGGTCTCGGCCAGGGCCAGGCGAATGATGAGTGAGGCCAATACCTGGAGGAAAGCCCCTCGGTGAGACGCACAGCACAGACAACCTTCTCAGCCCACTGCAGGCAGGTGAGCAGACCTGGCATGAGCTCTTGAGAAGGGAAAGGTGGGGACATGTCACAGGATCACGTTTGGTAAATCCCCACTCTTTGAGAGAGCCTGGCGCTGTGACCCAAACCCTCACGCTCGTCCAGAAGCTGAGCCACTGGGTGCGTTTTCCCAGCTCATCATTTCCAATGAAATAAAAAGCTCAAAACCGCACTGATTCCCCACACACAAAAATTCACATCAGCTGTAAAAAACTTGAAATCACAGACTTGAAACAGACACATATTACCATTTATCTAATTAAAGGTATAAGATGAACGACCTTAATTCTTGACCTGGCTATTTTATTTTCCTGATAATGAGATTTGTTAAAAGATTTCAACATTTTCCAGAGCCTTACATAGACCTTTTCTCTCTTAGAGTCATCTGTAAATCTCTAAGTTTGGGTGTACAATTTTGGGGGGGGGGGGCCGGAATCATGGGTCAAAGAATTGGGAATACAGACGTGTGGTTTTAAGCTTACCTGTGGGAGATCCAAGTCGCTGGAACTCTCAGACACTTTCATAGTTACTAGAAACCTAATACTAAAACCCTCAGACCCAACTGAAGCCATTTAAGGGGACGAGGGACACAGAATTAAGAGTGTAGGACCATTCTGGGAAGTACAAACTCTGTGTGAGCTGTAAATCCCTCTCCCTGAGTTTGCGAGTGGGCGGCATCAGGGAGTGAGCTGTTGAGTTTAGAATAGTTCACACCTCCTCTCTGATGCCCAGGGCAGGCCAGCAGAATGCAGAAGCCCGAGCTACAGCCTGGCCCTCCGAGGGACATGCACTTCCTTCCTGTCTCTGCATCCCGCTGCTGTCGGCCCCACCCCGCCCACTTGCAGGCGGGCTTCTAGGGCCTCAGCAGATGCCGGGGTGAGGCAGGGTGGAGGCCCACCTCCACCGAACCATTTATTTGTCCTACATCAAGGAAGCAATTATTGCTAATTAATTTTCATAAATTAGATTAGCTATCGACAATCTGCTTTTGCTCAGAAAGTATTTTTAATCCAAAGAGAGCATGTTTCAAACTTTGTATTTTCTCATTTATAACTCCCACGAAAAATCACCAAAGTAGGGATACTGATTACACATGACATGTTTGTCACTTTGGTAGACTAAGATTTAGATAGTAATCTGCAGAGCCTTAAAATTGGTATCAGCTGTCTTGAGCTGACAACATGCACATATAGGCATCTTGTATGTTTAAGCAAAGATTGGAAACTATGAAAATAGGTGATGTGGGTGTCCATTTTTAAGATTTTACAATGTTATTAAGAAAACCAGGGGTCCGTAAGTGTTACCAAATGTAATCATCTGCTTTGGGCTGGAATGAGAAAGCTCCAGACTCTGCGTTCCCTTTGGCACAGCCCTGGGCACTTGCTCCTCACAGATGCAGGGCCCTTTTTCCTGACTTGAAAACTTGATTCCTCTTTCTGATTTGGCTCCATGCTTCATACCCAAGGTAGGTGTCACCCCACAGCCTCACCGGGAGCCAGCTGGCCTGACCTCGCAGCTGAGTCCTTGTGAAAGGGTGGTGACGGGGGCAGAGGTGCGCTGGTGGGTGTCGAGGCCATTGGCTCTGGCAGACCCTTCCTGCAGCGGGGCTACAGGCCGGAGACCAGGCTGGGTGGGCGGGGGGTGGGGACTCTGTCCTCTGCGAGGGCTGCTTTCTCAGTGAGATTCTCCCATTCATTAGACTGTCTGACCTGGCTCAAGCTAGGCTTTGGCCTGCTGATACTATTATGTCACTGATGCTGAAACATACCCCCCCACCCCCATTTTTGACTTCTCTGAAATCAGAACGCATTTTTTTCATTCCTGGTGGCACACAAAATAGTGGTGTGTTTGTAACTGATGATGCAGTGACCTTACTCTGATAAGGAGCACCATGAAACAACAAAGGGTCTTTAGCTCCTTATTCTGCATTTCGCCTGCGCTCTGAGAATGCTCCAGGCCCTCCTCTTCTGCAGGACAGGGTGGTCAGCACCAGGGGGTGGAAGGACAGCAGCTGAGCCTAACTCACTTTCCGAGGCAACAGGACGCCTCCCACCCTCCAAGGGTGAGGCAGCCGTGGTGCTCCGCCCCTGTGCCCTCCTCCAGGTCTGTGAGTCGCCCCCGGGCTCGAGGTACTTGCCTTCTGCCCCGCGCTGCAGCGTCCTCGCATGTCCAAGGCCGTGTCTCCCTTGAGCATCACCACGCGGTAGTTGTAATTCCTCCTTTTATCAGAAGCTGATACATTTTCATCAGCATCAGACCGAATTTCTATGTATTCAATATCTGCCACAGAAAGAGAACATTTCAGAGGAACCTACACTCTGCCGCCGTCTGTCATTTGCAAACACTGTGAGTCAGCTGAGAGACCGCACGGGAGGCTGACACCACCAGGGGGACAGTGGCAGGTCTGGAACCCGTCTCTCTGGCTGGGAAGATCCAGGAGCCCACTGGTCCCGCCAGAAGCAACCCAGACGCCCCAACTCTGTCTTGGTTCCTCTACTGGGAATTTCCTACAAATGGTTTTCTTCTTATCACATTCGGTTTATCCCTATCTGCACTTCCACAGAACCCGTTAAGTCATCAGCTAAACATAACATCTACTGCAGCCAAGTATGTAAGTCCTGTCAGGCTTTGGAATAGGAAATTTTATATTTTCTTCTTGCTACAAGATGTTTTCAGGATAAGAATTCTTAGAAAATCTCCAAGACGTTCAGAAAGGGGTCCAGGGAGGTAATACTGGCAATGGCGACAGGGATTTGGAAAGGGCGTTTGGGATACACCAGGTTAATTACCTTGTCCGCGATAGGTACTTCGCCAAAGGTCACGAATAATTTTATTGATTTCTTCCATTTTCATACTGTGAAATTTCATTATTGCTCTGGAAAAGAAAACCATTGGTACTTTATATATATATGAAACATACATATATTAAAATATGCAACATATAAATAACTTCCCCAAATTTTCAGTAATAAAAGAAGAATACAGTAAAAGCTGGAAAAAAATAAGCAGGACAAAGAGGTGCTGCGTAGCCAGTACTGAAACTGACAAGTGTATTTTCAGTGCCCAGGGCCTTACCCTTCTCCATTTTCACTATGATGCAAAAAATACCCATTTAAGTAAATACTTAAAAGCTGTGAAAACTTCAGAAAATATAATTTTTTAGCAGACTTTTTCCTTAGCCCATGATAACTTACTCGAGGGGCTGCCTCGTCCGCTGCTGCTCACTGGTCACAGAGACTCGCGGACTGGTCGATGGGGAGTCGGGGGGCGGGAGGGGCCCTCAGTCTATAGGGAATAAGTGAATCTCCGGGACTGCCGCTGTGTCCCTCTTCTGTTGCTATTATGGTTTCACCAAAAGCCAGCCTCTCATGCTGCTTTTATTCCCCAGATACATGAGATTTTTACCAGCCATGAGCTTGGGTTCAGAGAGGGTGATCAGGAGGCCTAAGCCGAGCTGCAGTTCCACTTTGCCTTCCTGGTCACAGATTCCAAGTATGTGCACTAACTTCCACTTGGGCCTGGCCCGCCCCTGCCCACAACTCTCTTTTACAGTGGCATTTTCTAAACACTAAAAAGAAGAAATGTTTGTAAAAACAAAAGTAGCCTATCAAAACCTAACGTTTTCTCCTACAGTCACCTTTCACCATCAAGCTCTCAGGTTCGTTGGAAGCGAGTTTATGAACTAATAAATGTTGCACCAGAGATAAAAAGGCAACATCACTGCCATCACCAAACAAAGGATGTGAGGTGACTTAACTTCCATTTGCAAGCCTCTTATCTGATATATACAAAAAAAGAAACCGAACGTAATGCTACTGCCTCTGTGGAATCATTTCATGATCTTCTGGTTCACCAGCAAAAGAGAAAGAAATGACTCAACATAAATACATTTGAAGTATCAGATGAATGATTGTGAAGTAGTGAAGACTGGAAAAAACCATATTCTGCTAGCTGATGAGAATGCAACAAGTCTCCATTTTCTACTTTATACTTGTATCTCAGCCCAACATTTTATGCTCCTTTCAAAAAGAGACAAGAACATCTAAGTATTTCATTAAAAAAACCTGAAAAAACAAAAAAAACCAAACCTCACAGAATGTTCTTGGGCCAATCATGTAAAGACTGCTATTCCATAGCTTTATATATTATGATCCTGATTTTTCAATGACTTTTTAGAAAAGTTATCTTTCCATTTAAGTTAAAAACCTCAATCAGTAACGTAAACAAGCATTCCCACTGTGGAGAACAAGCTCCAGGTAGGACAGGGCTGTCCAAGGCGTGTGCACAGTCCCTGTCTCGGTTCCCTCGTATGAGAGGGGGCACATCCTGGCCCGGGGGAAGGTCTGCTGAGACGAGACACAACCGCGCTAATCTCACTTAATCCTCACGACGATACTGGGAGTTACATTTTGTTATCTCCATTTACCATTAACAAAACAGATTTGATGAACTTAGTAATGATCAAGATCAGAGAAAAGTGGCTAGGACATTAACTTGAATGTGCCTGTTAAAACTGAAAGGCAGTCAAAACTCCATCTGTTAAAGCCACCAGACTCGGATGCCACCAAATCTTCAAGGTACACCTAGCTCCCAAGTCCATGAGTGTTACACAGCAAGGAGAAACATAAAAAGATAAAAAGAAGTACAGGCTATTTTGCTTATGAATATAAACATTCTAGGTAAAACACAAATTTAGTAAGAATACATCAAATTTAGTAAGAATATATCAAACCAAATAGTGTTTATCCCAAGAAAGTAAGAATAGTAAAAGAGGAAGAAAAAAAAAAAAAGATAATTTATTGCATTAACAGATTAAAAGAAAAAAATTATCTCAATAGACATCACAAAAGCATTTAATAAAAAATAATACTGAATTTTGATAAAAATCTTCAGTAAATGAAAAAGAATTTTTTCTCTTTTTTTTGAGACAGGATCTTGCTCTGTTGCCTGGGCTAGAGTGTAACGGTGTGATCATTACTCACTGTTACCTTGAACTCCTGGGCACAAGCGATCCTTCTGCCTCAGCCTCCCCAGTATCATGTGCCACCACACCTGGATAATTTTTTAAATTGTTTTGTAGAGACAAGTTCTCACTGTGTTGACCATCCTGGTATCGAACTCCTGGCCTCAAGCAATCCTGCTGCCTTGGCCTCTTAGAAGTCCTGGCATTGCAGGTGTGAGCCACTGTGCCTGGCCTAGAAATTTTCTTAACCTGACAAAATGGCTCTCAGACAACCAGTGTCGAATTTAATTTAAAATATATAAAAGTGTTACTCCTAAAGCTAAGAACAAAAGAAAGATGCCTCCTATTATGGTTACTCTAAAATAATATCCTAGAAATCCCTAATTCAGTAGAGCAATAAAAAAAAAGACAAATTTGTCATCGATTTTGTACAAAAATATAATTGTACACTTAGAAAATCTAAGAAAATCAGCTGAAAAATTAAGACTAATAAGGGGGTCAGAAATAAATATATAAAAATAGTTTTATTATCTAATAGCCAATCCCAATAAGAAAGACAGAAAAAAGGATCCTATTCACAAGTGGCAATAAAAACTATAAAATGTCTAGGAAGAAATCTAACAAAAAGGTACAGGATCTAGAGGAAAAAGCTACAAAACTTTATAATAGGAGAAAAAGAAATGATTAAATAGACACATTCTAAAGGGTCCAAAATGGTAGATTCACTATACTAAGATGTCCATTCTCCCCAAATAATCCATAAATCCAAATAAAAATCCCAACAGGATTTAAAAACATTTTTTAATGGAACCCACAAGCTGACTCTAAAGTTCATATAGAAGAGATAATGCAAAATAATAAAATCATGGTACTGGGAAAGGAATAAATAAAAAAAAGTTGGTATAACAGAGGAAAATCCAGAAATAAACGTAAATACATATAGAACTTTAATTTATAATCATGGCATTTCAAATAAATTGGAAAAGTTTCAACAAAGTTGGAAAGGAGAAAAAAGTAAAATGGTATCACTATCCTTTATCAAACTCCAAAATAAAATCTAAATGAATGAAAGGATTAAAAGTTCAAGTAAAATAAAACTATCAGAAGAAAACAGTTTTATAATTGTAAAATTGGGAAGGCCTTTCTAATTAAGGCACAGGATGGAGAAGCCATAAAAAGACTACAGATTTGCCTACTTAGAAATTAAGTCACAAATGATACTATAAAGAAAGTTAAAGGACGAGTGATGAACTATGAATAGGGACTTGCAATGTACGTGAAAGGTTTAGTATCTAGAATCTATAAAAAAGTGATGTAAATCAAGAAAAAGACAACCTAGTAGAAAAACTGGCAAAAAGATATGAATAAGCAATTCTCAGAGAAGAGCTACAAATAGCCAACATACGAAAAGACTGAATCTCACTGGTAAACGGAAATGGCAAAGTGAGAGCATTTTTGTGCAACTGATGGGCAGAACTTAAAATGGTCAGTAACAAAATGCAGACACGGAAATGGGCAGTTTCATGTGCTATCAGTGGAAACATAAATTTTATAAATGTTTTGGAAGGCAACGTGGCACTAACAAGTTAAAAACGTACACAACCTCTGACCTAGTAACTCCCTTTCTATGAGGCTGTCTTCCGGATGTGTCTGCATTAGTGTGCAAAGACATGTGGAAGCATTTGAAAGCTTCCTAACATATTCACGAGTGGTTAAATAAAGTAGGTAACATCCATTTTATAGAATATTAAGCAGCCATTAAAAGTAACGAGGTGCTTGCATATATGGACGTAAAAAGATCTGCATCATGTTAAGTGGAAAACAAAAAAACAAAACAAAACAGAAAAACACCCACCTGTGATACCGTTCACGTAAAAATAAAGCTGCATGTGTGTCCATTACGTGTAATGGCATTGTGAGGGAAATTAAAATACATCGTCAATGTAATAATTCTTAAGTGCTGAATAAAAGTGAGACATTTCCATGGAACTAAACCTAAGTCTACCTTGGAGTTTGCTCTGTGATTTGCATAGTCACGGAGTATGGTAAAGCCCAAATATCTGTAATAAAAGGCTGAATGCGATTAGTTATATAAGTGGTACAAAATATCATGGAGTACAAAGGGAGGAAAAATCACATCTGTTTGGGAAAGGGCTTCATCAAGGTAACATTCCAGGGAGGAGAAGCAGCACAGGAAAATAAGGTGTCTTAAAGGAATAAAATGGTTCCCGTTGGTTAGAACATAGTATAATAAAAGAAGAAATGGGAGTTGGGTGCAGTGGGTCACGCCTGTAATCCAAGCAATTCTGTGGGAGGCTGAAGTGGAGGATTGCTTGAGGCCAGGAGTTCAAGCCCAGCCTGAGCAACATAGCAAGACTTGTCTCTACAAAAAAGAAAAATTAGCCGGGCGTGGTGGCACCCACCTGTAGTCCCAGCTACTGGGGAGAGGTTGAGGCAGGAGGATCGCTTAAGCCCAGGAGTTTGAGGTTGCAGTGAGCTATGATGATGCCATTGCATTCTACCCTAGACAACAGAGCAAGACCCTATCTCAAAAAAAAAAAAAAAAAAAGGCAATGAAATGGGAAAGGCCAGATATGGAAATATTTCCTAAAATCGGAAGGGAAGCGACCACTATCTTTAGGAAGATTAACCTGGCAGAAGTACAATGGAGGTGGGGGATGGGGGGTGGACGGGACAGTGAGAGGTAAGTGGAGGAAGCCGCCACACTCACAGGTGAGCGTTACCTAGGCTGGGGCCGTGGCAGGAGCCCTGTGGCAGCTGCTGACTGACATACAGTGGCCCAATTAACTCAACATGCCTTTAGCACCTGGACTTCACAAATAGTTAACATTAAATGCCTTAAAGAATGACCCTGAAGGCCCAGGACCTCCTGCTGAGGGAAAGACTTACATTTCATGGGCTGGAAACTGCCATGAGCAAGTGATCATCTCACCGGTGCCTCAGCCCCACCAGCTGCCTGGAGCCTACGTGTCTCTCGGCTGAAAGTGTATACTAACTCACGCAAGGTGGCGTGCCTTTTTGTGAAAAACCGGTTCCCAAAAGAAAGTCAGAAGCTCTAAGATCTAAGAAAATAATGGTTTATAAATTACTTTTATCTTATATTTAAATATTCATTAAGAGTCTGAAAGTTTTCCTTAAAAATTTCAGTGACAATCTGTTGTATTTTATGAGGACAAATGATGGCTTTAGTGGCATTTGTTTTTCTGGTGATCCATGGAAGTCTTGGGATGTGATCCTCAGTGAAACTTATTTCCTGCTTGAAAGGAGGCATCATAAGGCCAGAATGACAGCAGACACGTGCCAGTGAAACTGTTCTGTCTGATACTACAAGGGTAGACACGTGTCATTGAACATCTGTCAAAACCCACAGAATGCACACCACCAAGGTGAGCTCCAATGCAGAACTACGGGCTTCGTGGTGATGATTATGCCCGTGCAGGTTCATTTATTTTTCACGCGTGTACCACTCCGCTAAGGGATGCTGACGGTGGGGGAGGCTGTGCCTGTGTGGGGCAAAGGCTACATGGGAACTCCACCTATTTTCTACTCAATTTTACCATGAACCTAAAACTGCTCTAAAAATTAAACTAAAAAAAAAAAAAAAAAGCCATGTGCCAGTGCAGTGTGTGGCGCGGCTTCTATCCCTGTCCCTTCTCTGCCTTCTTCACCTGGACGCCGCCGTTGAACGCCAGGCTCCTGAACTGCCCGTCAGCACCTGCTCGCACCACAGCGTCTCCCCAGCCGCTAGGCGACCTTCCCTTTGGGCCACGGCGATCCAACTGCCTCCCGCTCTTGGGCCTCTGATAAAAAGCTTCCGTAAGCCCTGAGTTACCTTCCTCCTGAGCACACACAGGTCCCAGCTTGGTGCCACCAATGTGACAGCGTCAGAACAGGAGTGCAGGGTTCTTGCTGCTCTGAGGGCCATTTTTCTAACCCGTTCAGTCCTTAGCCGCTAGCACAGAACTGAATGCCTACAACACAGTCAGCAGAGAGCGGGGGTCGAACGAAGGCTGTGGTCCCCAACCCCCAGGCTGCAGACCGCTATCAGTCCGTGGCCTGTTAGGGACCAGGCTGAAGAGCTCCGCCGCCCCGCCCCCACCATCCACAGGAAAAGAAAAATGAAAGGGCAGGGGGTGGGGGGTGAAGGTGGGCGGTGGCCGCACAGCACCAGGTGAGCAGTGGGAGAGGAGCGAAGCTTCCTCTATATTCACAGCCGCTGCCTGAGCTCCGCCCCCCACCCCACCCCCAACCCATGGAAAAACTGTCTTCTATGAATCCGGTCCCTAATGCCAACAAGGTTGAGGACAAATGATCTACAGGGTTGGAAAAATAACACCTAAATAAAGCAAAACTTCACCTTCTGGGAGAAGACCTTTCCAGCTCTTGCTTTTTTCTCCTATTTAAACCATCTCCAAGACTCAAGCTACCGAGGACGATTAGCTACCACTGTGTAAAATTTGAACTGATTCTCAAAATTAGAAGTGCACAGAAGATGACAAATCTTGAACCGGTTTCCCCCATAGTCTCAAGCTATTTCGTTGAATACAAGATCACTTGGCAGGGCCAAATACATAAGTGCTTCCCTACTCCCCCATCCTGTGTTGTTTTGTCTTTTTTTAAAATCATACTTCCTAAGTTCAGAAGTATGATAAAAACTATTAAGTTAATGAAAATTAAGTCGGAAAAATGCAGTAAAGATAATATTAACACACACAAAAGACATCTGCTAACACTACAGTATCCTCACCCTTACATTTAAAATTGTACTGAACTTTGAGATACACGGATTGCTGAAAAATTGGCTATGGCCACTGTTACCCATTATTACATGGCCACTCTTCCCCACTGCCCTGGTATAACACTACTATGGGAACTTCTTATCTCCCTTCCCTACATCTGGGTTAGCAGAAGCCCCTTTGCGTAAGGAAAATCCTGTATTCCACTGAGTATCATTTTCCAAAGTAACAATGACTTTTAGTATGTAGCAAAACTCAAAATCCCTAATTTGCCAAACTTAAGTTGTACATTTAAAAGTGACCTCTTTTTCTAGATAAGACCCTTAAAACTATTAAACAAATTTCCTAAAATCCTTAAACCTACTAAACTAATTTTCTTTACTTAGACTCCCTAACATCAGCTTTTAAAATTCAGGCAATGGTTCAACCACTATGGCCAGATAAACCTTTGGTTAGAGAAACCCGCAGTAGGTGTAAAGAGCCACTGGCTGTATTCTGGTTTTGCCGTCTTGACGATACAGAAACTACTGACGTGAAATCGTGCTGCGTCCGTGGGCAGGACGAGGACGCTGGCTGAGATGAGCCCTGCGTGCAGCCCTCAAACGAAGCGCCCCTTGAATGCAGGGACCCTGCTCTGAACAGCCTCGCAGTAAGCTGGCTGCCTCGAATGCGGAACTGTAAGCTACCTGTTTCCACTGAGTCCCAGAAGCAGCATGACCTAGTATGTAACATTTCACGTCTGGGAAGAAATGAGAGTAGAACCCTTTGGGCATAGCATAGAACATTATACCTTGAGTGACATATTCCAAAATAATTTAATTTAAATTGATGTATTCTGCCAGTATGGAGTAATATATTCTAAATGATGGATGTTTCCCCCCTTTTTCATCTGGTTTGTCTCTGACCACTGCCAATGCTCTTACTTAGTGATGTTTTGAGATGATTACTAATAACAGATGGTAATCAGCTTTTCTTGAAAATACACTGTTAATTTCCTGTGTTACCTTAAATAGACTGAGTGTAACAATTACACTGACTGCATGCTTTATTCTAAGAGGTGAAACGACCAGGGAAATTTTGGACCTTACTTGGTTCTGGGTGAGAAGGCAAATTAAGGGCTCGCAGTATACACCTTGAAAAGGCTACTGTTTGCAAGTATGAGCCCACAGAGACCCAATTTTGGGGAAATTTGTACCACTTCTTTTCTTCTCATTAAGAAGAATCCATCTGATTACCAGGTAACAGAGCTCAGTAAACAGCCTGGCTTTGCTCCTTACGCGAGTCTAAATTGCTGGAAAGCACCCCTGCCCCTCCCCACCCCCACCCAGCCCTGGCTGGCCCCATCAAGCCTCCGCTAGGTCCCCACCCCGCTCAGTGTGACGCCTCTGTGACTGAGGCACTTGCTCTGCTGAAATGCTCTTCTTTCCTTACTCAAGGCCCAGGCCCAGTAAGACTGTGGAGCCAAGGTCCCCCCATCAGACTGCCACCAGTTTGGAAGAGGAACAGGGGCAATAATACTGTTTTCCCAGAGCCTGCCAAGAGAGGGACTGAATGAACATGTTCCTCACTGTGGGAGTTTCTCCTGTTCTTGTCGTCACTGGCTCCCAGGGCACGCAGGGGGCCGGGAGGCTCCCGGTGTGGTTTTCAGTTAATACGTATGAGACCCCAGGTCTGCAGGTCGAGCACTGCAGGAGGAAGAGCAGACCTTGCAGCAGAATACTCGCAAGTAAAACTTAAAACCGACCTACCTGCCTAGCTTGGCCCCTCGGGCCCCTCTAGCTCTGGCCCCATTTTTGTTCCCCTTCACAGCGGAAGTTTTTGTAAGAATTGTCTACACCTGCTGTCTCCATGCCTCACCACCTATCTCTCCTCGCCCAACTTCAGGCAGGCGTCAGTGCCAACTGTGCCACTAACTGCTCCTCAAAGTCATTAAACACCTCTGTTTTGTCAAATCCAAGGGCCACTTCTTAGTCCTCATTTTATCTGACCTCCCAACAGCATAAGATTCTTGAAATATTTTCTTCACTTCATTTTCAAGATACCACATCTTTTACATTTCTCACCCCTCAGCCGCCTGTTTACTGGATTTGTGAACGGGGTGAGGGCTGGGACCTTCCCTCCTGTCTACAGTCACTCCATCTGTAATCTCATCGCGTGGTTTTAAATGCCAGGCATACGCCGATGACTCCCAAATGTATGCTCCTCCCCCGAGCTCTAGACTCTGGATTATACATCCAGCTGCCTGCCTGACATCTCTACTTACAGGTCTACAGGGACTTCAAACTTAAAGTGTCCCAAACAGAACTATCCATGTTCCCTCCCCAGTCCTGCCTCCTGCCCATGTCAAGGAATGGAAACTTCTTCCCTCAATATTCTGTTGCTCAAGTCAAAATATGTACGAGTAATCTTTGACTCCTTCTTTCCTTTTCCTCCCTACACTCAATTCAGAACAAGGCCTGTCAACTTTATCTCCAGGACAAATCCCAAGTCCATCCACTTCTCTCCATTTCCACCGCTACCATCCTAGTCCACTTCACCGCCATCTCCTGGGGGACTACAACAGTCTCCTCACTGATTCCTTGCCTCCTCTCCTGCCCTTTCCAGTCCATTCTCCACACGGCAGCCAGTGCAATTTCTCCAAACTGTAACTCAGACTGTATTACTTCCCCGCTTCAAAACCTCCACTGACTGCCCAGTGCAGTTAGAACGGAAGCAAACTGTTGACCAAAGCTACAGGGCATGACATACTCTGGGAGCCACCTATCTGTTCCAGCCACGCGTGCCTTCCGCCTGTTCCCCGTACACCTCCTGTTCACGATGGCCTTGGGGCTGCGTGAACTCTCTTCCCAGCCAAGTGCCTGCACCCCTGGTTTCTGCGTATCTTGCTCCCTTTCACCAATCAGACGTCAGCTTAAATGTCACATGCTCAGGAAAAGTCTTGCCTTCAGGTAATCTCACACTGTTAATTTTCATTGTAGTAGCTACCATTACTTACTATTTTCTTACTTTTAATTTATTTCTAATTTTTCTGTTTCTTCATCCTTGTATGCTTACTATCTAGAACAGTATCAAGCACATAAGCACTCAAATCTTCATTGAACAAAATCCTAATATATATGCCAATATATATTACGTATACACACACACATATATGACCTTTAAAAACCTTTAGTTTTTTAAAGGTTAAAAAAAGGGCCACTGTGGTAGCAGCATGTCACAGTGGGAAAAGCAAGGCCTTTTGGTTCTGAGATCTGTCATCATTTTATCTCTACCATTTGGGTCATCGTGGGCAGGCTGCTTAATCTCTAATAGAAATACTTGCCGTTTACAGCAGTGGTCCCCAGTCTTTTCGGCACCAGGGACCAGTTTCACGGAAGACAATCTTTCCACAGAAGGCGGGGGTGGGGAGGAAGAGCGGGGGCAGGGGAGGCGGTACCCGCCGTGCAACCTGGTTTCTAAGTTTCATGGAAGACAGGTTTTCCACAGACAGGGCGAGGGGATGAGGCGGTGCTCGGTGGCTGGTCCCTAACGGGCCGCAGACCAGCGGCGGTCGGCAGCCTGGGGGTGGGGACCACAGCTTTCCCGGGTTAGAGGCAAGAATTGCATTTGATTACGGCCACCTCACAGTAAGTATTCAATTAACATTAGTGTCTCCTCTGCACAGCCCCAAGCTTGGGAAATTTAATCTCTAAATTTAAATGGGAACAACCGAAGCTTACATTTTCTTAATAAAGTTAGTTCCTTAGTGCTATTAAAAAATAGCAAGGTTAAGAACTTACATTGAAGAATAGAAATGACAAAGTTGAACTAAATCACTTGGGTTTTCCTTATAACTGGACTCTATATTGAATGCTATTATGGATTTTTAAAAATTCCATTTTATAGATGAGGAAACTGAAGCTCAGGGTATTTACATAATTTGCTAAATATTATCAGTCAAGATTTAAATTTGGGCAGTTTCCAAAGACAATAATTTTAACTACATATTATGGATTTCTGAGGCCTTTTTAAAAAAGTAAAATGTATCAACTTTTACACAAAGTCCAATGTCCTGCTTTGTAATACCTGTTTTTATTTTTTCATCACAACCAACTTATCTTATTCCATACTGTAGGCTTTTGTTGATAAAAATCTGTTTTGATTCATGTTTCTTCAAATAAACCTGTAACAAACTGTCCTTGCAGCAGATGCCAGATCCCCGATTCCTTAACAAATGTTTGCTAAGTCTATTAGATACTTAGTCTATTAGATACTTAGTCTATCAGATACTTAGTCTATTAGCATCTGTTGCTAAAGAGCTAAAAAAACCTAACCTCAAAAACCTCCTAAAGACATGGAAGACTAAAAAGATAATTTAGGGAAAAAAAAAAAAAAAAAAAGACATATGTGTAGTCTACTAGACAAGGATTCTTTCATAAGTTTTGCTTATGTTCTTATTTCAAAACCTTAAATTCCCACACTAACAAACCACTTTAAAAACTGTTGGATCTATTATCTAGGAGAGATGTCAACATTCAATGAGGTTAAAAAGCACAAGTTCCCATTTGGTGCAGACACACAATTCCATGAGCCTTTCTGGACTCGAGGAGCGCTGTTAATGTTAGCCCATCCACTCACAATGAAGTAGGATAAAAGATACGTACATGGAATAACTCTCAACAGAACTGTTTTAGAAGTCAAACTTAATCCGTTAAAAATCTTAGTAGGATTTATTTTTTAAAATAACTAATGTATTAAAATAATTGGCTCATTCCCAATATGTCACAGTAAATGGATCTGACTTATCTTAAACGATTAGATACTTCCTAAAACCTGTACATGCCAAAGTTATGTCCAGGCAATTCTGGGGCCACCTTTGTTATCTTCATCAACTAAAAGAGTCCTCGTACCGAAACCAGAGTTCTCCTGTCCTGAGCTGGGTGGTCTGAACGCCACTGCTGGGGCTGCACTGCGGGACGCACTCTATCTGACTGTGCTCTACCTGAATCCTTACAAGGGAAGAGACCACCTCTGTGTCGTTCTCGTAGTGTTGAGGACGATATTTTCCATTCCAGAAAAAACAACAAATAAAATCTCAGGTAACTGATGATTCTCTTGCCACAAACAACTGGAACTGCTAGATAAATTTATAACAAAAAATCCTTTTAAAGTCATAGTTGAGCTCACAAGAAAGAAAGAAATTTCTACATGACAGAAACAAAGAACTGAAAAGAATCAAAGAACTGAAAATCAGAATGGTCAGTGTGTAATCCGATGCAGAAATTGAATTTGGGGTTATTATTTTCATAATCTAGGGATTAGATCTTATCACTGAGGACAGAAGATGAAGGAGAGGACTCAAGTGAGGCAGGGGATTAAAAGTGATTCCCAACATAAAAGCTGGGACTCTTAAAGAGCTGTATCATCAATCCTCAATGAAAGAGTGGAAAATTAGTAAGTTGAAAATTCAAAGTCCTGGGCAAATGTCTTAGATGACTTTGGGATTCAATATTACATTACTGGTGCAATTCAGAAACCTACCAACTGAGAAATTAGTAAAAACCCTAGACCCTGGTTATCTCTGGAGCTCCTACCTGATATAAAACCAAAATTGCTGAGTGGAGGGACTGCCACACAAACAGGTCACAAGGAAGTCTCAAAAAAAGAAAAAAAAAAACCCAAACAACAACAACAACAAAGCCCAACCAAACAAAACAAACCAGCACTACTAAAGATACGCTCAGAATTAAATATTACTAAAACACACAAGCTGGGCATGGTGGCACAAGCCTGTAGTCCCAGCTACTCTGGTGGCTGAAGCGGCAGGATCACTTGAGCCTAGGAGTTAGAGGCTAGCCTGGGCAACACAGCAAGACCCCATCTCTAAAAAAAACAAAACATACACACACTTACTTCACTAAGGGCTGGAATCAGCATACACAACAGCAAAAACAGACTCCCCAAAATGTGAAAAAAAAAAAAAAATCTGAAAGAGAATATAAAATGTGTACATTTCAAATGAGTAAAGGTATACAAGAAAGCATCAAAACACTAAGAAAAAAATACATGATAAAAAAAGAATAGAAATTTTTGATGAAGAACAAAACAGGACTTAGAGAAATAAAAAATAAAGTAAAAAAAAACAATGCCAACTCAATAGGCAGTTACCGGCAGAAGCTGAGGCATCTACAATCTACGACTGGTAAGGTTGTCACGCGGAGGCTGCCCAGTGTCTGCACAGGGGGTTAAGCACATGGAGGAAAGAAGGAGGAGGTTTACGCTAATGAGAAAGGAAGAAGGCGAGAATAGTGAGAAATCAGTAAAGAATAGTATTTTAAGAAATAACGTAGGAGAATCTTCCAAAATCGATGAAAGATATCATCCTCAGATCAATAAGCACAAATCTTAGGCAGAAGAACTAAAGCTAAGTCTAGACACACTATGATAAAAATGCAGAACACTGAAGGCAGAGGGAAAACCCTAAAAGAACCAGAGGAAAAAGGCAATTACTTCTAAAGGAGTAATTAGAATGATTTCTCAACAGCAATCATAGAGGCCAAGAAAAGATATTTTCAAAGTGCCAAGAGAATAAAACAAAAACAAAAGCTATGGTCAAGCTGCAACTGACCCTTATGAATAACCAACTGTTCTGGCTCTGTTACAAAAATACCTGTTTATTACAGTTTGGGGAAGCTCCTCGGGAGACACCTGCGCAGATGGAGGGCGAGAGTGTCCTCACGTGACTCTGGCATCATTACCATAAATTAGTGCCCCCCCACCATGGGCTTCGGAAGCCAGACACATCTGGGCCTGAACAAATAAAGTAAAAAACTCCCATGCCTAATGGATGGGAGGAGGTAACATTTTCTTTCTTTTCTTTTTTTTTTTTTTTGAGACGGAGTCTCACTCTGTTGCCCGGGCTAGAGTGCCGTGGCATCAGCCTTGCTCACAGCAACCTCACACTCCTGGGCTGAAGCTATCCTTCTGCCTCAGCCTCCTGAGTAGCTGGGACTACAGGCATGCGCCACCGTGCCTGGCTAATTTTTTCTATATATTTTTAGTTGTTTGGCTAATTTCTTTCTATTTTTAGTAGAGATGGGGTCTCACTCTTGCTCAGGCTGGTCTCGAACTCCTGAGCTCAAATGATCCTCCCGCCTTGGCCTCCGAGAGTGCTGGAATTACAGGCGTGAGCCACCGCGCCCGGTCTAGTAGGTAACATTTTCAATGGCCGGGAAGGACAACACAAGAATGAGGAAGTCAGAAGAAAGAAAAGGGGAACCGGTAGAGACCCCAGGGCCACCATCTGCTTGGAGGTGTTCCTGCTCCTGCCCCCTTCTGGAATGTACTATCACTCGCTAATCTTTCTTGACACCATCCTCCATGTCTGGAGATCTGCTTGCTTAATAAACTTCTTTCACATTGCTCTGCTGCTTTGGTGTTTGGTTTCAATTCTTTGTCTCCAAATACAAGGATATATACAAAGATACACTCTTTTTTTTTTTTTTTTTTAAAGACAGGGTCTCGCTCTGTTGCCCTGGCTAAAGTGTAGTGACGTCATCATAGCTCACTGCAACCTCAAGCTCCTGGGCTCAAGCAATCCTCTTGCCTCAGTCTTCCAAGAAGCTAGGTATACAGGTGTGTACTACCACGCCCAGCTAATGTTTCGATTTTTTTATAGCGATGGGGTCCTTGGTCTTGCTCTGGCTGTCTCGCCTCTACCGATCTTCTTGCCTCAGCCTCCCAAAGTGCTAGGATTACAGGCGTGAGCCACCATGTCCAGCCACCATCCTTTTAAATTCTCTGGGTTTTGGTTTGTTGCTTTTTCTATTTTCTTGGGATAAAAATTAAGGAAGCTAAGCATTTAAGATTTTCAGTCTCCACATAAAATGCATATAAAGTTAAAAGTTTATATCTAAATGCTGATTTAGCTATGTCCCACAAATTTTTGATAGTTATTATTTTGTCATTTTTTTCCCCAAGTATTTTCTTAATTTCCTTTATAGTTTCCTCTTTAACTCAGAAGAGTTAGTAATATGTCATTTAGTTTATTTAGAATTTTAAGCTAGTCTTTTGTTATTAATGTTATTTCATTATGGTCAAAGAATATTGTTTATTATGATATTGAGCATTTGGAATTTATTATAATCATATATGGTCTATTTTCATAAATGTTTCATGTTTTCTCTAAAAAATAGTGGATATCATGTTTCATAACTTAAGTTAGTACGTGTGTGTGTGTGTGTGTGTGCATATATATGTATATACACACACACACCTATTTTTCCAGTCTATGGTATATATGAAATATCACATTTAAAAAGAAAAAACGGGAAAAGATGACTTAAATATGCTAGTTGATATTGCAATGGGAACAAAATCCCCTATTTAGTACTTACTGGTCAAGGGTCTTATAATAAATGTCCAGATCCTTGTTCACAAGCTCTGTTGTTCTCATAACGATCATCATTTCTCTATACTTTTCCTCAGCATCACGAAATTGAGGTTCTCGAAGTTCTCTCTTAAAATGAATAATTTCTTCCTCATAACCTTTCTGTCGCCCTAATGCCAAACTGTGATTTCTTTTTATATTTTCTATGTTCTCTTCCAACTTCTGATGTTCACTGTAAAAGGGAAAAATGACAAATGAGGACCATTTTTTAACTTTTAGCAACTGAAGTGGAAAAATCATAGATCTCTTTAGACAGGTGTCATTCTCTGCAGCAATCAGTATATGAGAACAGAGTCTCTTCTTGCTTTTTATTTAAGGCTTCAGTACTAAAGAAAATTCTCTTCCTTCCGAATCTCTGCAGCACATAGGTTTCTGAACAGCTAATTTTTATGGGCTAAATAGGGAAACCTCACAACATGTGAGCACTGAGAAAGTACCTGACTTTTAGGCACTGACTAACCTATGTAAAACACTCTTAGTGATTAATATTACAAATTCACAAATTTCTGATTGTGAACTAAGAATGCACAATTACCAACACTGAGAAGTTACTGGATAACAGGCTTCGTCATTTTGGTTATAATATGTCAAAGACACAATACAATTTTATCCAAATTAAATTATTAATTTTCTGCAGTAAAACTTACTAAAAATTTTGACTCCTCTATGAAAACAAAATTTCTTTTCCACAAGTATAAAAACCATAATACTGACCAAAAAGAAGTACAATACCTAAACTTTTCTGATACTTTGGCAGAGTACACCAATTTCAATGTATGCTTTACAATTTTTCATTTATTTAACCATCACTTATTAACCACCTTCTTTATGTGCAAACCCTGCTCTCAAGTTTATGGACATCCTTGCAGAGTTGGTCTGATATTTCTGTTGTGTCCTGGTTGAAGAAAGGTTTGAAAAATATCAGCTGTACTTAGTAATCTCAATTAATGTAAAAAGCACTGTTATGTACCTATCACAGAAGGAATTTTTAAAATATCTGGTTTGCGTCCTTAGTAGCCAAGAATAAATGATTTCATTGAAAGGCTTCTTCTAAAAGCTGTACTTGTCCAGCCTGTCACAGAATGCACTAACACTGCACGGCGTCAAAGAGCTGAGCACTGGGAGCTAAGGTAGCAGGGGCACATCTCTGGCTTCCATGGTCGTCCCCTCCGGGATTTCTCTGCGCCTCAGCACCCTGATGCATGAAAATGAAGAGGCTGAAGATGACGAGCTTTTCCAGTTACAAAGTCTGATCTCCTTGATACATGAAAGAGATTTTAAACAGCTAAACCAAGAGTGCTCACAATAACACAGGATTAACCATTTGTTAGGTTTTACCAATTAACTTAAAACTTCACCGTACTACATCCTTTAGAAAAACCTAAGCATTCTTTGATTCAGATTTCTGTATAAATTCAAGATGACAAGTGAAAAATTTACAAGGAAGAACTGAATGAACGAGAAGCCTAGATCTTACCAGCTGCGGTGATTCAAAATCTAAGTGTTTGGCTGGTACAACCTTTTATGCCAGACTAGTCCCTTAGCATCAACCAGGTTCTTACAGAATTCCCAACTCCAAGGCAGACAGGGCAGAACAAAATCTCTTCTGCCGTACCAGAAAGGCAGCACTACAGTAAGTACCAGTAAGACCAGATAAAGAAGCATCGGGTTCATTAAAAAAAAAAAAAAAAAAAAAAGCTCTGGCGGGCACATAATGACAACTGGGAAAATCTAGGACGGGTCTTCACTGACAGATTATGCTGGCAGTGACTCCACTGGCAACAGCACACACTGCACAGGCTCTGCCCGGGCAGGGTCCGTGACCACTATTCTGTGCAGCGGGCGAGCAACACGTCTGGGGACTTGGCATGTTTAATACTGAAGAACTACTGCCCATCACCATGGTGATTATCAATTCTACATCACTTCTTCAGTAATTCAACTCTTAAGGCCATGAAATATATTTCTATCAAAACCTTGTTCATCTTCCTGTAAGTCTCAAGGCATGCTAGACTGAGGCTTAAATTCTTTTAAAAACAGGTATTTAATATTCTTCACATTTCAACAATAAAAACTTTTAGTTAAAGACTATATTTTTAAAACATACTTTTTCATTTGTAAAACCTGCATTTGACCCATTTCCTTCAAATGATGTTTCCTTTCTTCTTCAACTTCTTTTAGTTCCTCGTTTCTTTTTCTTAAAGTAAGGTTATCCTGTAGCCACCTTTCCTGTATCTAAATATAAATATTAGATCAGTTAACAAAAACAACCAAGCTACTACATGAGATCCATAACAGGCAACTGCCGATAGGCAGTGCTAACTGTGCCTCATTCAGAATCATATCAAGTTCAACAAAAGCAGAACAAGCCACTGAGAAATCTCCAGTCTGGACTAACCTGAACGCCCCCCCCCCCTCCCCCCGCCCCATTCACAGACACGAGGGTGACACCTCCTCTTGTAGAGCAGCTTTTACTGCTCTTTACTGACCATGATCTAAAAAACAGGTCTCATGCCTGATGGGGAGTCCCATAATAAATAATTTCAGCATATATCTTTGTATACTTATATATTTATAAAGTATTAAAATATCTAGTAAAAATGCTATTAAATAGTATTCATTATAAAACATACAAAACAGAAATTTAAAATGATGGAATAAAAAATATGACTAGACATTTTAATATTTAATACCGAGACCATCTTGCATAGGAACCCCATAGTGGAGCCTACTGATCTAAAAGATCACAAGAGATTAATACTATCAAAGTCTCCCCCAACTTTTTCTTCCATTTGTCCCCTAGCAAGACTGTTAGATACCGTATGTCAGATACAACCTCTACCTTCGGGTCGACAATGATCACATAAGGCAGCAAAGAGTGCCACAAAAGTAGTATTTATCTATGAACTTCTTCATACTTTCTTGGCTACTGAACTGAACTATTAAAAAATTGGCTGTTTTTGTTGAGTGGCTTTGTCCTTGAAGAGAGACCCAATCACTTAGCAGTAGCAGCAGCAATACCATAATTATTTCAGTAGTTTTCCTGGTGATTACCATGGACTGTGTTGTCAAGAGACAAACATTAGAGAACAATTTATAAGTTGACTTTTTGAAATTTAAAAAAAAACCTTATTCTGCAGAAACAACAATGGTCTGACCCACAAAAGCCTGTATGTAGAAAACGTATCTGTCCCAAGTTCAGGTCAGGACTTCCCAAAGATGGAGCTGGACCCCTCCGGCAACAGCCCTTGCAGCCGAGATAAACTGGGCAGTGTGGGAGGCGGACAGAGGGCAGATCTCTGGCAGTATCTTGCCGCCAACAGTAAAGGCCAGGGGGTAGGTGGGAGTGAGAAGGGAAGTCAAGAACTTCTCTCACATGCTTAATGTTCTCATCCAATCCTGCCCATGCATGAATCACTATTTTTAGAGTTTGTTTTATTATAATAGTCAGAAAGTAAAGCTACTTTCATTTTCCTGGAAATAATAATACAAATGTACAGTCAGCCCTCCATATCCACAGGGCCACATCCACAGATTCAACCATCTATGGATTGAAAATATTTTGGGGGAAAAAATAAAATAATGCAAATTTTAAAAATACAGTATAAAATATACATAGCATTATGTTGTATTAGGTATCGTAAGTAATCTAGAGATGATCTGCAGCATACGAGAGGATGTGGGTATGTTATACGCAAATATTATATATGCTATTTTATATAAGGGACTTGTGCATCCCAGATTTTGGTATCTGTGGGGGTCCTGAAGCTAATCCCTTCAGATATCAGGGGAGGACTGTATTTATCTATTAAAGGCATTATTATAAGCAGTTGAAGGTGACTAAAATGACATGATTTCAAGTGTCCTTTGTTGCTAAGACAATCTAACATACCAGTGTTGCTGCTATGACTCTCCAAAGTTTTTCCATAGGGGACTGTGGCTTGTACTCTTTCCTCATTAGGAACACGGGAATGTGTCATTGCTTGCTTTCATCTGATACTATGTAACACCTGAATCTGCTTTCATGAATGCATGAAAGGACTATCACATTTTTAGGCGAGACTGATTTTTGGCATGAAATATTGTTCCTGGTCTGTTTGCCTGCATGATCACCAGAAAGCTAGGCATTTCCTTCATTTGGGTCAGCTTCTACTATTCTTACTTTAGTTTTGAAAGACAGTAGTTAAAAGCGCATAGGCTTTGAAGTTAGGTACATCTAACTTCAGTGCTGTAATTTTTAAACTAGAAAACAGGCAAATTAAATTCTGTGAGCCTCAGTTCGCCAGTAACATGGTGATAATGACACCCCCCATCATAAAGAGCTATTGTGAACATTAAACAAATTAGTGTATATAATCAGTAGAGTGTCTGGTTCAATAATTGCTAGTAAAATGCCTTTTGGGTCAAATTTGTGCTTTGTACTTTAAGTAGTCAGAGTTCCAATTATAGTCCACAAAACCTAAAGTTATCAGAGAAAGGAAGGAAAGAAAACCAGGTGCAGTTATAGTACACTAGAACCGTTTTTCCACTTTACTAGAAATTTAACAATGTAGAGTCAAGTTACTACTTTTGTGACCTTGGGCAAGTCAAGTCACCTTCAGTTCCCTTCATATCCTTCATCTGAAAAATTAGGGACTCAGATTATTAAATTCCCACATTATTTTATACTGTGGACTACGTTAAATAGGGCTGCAGCATGTAAACAAGCTCCCTGGCTCTTAAATATTAACCCCAATTACCAGCCCAGATGACAGTTAATGCATGCAGGTGGCCACCTAATGGAAACATAAAAATTCTGTGACGGAGTGGCATACTGAACAGATGACAGTCCGAACTCCATGAAAAGTCTGGTTGGAATAATGCCATTTATGGAAGACTGCCTGGGAACTCTGCAGTCCATCTGGTACTCTGGCTCTGTGGCTGACAGTTGGAGGGGACACATGAGAACCCCCAGGGAACTTCAACAAAGCGTACCTGCCTCTGACCAAACCCCAGAGAGTCTCATGTATTGGTCTGGGCTGGAGAAACAGACGTGTGTGTTTAATAACCTAAGTGATTTTTTAGAAGTTGAGATATAATTCATAAACCACGAACCTCATCATTTAAAAGTGTGCAATTCAGTGGTTTTAGTTTATTTACAAAACTGTACAACCATTACCACTACTCAATTCCAGAGCATCTGCTCACCGCAGAAGAAAATCCCATGTTCCTTTGCAGATTAGCAGTCGCTTTCTATTCCGTCCTCACCGCTTCCCCCCAGCCCCTGAAAACGTCAGTCTGCTCTGTCTCAGGGTTTGCCTATTCCGTACATTTCACATACATGGAATCATACAGTATGTGGGCTTTTGTGACTGGCATTTTTTGCTTAGCATGTTTTCAAGGTTCATCCATGTTGTAGAATGTATCAATATTTCATTCCTTTTTATGGCTGAATAATTTCCCATCATACAAATATGCTACATTTTGTTTATCTACTCATCAGTTGATAGCCATTTGGGAGTTTCCATGTTTTGACTATTATGAATAATGCTGCTATGAACATTCTTTTACAGGTTGTTTTGTGAACATGTGTTTTCAATTTTCTTAGTTCTATACCTAAGGAATGAAAAAAACATGATTTTGATGGGTGTCCCTAGCTAAGAACCTTTGCTCTCTAAACACTCTAACATTTATTTTAGGCTTCAATCTCATCACCTTCTACAGAACCTCATCAAGGGATAATGATGCTGAGATACACTGTAAAGAAAAAAAAAGGCCTATGAAGTTTGTTGAAGACTACGCGGAGTCCTCCCTTCTGTGAATGGAAACATTTTTCTCTGGTCTCAGTACAGGGAACCGATTTCCTTTTAGTTCTGACACAATGTGAATCTCAACTAACTTCCTTTCTTCGTCTGACTACTAGAGCCTTTAGAAAGCACGTCAGAGTTCACGGCACTCCTTTCATACACTTACTTTTCTCCTGGTTTCGTTACCTTCTTGCCCTTATTTCTACATTGCCTTGTTTTCCCATTATTTAAAATGTATTTATTGTTGCTCTATTGTATGTAATTTAGCAAATTTCTGGAATAAAGTAGGTTACAAAATAAACTAGTACCATCAACTCCACTAAGTTTAGACTATCACCTTGAAAGGGGTCAGAAATTGGTAAATCTTAACAATCTTTGTATATGTATATAGAGAGCTGCTATTGATTTATAGATTGTGATTTTATGGGCAAACCACATATAAGCTAGTGATAAGTATTTTGTTATATATGCATCATAAATTTATACAGTTATTCAGCATTTATTAAGTCAGGCAAATATTTGATTTACCTCTGACTGATATTTTATATTTGAAATTCCTGGTGCTATAGACAGACCCAACAGAAAGTGATCTAGCTAATCTTCAAACCACTACTTATAACCAAGTGATAAAAGCATCCAGATAGCAAATTTTGTTTAAAACAGCAAGAACAGAACAGAAAAATGGTATAGTTTTTTAAAGGTGTTAACTACAATGCTTGTATAAGGCATGTTGGAGATAACTTCTCAATGTGATTTGAATTATGCTGTGGAAATTAAGTTCTTTAATAGAGAAAATAAATGATATAAAAATCAACTGGAAAATGCCTTAACATACTTTCCTTTTAGGTAACTTTTAAGAATTAGACCTCAATCCCTCTTTTGTGAATTTATCCTATATAAAGACATAAGAAACAGAAATATGGAGAAGGATAGTCACTGTCACAGTTTGCAACAAGGAAAAAAAAATAACCTACGTTATGGCATACACAAAATGGACTATTTTATAATCATTAAAAAGAATGTGACATATCTGTGAGTTGATATGTAAGATTGAGTTACATTAAGTAAAAAAAGGTACAGAATAATATATGGTATTGGTATGATGCCATCTGTAAAAGTAAATTTAAATACAAACACACTTTTTTTTTTTTCTTTTTTCCCTTGAGACAGAGTCTCACTCTGTTGCCCAGCTACAGTGCCATGGCATCAGCCTCGCTCACAGCAACCTCAAACTCCTGGGCTCAAGTGATCCTCTTGCCTCAGCCTCCCAAGTAGTTGGGACTACAGGCATGCGCCACCATGCCTGGCTAATTTTTTCTATATATATTTTTAGTTGCCCATATAATTTTTTTCTATTTTTAGTAGAGAGGGGGTCTCGCTCTTGCTCAGGCTGATCTCAAACTCCTGAGCTCAAATGATCCATCCGCCTTGGCCTCCCAGAGTGCTAGGATTACAGGCGTGAGCCACTGTGCCCGGCCCACACACACTCTTAAATCAATCATCAACCTATCTATATCTGATGGCATATAAATAAAAAACTTTAAGAACAAACAAGAAACTGTAACAGTAAAGACATTTAGGAGTGCGACTGGAAATTAGGAGCAGGGGAAGGAACACTTTTAATTTTATGCCTTTATGTTTAAAATTTTATCATGAGTCTTTTATTGAAAATTAAAATGAAAAATAAAGAAATAAGACAAGAATGTGTTATTGGAATTGCTTTTTCTACTGTTTCCATTTCTATTTAATGGATCTTCTATTGAAAGGAAAACTAAATACAGAAAAGAATGTTATAAGTATAAGTAATACCATAAGCAAAAAAGACCTACCTTCTGAGTATCAATATCTTGTCTCATGACTCCCATTTCTTTATTTATCTTTTCTTTGTGTTTCTCACATTCACTTAGTTGAGCTATTACTTTATTAAGTTCAGTTTCTTTTTGCTACAAAAAAGAAAATTCTTTAAGCACATGAAATAAAAATATAACCAAATACATAATTTTAAGTTTTAAATTACCTGCTTATAGTCGTCTTTCCCGTCTTGAATATAATTCTCAATGTCTTTCATGTAACTATGAATATTTTTAAGCTTCTCTTTAATATCATTCAGCTGTAGAAAAACATTAAATTTACATTGGTTGGGACCAGGGCACTTAATAGAAGAGCATAATAAAACATTGGCTTGGAAGTTATGAACCTTGGGTTCCAGTTTCCACCACTACCAAACTGTATGATCTCAGACAAGCCCCTTTATCACCTATGGGAATGGATTAAACAGTATCAATTCTTAACTTCTATTTTTAGCTCAAGAAGCAAAATAATTTAAATCCTTAATCTTAAAAAAAATCCTTATTCTTACAAAAATTTCTAATGTCAAAATTATATCATGAATCTGAAGATACTATTTATTTTAAGCTATTAATTTCATGTGAAATAACAGTGTCCAACATGGTGCTATAAGCATAAGTTTAATATAGATATTGCTAAGTTATAAATGAAATCTTACTTTATCCTGTGCTATTTTGTTGCTTGTATTTTTTTTGTTGATTAATTCTTCTTTTTCCTGCTGGAACTTTTCCAATGTTGTTTCCAAAGGGCTCACCTGCTCTTTAGCATCCTAAAAATATTAAAAACATGAAGTCTTATGTAATATTCCATTATCTTTTTTAGGTGTCAGATTTTACAGTCTTAATAAAAGCATTTTTATGTGCCAGGTTTTCAAAGTCAACTCATTTGCTCCTTTCAATGACCTGCGAGGAAGGCACATTTATTTTCATCCCCACATTTCCAATGAACAAACAGGCAAAGGAATGAATGATCTAGGGTCACAATAGCCAGCAAATGAAGCAGCTAGGATTCTAACCCAGTGCAGCTCGAGTTCACTGTCCTAACCATGATGCACATGCTCTACTGCCTCAGTCACGGACTTGACTCTCAATCTAAGCCATGTGCTTCCAATTATATTAGCATATGTCTTCAGGCGTGAGTTTTCATGATTTTATAGGGGCCCATGTCAGCTCTGTGTGATCAAAGACTAGGAAAGCTCACTTGGTCCAGGAGTCTCTTTTACAGACAGGTATATGATGATAAAAGCACTTCCGTCCTTAAACTTAGTCTGCTAAGACTAAGCAGGTATTTTACGGTAACAAAAGCAGACTGTTACACTGATGTTGGTGTGGCCACACCTATTCTGGAAGGAAGGGGACTTTCAAGTAATAAACTATCTTACGAATCAGAAGTCCCCACTATTTAGCCTTTACAGCATCTCTACAACATAATTATATGATAACCACTGTTGAAAACAGTGATCCGCAAGCACTTTAACATCCTGAAATATCGACTGAATCTATAAAGGTAGATATAATTATTTAGTATTACTTCAATGGAGCTAAGTGGTGTGGTGTGGTAGGAAGTCAAATGTCTTTAGTGTCAGAAGATCTATCTGAAAATCAACCCTGTCTATTAGCTGCATGAACTTAGGCAACTCATGGTACATGTGTAAATCTCAATTTCTTTTTCTATAAAAATGAGATTTCGTCATTTATCTCAACAGGGTTGCTGAGACACTAAATAGTTTAATGTCTAAGTGCTTTTTTTTTTCTGAGACAGAGTCTCACCCTGTTGCCCTGGGTAGAGTGCAGTGGCATCATCGTAGCTCACTGCAACCTCAAACTCCTGGGCTCAAGCGATCCTCCTGCCTCAGCCTCCCGAGTACCTGGGAGTACAGGCATGCACCACGAAGCCTGGCTAAGTTTTCTACTTTTAGTAGGGACAAGGTCTTGCTCTTGGTTAGGCTGGTCTCAAACTCCTGAGCTTAAGCAATCATTCCACCTCGGCCTCCCAGAGTCCTAGGATCACAGGTATGATCCACCATGCCCAGCCCAAAGTGCTTTATAAACAGTAAAAAAATTATACAAATGCAAGGTAGTATTATTTTATATTATATTCTAAGCCTATGATATTTTGTAATCCAAAATTATTCAAGAAATCAAGAAACATTTGTAGTAATGATTAATAGATTCAGTAATATATTTAGTGCTTAATGAATGTATGTAATTATGGAAATCTAGATTAAGACTGTTGTTTCTAAAACTGTTCATAAACTTAATTAGTTGAGTTTCAGATTCGATTCATCTAAACAAGGGATGGCAAATGCATTCTGGTGGCAACTCAGTGCCTGCTCGCTGTATCAGTAAGAAGCCAAGACCACATCCAGAACCCAGTGCACAGAGTGCTATGACTCAGTGTCTGCCGTGGATACAGGATTTTTAGATGAAACAAACCTCCCATACAAGCAGGAATCCTTATCTGGAGTTACACAACCACCACCTGACCACCTCCAATAACATAACTCTCACTACTTAACCAGGCAGGCAGTTCTTCCCTATCACGGCCAAACTCCTTCTTGCAGAAACCTTTACTTATTAGTAAAGTTCTGACATTCAGGAACCACATGAAGAATTGTCATACCATTTTCATTTGATCCTCACAATAGTCATAGTTCTAGCCTCTACACCAATAAAAAGTATTTTATATATATGAACTAATTTAAAAACAAATGTATAAATGTTCTTACCTTTATCTCTCTGTATAAAGACTGAACTTCAGTGGATAACTCCACAGTCTGCTCCTCCAGCTGCTGACGACGTTGCAAATTAGTGGATATCTGAAGTTTCTCTGATTTTAGTTCATTTGCAGTACTTTTGAGGTGTTGAATCTGTTCTTGCTGGTCCTGTATAAGCTTACGATTTAATTCAATCTTACTGGAAACTGTAAGAAAACATATTGACGTGGTGATCAATGTAAGAGGACAGAAAATACTATTAGTATCATCCTCCTCGTCTATGGAACCCACCAAGGCTGAGTTTCTGCAGGCCCCACCCAGGCAACAGAAGTGTAACAAGGACCTGCCACCCCCCAAGGTGCCTGACGTCCCCTCCTGGCCACTTACAGGTAAAGCTCACAGGGCAGGTATGACTGAGAAAGAGCACGACTCTTCTCATACTCTCCTACCATTCAAAATCTGCTGTGCAAAGCAAGGAAACAAAGAGAAGTGATGCTTTTGAGAAAAGAGTGAACGTACTGTGAGTTGGAAAGAAGTTCCTCATCCATGTCATAGGTATAATATTTATCATAAAAAGCACATGCTGGCAATATCAAAGTCTTTATGGGTACATGAGGAAACAGACTGTATTACCTGTATCTAATTTGTGTTGTTTTTCTTGTTTTTCCTGGTTTACTTGTTGAACAGTTCGATCTAAGTTTATTCCTTGCAGCTTAGCTGCTTGTTGTGCAATTTTTCTTTCAACATCTTTAAGTTCCATCTGAAGAACAGAACAAAATTATTTCCTTTAAGAAACTCACTACATTATCATTATTCAAAATCTTTAAGAATTAATTGCTATTATCAATTATTTTTTAAAATCTAAACTTACAGGCCAGGCACGGTAATCCTAGCACCTTGGGAGGCCAAGGCAGGAGGATCGTTTGAGGTCAGGAGTTTGAGACCAGCCTGAGCAACATAGCGAGACCCTATCTCCAGAAAAATTAGCTGGGTGTGGTGGCACACCCCTATGGTCCCAACTACAGAGGAGGCTGAGGCAGGAGGATCACTTGAGCCCACCCAGGAGTTTGAGGTTGCAATGAGCTATGATGATACTACTGCTCTTATGCCTGGGCAAGACCCTGTCTCAAAACAAACAAACAAAAACTGAACTTATAAACCACTTCCAGATATGATTTTAGCAAAGTTTAATAGGATAAAAGCAAAATTAAATTTTAGTAATTCAAATGATGTAAACAAAAGGAAGCTGACTAAAAATGAAAAACAACCATAATTATATCTTAATTTCCATAATTTATAAACAAAAAAATTTAAACACAGTAATGTAAACTAAGCAGTTGCTCCCTGAGACTAACTGAAATTCAGGATGTGGAACCCTAAATACAATCTGTACCTGCATACTGTTTTTAACACTCTAACACTTCACATTCAAGCCACCAAAGAACAAGTTTTATACAAGTTTATACAACTACAATAAACTTACCTGGAACCTCTCCATAATTGTAACATCTGTGAGACATACTTTAGCACTTTCTTCTTCAGGCATTATTGTACCCAAGAGTGTTTCCTGTTCCTCTATGTCATTCTTTAGGCGCTGTATGTCTCTATTAACATTCTGCAGTTTGTTTCTTAATTCTGGTATTTCCTTTTCCTTCAAATCAATTATGCTTTGCCTTAACAGAACACATACAATTAAAAATAATCTATCTGAAGTTTCTCATAATTAGACTGAGGTTATGTATTTTGAGGAAGAATACCATAAAAGTGACATTGTATGCTTTACAGGGCATCGTATCCGTGGGCACATGATGTCAGTATGTCTCACTTTATTGGTGATGTTAACCCTTAATCACTTAGTTAAGGTGCTATCAGCCAAGTTTCTCCATTGTAAAGTTACTATTTTGCTCTTTGTAATTAATAAATATCTTAGGAGAGATACACTTAGACTATGCAAATACCCTGCTTCCCCTCCAACTTCTGCCCACTGATTTTAGTATAGATTAGATCTTGCCTGCAATAGTAATTATTGTGGTGTTTGCCAAACTGAGAGATATTCTATAAATTAACTGGTCATATTCATCAAAATTGTCAAGGTCATGAAAAACAAAGGAGGACTGAACTGTTACAGACGGCAGGAGCCTAAGGAGAAATAATAACTAAATGCAATGTGGGGTCCTGGATTGGATCCTGAAACAGAAAAAGGACACTAACGGAAAAACGGCTGAAATTCAAAAAAGGTTGGTAATTTAGTTAGTAGCATTATACCAGTATTAATTTCCTGGTTTTGATAACTGTATTATGCTTACATAAACTGTTAACATCAAGAGAAGCTGGGTGAAGGACATAATGAAGTCTCTACTATTTTTGCATTTTTTCTGTAAGTTATTTCAAAATAAAAAAAAATTTAAATTACACAGAAAAAGGAAGGAAGCCAACCACTCAGCTTAACGCTACGTGGGTTTAAGGAACAGAAACGGTGAACCCATTTTACTAGTGCCACTCTAGCTAAGGAATTACTGTCTCTAGGGCAATTACTGGCTCCACACCTATTTTTGCTGATACTTCTGAAGCAATAAAACAACACACTGATAAATGTAATCTTTCTTGTTACTTTATCCCTCTTCACCAATAATATTAATAACTCTCCACCTAAGTGATTGTCATAAACAGACCTCCACAATGTCTTTGAAAGTGACCCCAGGGAATGTCTGACAGTAGTGTCCTATATTACAACCAGAGCTGGAAAGAAGCTTCGTGATCATCTAAGTCAACCCTCTCACTTTACATGGGGGAAACTAAGGCCCAGATGGGTTAATTAACATCCCTAAGGCCACCCAGCAGAGCTAGAATTATTAATAGAAATCAGTCTGACTGCACTCCTAGGCCATTGCTTTTCCACATTTAAAAAAAAGTCCTCTTAATTCATTATTGATCTTTCATTCATCAATTTATTTAAACTTAAAAAATATAATGTATTTTATAATGTTATTCCCCACTATCGGAAAGAGGACTTCCTCTTTCATTCGTCCTAAACTCATCTTTCTCCAGTCCCCCAGGATGTCTCACTGGCATTCTGGTAGAGCTTGGTGAGCAAACTGGGGTTCATCATTTGCCTGTTCCGGTTTTCACGTTTTGGTGCCTTATGGGAACGGTTTCACCACATGTGTCTTTACTTAGCAGCCCTGCCAGTATCTTGGTCCATTTTCAGTGCTTCCTCTGGACCTTTTCTAGCTTTACGTTCTCTTACGTAACGTGTGATAACTAGAGTGGCACACAGATGCTGCTGCAGATACAGGGTTACTACACATATTATTATCTTCCCATCAAGAGGTAAATATCTAGGAATATGTTTAATGAAAGAGGTGAGAGACATATACAGAGACAACTATGAAGCACTAAGAAAAGAAATTGTAGAAGATGAAAACAGATGGAAAAAATCTACCTTGCTCATGGATTGATAGAATCAACATTGTTAAAATGTCCATACTACCTAAAGTGATCTACAGAATTAGTGCAATCCCTATCAAAGTCCCATTATCATTCTTTACATATCTAGAAAAAATAATTCCGCACTTTGTATGGAACCAGAGAAGACCCTGTATAGCCAAAGCAATCTTAAGCAAAAAGAACAAACTGGGCTTGGGGGGAAAAGCGGAACAGGAGCAACGTATGTAACCTGAAATTCTGTATCCCCCATAACAAGATGAAATAAAAAAAAAAAACTCAAAAAAAAAAAAAAAAAAAAAGAACAAACTGGGAGGTACCAGTCTACCAGACTTCAAGCTGTACTACGAGGCTATAGTAACGAAAACAGCACGGTACTGGCACAAGAACAGAGAGAGAGACCTTTGCAACAGGACAGAGAGTCCAGAGATGAAACCATTCGCACGTTGTCATCTCATCTTTGACAAAGCAGACAAAAATACACACTGGGGGAAAGAATCTCTTTTCAAAAAATGGTGCTGGGAAAAGTGGACAGCTACATGCAGAAGACTGAAACTGGATCCCCACCTCTCACAAAAAATCAATTCAAGATGGGTAACAGACTTAAACCTAAGGCATGAAACCTTAAGAATTCTAGAAGAAGATGTTGGGAAGACCCTTTCAGACATCAGCCTAGGCAAAGAATTTTTGAAGACCCCCAAAGCAATCACAGCAGCAACAAAAATAAATAAATGGGACCTGATCAAATTAAAAAGCTTTTGCACAGCCAAGGAAACTATCATTAGAGCAAACA
The DNA here is from genome assembly GCF_041146395.1 of Eulemur rufifrons. Lineage (NCBI taxonomy): Eukaryota > Metazoa > Chordata > Mammalia > Primates > Lemuridae > Eulemur > Eulemur rufifrons. Next base: position 1,320,094 of record NC_090992.1, on the reverse strand, counting down.
GACAGCCTACAGACAGGGAGAAAATATTTGCTCTCTATACATCTGATAAAGGCCTGATAACAAGAATCTATCTAGAACTAAAAAAAAAAAAAAAAAAAAAAAAAAAATCAACAACAAAAAAAATCAATAAAAAAATCAAACAACCCCATTGATAAATGGGCAAAGGACACGAACAGAAACTTTTCAAAAGAAGACAGAATAATGGCCAGCAAACATATAGAAAAATGCTCAACATCTCTAATCATTAGGGAAATACAAATCAAAACCACAACGAGGTATCACCTAACTCCAGTGAGACTGGCCTTTATCAAAAAAATCCCAAAGCAACAAATGCTGGCGAGGATGTGGAGAGAAAGGAACACTCTTACACTGCTGGTTGGATTGCAAATTAGTGCAACCTCTGAGGAAAAGAATTTAGAGATACCTCAAAGAACTAAAAATAGAAATACCATTTGATCCAGCAATAGCACCATCAGGCATCTACCCAAAGGAACAAAAGACATTCTATAATACAGACATCTGCACTCGAATGTGTATGGCAGCACAATTCACTACAGCAAGGATGTGGAAACAACACAAGTGCCCGTCAATCCATGAGTGGATTAATAAAATTTGGTATATGTATACAATGGAATACTACTCAATTATAAAAAACAATGGTGCTCTGGCACCTCTTACATTATCCTGGATAGAGCTTGAGCCCATCCTCCAAAGAGAGGTATCACAAGAATGGAAGAATAGGCACCACATGTACTCGCCATCAAATTGGCACTAACTGATCAACACTAAGGTGCTGACACGGTATTGATACTCTTTGGGGGTTGGAGGGTTGGGGGTGGGTAAACTCACAACTAATGGATGCAGTGAGCATTGTAGGGAGGGAAAGGGCACGCCTCAAATCATGGTTTAGGTGTGGCAAAGTCATAACATGTAACCAAAATGTTTATACCCCCACAACATCCTGGGGGGAAAAAAAAAAAAGAGGCCGGGCGCGGTGGCTCACGCCTGTAATCCTAGCACTCTGGGAGGCCGAGGTGGGCGGATCGTTTGAGCTCAGGAGTTCGAGACCAGTCTGAGCAAGAGCGAGACCCTGTCTCTACTAAAAACAGAAAGAAATTATATGGACAGCTAAAAATATATATAGAAAAATTAGCTGGGCGTGGTGGCGCATGCCTGTAGTCCCAGCTACTCGGGAGGCTGAGGCAGGAGGATTGCTTGAGCCCAGGAGGTTGAGGTTGCTGTGAGCTAGGCTGACGCCATGGCACTCACTCTAGCCCGGGCAATAGAGCAAGACTCTGTCTCAAAAAATAAAAAAAAAATAAAAAATAAAAAAAAGAGAGAGAGAGGTAGAGTGTCCTCTTGAATCCTGGTAGGTTTTGGGACTACTCTGACCAACAGAAAATGAAGTGTCACTGTGCCGGTTTCTAGGCCTAGGCCTTAAGAGACTTGATGCTTCCACTTCCTGTCTCTTGGAGCACTTGTTCCTGGGATACTTCACTGGGTAACCCAGCTGCCATGCTGCCAAAGCCCAAGACACACGTGGAGGCCCTTGTGACTGAACTCCCAGTCAACCGTTAGCATCACTACCAGTCACGTGAACCACGCTGAACATCCAGCCCAGCTGAGCCTTCCCATGACTGCAGCCAACATGTAACTGCAGCAACGTGGGAGGCCCCAGTGAGAACCACCAGCTGAGCCCAGTCATCCCACAGAACCATGAAAAATTAATAAATTGTTGTTGTCAGGCACTATGTTTTCAGGAGGTTTGTTACATAGTAATAAATAAATGGATACTATAGTTCTCATTCATTCAGCAAATACTTATCAAAGTTATAACATACAAGAAAGTGCTGGAGGTACAACAACGAGTAACTGGAAGGGGAATTGTGATGGCCAAGTGTCCTAAAGTACAATACAAAGTTAATTTCTGCCATTTATTATACAGCAGCATGACACAGGACTAAGCTCATATATATTTCCCATACATGCACTTTCTACCAACTTCAAGTTTTACCTTTTACTTGATCTTTTTCTCTTCAAGATACTACTTAATTCCTCTCCTTCCTTTTTGTTTTCAAACTACTGCATCTGTCTCCTTATCACATTCTCTTTGTGGCCCAAATAATCTCGTTTTCAACCTTGATACTTATCTTAGTCATCTACTGTTACATAACAAAATACCCCAAAACTTAGCAGCTTCAAACAGCAGCACTCACTATTTCTCACAGACACGAGTACCAGGGGACATGCTTCTGACTAGGGGTCTTGCGAAAACTTGCAGTCAGGCTGTCAGCCAGGGCTGCAGTCGGCTCGAGGCCTGACTACTGGGCAGTCTGCGTCCAGACTCACTGTTTGAAGGCCTCAGGTCCCTGCCACATGGGACTCTCCACAGGGCTGCTCACAGCATGGCAGCTAGCTTCCCGCAGATCAGAGAGAGAACACGCGTGCACACACACGTGAAGGAAGCCCCAGCAGCTTGCATAACCTAATCGTGGAAGGGACGTGGCATCACTTCTGTCCTATTTTATCAGTTACACAGACCAATCCTGCGGCAACATGAGAGAAGACTACATGAGGGTGTGAACACCAGGACGCAGAGATCACTGGGGACATCTCAGAAGTTGGCCGCCACAAAGCACATCTTCTCAGACTTTTCCTTTTCCTGAAATCCTCCTTGGTTTTCCAGGGCAATGTACTCTATTCGTTTTTCTGCTTCCAGAGTTTTTCTCAGCCTAATCCCTTCAACATACCAACGTCAGATTAATTTTCCTAAACCCAGTCTTATTAATATTAAACCCCTTAGGTTGGCTCATCACCTATCAGAGAGAGTTATAACTAGGACCGAACATAAGGTAGCCGTATCTTCCCAACTTACGGGAATCAATACCTACAAATAGTTCCCCCAATTCCAGACAACATTTCTACTGCAGCACAGCTCATACCTCTTCCCTCCGCACACACTGTACTGAAGTCCCTCTCCTCTCAAATGAGATGAACCAACTTCTCTAAGCTTTACCTCCTGCCTCATTCGCAAAGTACTTTTCTCGTTTTGTATCCACTAGCTTCTCTCTTCTTAACTAACGCTTTTGTTTGAAACACTTTTTAACCATTTTATTAAGATCAACTTTGTAAATGTCTGATTTGGAGAGCTTGTCTCCTTAATTAGATCATTAGCTCCTTGAAGGTAATGTCTTATTGATAGGGTCTCTGTGACCAGCTTTGTTCTCTACGTTCTGGGAGACACCCAGGTAATCATCACATACTTCCTGATTTAACTTTGTTTATAAACAACCATCACGTGAATTTCTTACACAAGCAAGGGAAAATCTAAACAGAAATAATCTATGATTTATTCTTTCTGAAAATGGAAAAGACACAAAACTATAGTTTGAATTTATCTTTTGGGAGAACTTTTCAGTACTTAAATTCCTTTGCTGGGTTTAGAAAGTACCATATGAACAAACACTTCTAAATCTGTCAAAATCTATGCCCTCAAGCCAAGTCTCAGGCATTAAACCACAAAAACGCAAAGACTATGTCTATTCCATGATTAAATAAACAGAAATAAGCTTACCTTTAAACAAAATAATTGATTCTTCCTACCATATAAATGAAACAGGGCATAATGGCTCAAAATCTTGACTTTAATTTTTGTCACTCAACATGTCCTTACCGAGTCCCTATCACATGCCAGGCCCTGGATAGGGACCATTCGCAGCCTCTGCCACACGCACAGTACAGTAAATCCCTCTTCTTACCTCACGGGCGCAAGTCCCAGCATTTCGTCCCGTCGTTTTTCCTTCTTCTTGAGCTCTGATTCTGTCGACTTGAGTTTATCCGGAGCAAGCCGCAGCTTAGACTGCAAATCACTGATAACTTCTTGTAACTCAGCCTCTGTCTGAAAAACTCTCTGACAGACAGGGCAACACGACTGGTTTTCATCTGTTAGCTGAGTAATGAATTGGGAGTAAACTGCCGTGGCTCCCGCCAGCATGGCTATTTAAAAAAAGATAAATATATCTCCAATGAGAAATAAATAAATGTATATGTATAGTTTTGTCAATATGGTTACATCTTTTTCTATAAATACATGATTAATCCTCTTGCTTTAGAAACAAAAAAAGAAATAAAAATTCTGATATCTACATCTTCTTCCAAAGGGCATGATACATTTAGATTGTATAAATTACTTTTTGGCAACTTACAATAAGTAAAACGTAACTTTTATTGAGAGCTTTCTACATGCCAGGCCCTGTTCTAAGGGCTTTACAACGATAATCTCATTTACTCCTCAATACCCTAGGTGGTAGGTAGTTGTGTCCTCGTTTTACAGATGATTAATGTAAAACACAGGAAAGTTTTAAAGTTGCTTAAAGTCAAATAGTAAGTTGTAAAGCCAGGACCAAAACTCAAGCCATTTGGCTCCATAACCAGGTTTTTAAATCTCCCATCCTTAATAGTTACCTCTGAATGAAAATTCAAACATGTCAAAGTGCCTTGATAATGTGAAGTAGGTAACTTACCTCGCTGTTTTGAGGATTTTTCAATTTCTTCTTTAAGCCTGTCTAAATCACTTTCAAAGTCCTGGCTACCACAAACATCAAACAGCCTGTCTTCATAACTGGACAACTGCTCTTCTTTTCTTTTTAGCTCATTGTTTATATGATTTTTATTTTGCTCAGCTGAAGCTAGCTCCTTGCTAAAATAAGAAAAATGTGGATTATAATTTTAAAACATGAGTAAAGAGTTTGAAAAGTTTGAGTTGGCATATCCAAGACAAATGCTGTCAACAAACCATTACGAGGGTCTGGTGTAACATCATACCATTTTTATTTTAGAAGTGAAGGCAACAGTCCACCTTCCACCGTAGCTCTCTCCCTAGGGCACTGACTCACTTGCCAATCCTAGTCTTAGGCCTCCTCCCAGAAAAACGTACACAGGCAGAATTCTGCCTGGTTTCTGGAGGTTCTTGTCTCAGATCTCAGGTTAAGAGCCTAGGAAGAAGATGCTTGCTGGGTCTACCGCCGGGAAAGAAGAGAGGAGGAAAACATTTTCCTAATTCCCTTTAGTGCCTTTCACAATATTACGTCCCTACTCTCCTGTAAAAACCTTTTCTTTTTCCTCTCCTTGTTGCTGTCATCTGCTTAGCTACTCATCACTCGTTCTCTCTCATTCATCAAAGATTTTGCTTACTAGTACAATTTATCTCCACTCCAACTCTTAAACATCATCCCAACCAACCTCAATACTCACACATATCAGGGTTTTCCAATTTGCAGGTTATGATACGAGTCAGGTAAACAATTTGATGCATTGTACTCAGCGTATTTTTAAAAAGTGAAACAACAGAATGTAATATATTGGAGTAGACTGTATGTAGAAGTACTACTTTGAGAAATCTGTTTCAAATAAATGCGTGTGATTACACACACACTTCATCATGACACTACCTGTTTTGAGTTGCAGTAAAAATATGGAGAAAAAATAACTGATATAGATGAAACTTCACCATCCTAGCTTCCACTGAGCACTTCTCATCAAGGTCACCAACAACTCAAGTACCAAGTGGAGTCTTCCTCTTCCTCTACCTCTAGGCAGCACCAAACACTGTTGACCCTTTCCTTGAAGGCCTGTCTTACCAAGGCACCCCGACACCACTCCTATCTGGCTCTCACCCTGGTTTCCTGGGCGCATCCTAGTTTCCTTCACTTGCTCCTCTTCCTGTGCCTGCCAACATTTTAAATGTTGGCGTTTCCCTGGAATCTAACTGTAACACCCCTCTTCTTTTTGCATAGCTCTGTCAAGGTGATATGGCCTGTGCTAACTTCGATCTTCCCTTACATCGCAGTAACTGCCAATCTCCTGAACGTCAAACTCCAATTTTCTACTCCCTAACGGACACTTCCATAAGAAACACAAATTTAATGTAGCCAAAGCCAAATCCACTATTTTCGTCAAAAATCTCTGTGGAATTCTTGACCCTCTTATCCAACCACCATCCAAAGTAGTATCTGAGAAACATGATCACTTTTTATAATGGATTACTCACAGAAACGAAAAGGGAATTTTAAAATTTTAATCCTCTTACTTAAGTCTACAAATTTGCAAGGGAAAGGGGCCCAAATTGCTACCCGTTTCCATTTTGCTTAATTTGTAAAATATGAGGAGTTTTCAAAAAGTTCGTGGAAAATGTGTATTATGAAAAAACTTGACCAAATCCAAACTTCACAGGACAAAGCCCTTTACAAAAGGGATTTGTTCTGTAAAATTTGGAGTCAGTCCCAAGCCCAGACTCAAGGAACCGGAAGGCCACGTGTGGCCTCAAGGCCGCAGGTTCCCCACCCCGTGCAGGGGGGCAATTCTGGGAGAGTTTCAGTGGGAAAGCAGTAAGTATCCACTGCACAGTCCTGATTTGGCTTCTTCTTATTTTTGTTTCCTAATCTTAGAAAATCTTTACAGGTCACCCATTTTTCTTTAGTTCATAATGTAAAAAAGATTACATTGACATGGTTAAATTCTCGGGACCCATGGTTCTTTACGGATGGACTATAGGGCTGGTATTATCGCTTACAAAAGTATCTTCAACTTGATGGAGCTTATGTTCAGAAATAAAGTTTATATATTTTATTTTAGTCTTTTAATTCCATTTATCCACTAACTTTCTGAAGTCCCCTCATATAGGAGAACTAAATACAATATAACATTTCATGACAACAAATTATTTTAAAACAATTAAAATGAAAGCATGAAATAAGAAATTTCTATTACATCTACAAATATTACAACCACTTACTTCAATTTGGCAAGTCTGTCCCTGGTCTGATTAATTTCTTTTGATTTACTGTGAAGCCAGTCTTCAAGCTGTTTTTTGTTGGGAAAATACCCCAACAGTGAAGTTAATTCATCACTGTGCCTAGATTTTATTTTTCTGATTTGTTCATCTTTGTCGGCCTAAAGGTAAAAAACATCTTTTAAAAATAAAATCCGATGTCTCTTCATTACATCAAGAACAAAAAATAAATTCTAGACTGACTCAAGTTCTAGGCTTAAAAAACAAATCGATAAAAATGTAAGAAAATATGAAATTTCTTAAAAATCTTGGAGTGGAGATGGTCCTTCTAAGCCACGAGAACAGAGTAATAAGTTTAATGCTATAAAAATTAAAAACTTCTGTATGGTAACAGTAAACAGCAATGTGCATGTGTTTGTGTGCATATACTTCTATGTAAACTTTTTGTAATTAAACAATGACTTTTAAGCTTGACAGTCTGTTTTACTGAGTAATAATCTCACTTAATCTCTAAAATATAAGGTCGACACCAACTCAATACTTCACAGTGTGTCAATTATGAATGCAAGATAAGCTGCTGTGAACACCAGGCGGTATAATCAGAACAAAAAGGACAACCGTACTTTGTCTCTGGTGAGCATGTCCATCTGGGTGCGGGCTGTCGCATGGTGGTTCAACTGCTCCATCTCCTGGTCCAACTTACGCAGGGTCCTGTCTAGGTCCACTTTCTCATTCTGAAGGCTGATAACTTCTGTTTTTAGGGCTTCTACATTGCTGCTTTTCTCAGCCTTGCTCAGCTCATGTTCCTAATCAATAATTCAAACAAATGCGTAGGTTTATGTACTCTGTGTAAGAATTAAAATAATGAAAGTGCATTAAAAATTAACTACTCCTCAGAATTGTTAAAATATTATTGTTTGCTTATAATCAACAAGAGAAAAAAACATAAGGCACCATATATGCTTTCAGGGAAATCTTTAAATTAAAGTTACCTTACTACATTATAATAGTAGAGAATTAGTAAATAAACTTGGAAGGGCAAAGCAGGAAGGAAAAATTGAGAATCAGTGCAAAATTAGGAGAAATATGTCTCAGTATACAGATTAGTGACTCTTCAGTAAACAATTAAGTATTTATTAAGTCTTCAAGTAACTCACTTTATTGTCTGGTATGTAGAAACTATAAAAATAGTGTGATGTGGGCCTCAACTGGTGTCCCCCCACCCCAAGAAGACAATATCGTAACAAAGTGCTAAAGACAAAAACGTATGCTGCAATGGTAAGTTAGGGAGTACACATCAATGCTTACTTCAAATATCAAGATGGGATTTAAGAGAGGATTTGCCAAGCTCTAGGATGCTTACACTCTGATGATGGAGATATGAAGGAAGGAGCAGATTAGAAGTGAGGAAGAAAATTTGGAAATTCTTGAAGAGATTGGCTAAAAAATTTTTACCACAGAAAATGTGATAATACAGCAAAAATCTCATAAAATTACAGTGTGTGAAACCCAGAGGGAAAATACTTGCTTTTTTACTTAGGTAAGTGGATCTTAAGCAGGGTGTTCACAAGAATCACCTAATTTTGTTGTGTGTGTGTTTTTTTAAGAGACAGGGTCTCACTCTGTTGCCCAGGCTGGAGTGCCCAGGCACAGTCACAGCTCACTGCAGCCTCAAACTCCTGGGCTCAAGCAATCCTCTTGCCTCAGCCTCCCGAGTAGCTGGGACTACAGGATGCGTGCCACCACGCCCAGCTATGTTTTGAACATGTATTTCCATGTCCCACTCTCAGAGGTTTTGATTGGGAAGGTCTGAGGCGTTAAGGTCTAAGAATAGGTAACTTTAAAAAGCTTATTGGGTGATTCTAATTTTTAACCCACCAGTTACTAGAACCAAAGAGTTGGGGGACCATGATATCCAGATAAGTTCATTTTACCTTAGGACAGACAACATTGACATTTTTATTAAAATGCCATAATCTCAGGATTAGCAAATACTTCAGAATGCAAGATTCTATATGACTTACACTTTAAAATTACTATTCAAATAATATCTTACAGCCTTTGTGAGCTCCTGGTCCAGTTCAAGAATCCTGTCTGAAGATCCTTCCAACTGCTGTAATTCATACTTCACGTTTTTCAGCTCATGCTGCTTCTTACTTAGGATTTCTGATTTTAGCTCAATTATTCTTCCCAGTCCAGTTTTCTTATCCCTTATCTCATCTATCTGTTTTTGTTTCAGATTCTCTTTTTCTGCAAAGTCATTCTAAATACAAATGTGAAGACTGAGCATTAGTAATTTTTTCACTAAATCATTAAGAAAGTTTCTTCATTGCAAAAGTAATACATGTACAATGAAAAAAATACAGAAAAGTACAGTCACGCATCACTAAACCGCAGGGATATATTCTGAGAACTGCATCATTAGGCAATTTTGTCACAGTGCAAACATCACAGAGCACACGTACACAAACCTAGATGGTACAGCCTACCACACACCCAGGCTATACTATAGCCTACTGCTCCTAGGCTATGAACCTGTACAGCATGTTACCATACTGAATACTGCAGGCAACAGTAACACAGTAAGTATTTGTATATCTAAACATAGAAAAGATACAGTAAAAATATGGCATTATAATCTTATGGGACCACCGTTGTATATGTGGTCTGCCATAACCGAAATGGCATCACGTGGTGCATGACTGTATTTTAAAAAAATACAAAAACCATCATCCAGAGATAATCATTATTAACTGTGAGCAAACGTTTTCTTTGCAATTAGCTCTAAAACTTTTTTTACTTAACTGGGAATGACAGAAGAGAGGGGGAAAAAAAAAACAAATTTTTTTTACTGAAAATCAAAAAAAAAATAGGCCTACATTTTTTCTTCGTATTTTTATCCTTATAAGCTTTTAAGATTTAGCTTCTATGCAGGTTTCTTCTACCTTGTAGCAGCTTTCATACTAACACTAATCCAAACATAAGTCAAAATAGGGTCTATCCAAAAATTAAAACAATTGAAGTAGAGAATCTGACACTGATAAAAGAAAATAACAAACACTGTATTTCAAAATATTTACCATCAGCTGGTTGGCAGTTTCTGTTTCCCTTTCTTGTCTCTCTCTCACAAGTCTGTGAAAATTTTTAATTTGTCTTTCATTGAATGGTCCACGCTCAAAGCCATCCAATTCTAGCTGTGTTGCCAGAGACTGAATTAATGAATCTCTCGCTCGGATATGTTCTTGATGGCGATCTGCTTGTAGCTGTAGGCGACCTTTAAAAAAGCCAATGTAATAATTTTTTTTTCCAAGCTGGTTTTTAAAAAGTTGAGTAACTGTAAATTCACATACAGTTGCAAAAAATAATACAGCATAATCTCTCCAATACTGAAAGGACACCACTGCTAGTAAACTAATGGAGAAAAATAAACTAATAGAAAAAAAAAAAAAGATCACAGAGTACAAGTGCCCTTTGTTTGATTAACCACCTGTGGCTTAACTCATTGTCTTTAAGATTAATCACCTGTGGTTTAACTTGTGGCCTTTAAGAGTCTGTTTTGGCCGGGCACTCTGGGAGACCGAAGCGGGTGGATTGCTTAAGATCAGGAGTTGGAGACCAGCCTGAGCAAGAGCGAGACCCCCGGCTCTAATAAAAATAGAAAGAAATTATCTGGCCAACTAAAAATATACATAGAAAAAATTAGCCAGGTATAGTGGCGCATGCCTGTAGTCCCAGCTACTCGGGAGGCTGAGGCAGGATCGCTTAAGCCCAGGAGTTTGAGGTTGCTGTGAGCTATGATGATGCCATTGCACTCACTCTAGCCCCGGCAACAGAGTGAGACTCTGTCTCAAAAACACACACACACAAAAAAAAAAACCAAAAAAAGAGCCTGTTTTTACAGCACATGAAAAGAACTGGACAGACAGAAAGAGTGTGACCCCTCCCCCAGTTCATGCCAGCCCACCTTCCAGGGAGACTGATAAACCAGCCTCACTGAGGGGAAAGGGAAAAAAAGGAAAAACAATGCAGCCACTTCACAGCTGTCTTCTGCTATCAGTTGGCAGCAGTAACTATCCTTTTTTTTCTTTTCCCTTTATCCCAATAAAAATCCCAAACCCCTTGCCCTCGGGGCTGGCACTTCCTTTCCTTTTTTCCTGCCATGCCCTTTCCTCTTTCGGAAAATAAAATAAACTTTTTGTCTAAACCTGTCCTAATCATTGCATTGAGATTCCTTCTCATCCCACGCTACAAGTTCCCACCCTAATATATACTTTGCCCAGTTTCCCCCAATGGCAACTTTTGCAAAATTATCGTATAATATCACAACCAGGATGCTGACATTGATACAATTCCTCAATCTTAGTCAAATTTCCCCAATTTTACTTGCACCCATTCATATATGTGTGTTAAGTTCTATATAATTTTATTACCTCTGTGGGTTCATATAATCTCCTGCGACAGTCAAGAGACTGAACAATTCCAACATCCCAAGAACTCTCTTGTTCTTTTATGACCATCACCACATCCCCTTGCCCCTTCTCCTACCCAGTATCCCTAGCAATCACTAATTTGCCCACCATTTCTAAAATAAATTTTAACATTTCAAAAATATTATATAAATGAAAACATACTGTATATAACCTTTTGAGATTTGCTTTTTTTCCACTGAGCATAATTCCCAGGAGATAATTCATTCATGTGGAAAACATGTAATACTATAGAAGGAAAAAAGACCAACACTTTGTCCTACCCTGCTCAATAAGTAGTTCTGATTTTTCTTGATTGAGAAGCCTAGATTCTTTATTTAATTTTTCCAATTCACGCTGGCAGTCTACCAATCTCCTTTCTTTATCTCTTACTGTTCTCTGGTGATTGTGATATAAGTCATTTAGTTGCTCATCAGTCCCTTGAAAAACCTAGGTAACACCAAAATAAAAAGTTTAATGTATAAATAGAAGATATGATCACTTTGAGGTACCAAATCTTATTCAACATCCTTCATTTTAACATACACAGAGAAGTAGCACAAACATCAAGATTTGTACTTGTTTTTTTCCAAAATGTGGGTGGCAAAACTGATTCAAATAAGTTCACAATAATCCCAAACTTTTAAAGTAGAACAAAATTCTACTACTACAAACCTTTTCCATTTTCTGTTCCAGTTCACTATTATCTTTCTCCATTTGCTTCTTTCGGCTATCCAAGGCTTTAATTTCATTGTCAAGTCTCATTATTTTAGAGAGATTGTGTTCAATTTCTTTTAGACGATTCTAAAAATAAAGAAATACTCTAAATAAATAAAATTCACTATACCTTACACTGCTGTTGAATCCAGAAAAATAAGATGTACCAAGGGCCAGGCATTTAGTAAAAGTGATCTCATTTAATGTCGTCAATGACACTGTACAGAGGGCACGGAGAAACTGAAGAGCAGAGACATTAAATAACTCTTCCAAGTCTTCACAGTTAGCAGAGAAAAGCAAGAATTAAATTCCACTTCTAACTCCAAAGCCTATACCCTGCCCTCAATACCTCCCATAAATGTTTTTTATTCATTAAGCCCTTAGAGCTATAATACGTAGAGTAGCACACTTTAAGAACTCAATCCTTAAAAGGCTAACTATTTAATGTACTTTTTAAAAAGCAGAACTACTGAGGGGGCTGGAAACTCATGGCAAGTCACCAGTACATTCTTAGACTCATCTCTTACGAGTGCGTATAACCCGGTTCAGGGCATTCTCTCCTTGCACGATGCTGGGATCCTCTTCCAGTGTTTATCTCTGTGACTCCAAAGCTCACCAACTCCTCTTCCAAGACATTTTTAGAATCTGATTTTTATTTTTTATTATTACTTTTTATTTAGAGACAGGGTCTTCCTATGTTGCCCAGCTGATGTGCAGCAGCTATTCACAGGCAAGATCACAGAGCACTACAACCTGGGAGTCCTAGGCTCCAGTGACCCTCCCACCTCAGCCTGCCCTGTAGCTGGGACTATAGGTGTGTACCACCATGCCCAGCAGAGCCTAATTTTTAAACATATCATACTTAAGTTACTAAACTGCTTAGATGTATCAACTGCAAACTTTCATAGCTCCACCAAAATGCATGCTCAACGTTAATATCATTTATTAAAATTATACTAATAGTATTACCCTGTGATTTGTATATGGATAGCATATAATCACCATAAAAATAGGAACTTTGTTTACTTTGTTCCCTAATATATCCTCAGAACACGTAAAAGATGTTCAATATGTTAGCTAAATGAAAGAATGAGAGATCTGAAAAAAGTAATTTTACCAATAATAATAGTCATAGGTATTGTTCATTGAATGCCTATTATGTTCCAGACATTGTACTAGGTGCTGCTATAAATTCTCTCTAATTCTTCAGGAGGCCAAGGCAGGAGGACCACTTGAGGCCAAGAGTTCGGGTCCAGCCTGGGCAACATAGTGAGAACCCATCTCTACAAAAAAATTGGAAAAAAAACTTTCTAGGCAAAAATAACAACAACAAAAGAACTCTCTAATCCTCACAAGATTACACAGTAAGCAGGAGACTCAGAGGACTGAACTGACTTGTACAACACCACATAGCTAAGATTGGGATATGAGGTTAGGAGGCAGAGTATCATAATGGTTAAGACTAGAAGCTCTGGGTGCTGGAACAACTGGACATCTGTATGCGAAAATGTAAACTTCAACCCTTACCTCATACTACATTAAAAAAATTAACCTGAAGTGCAGCATATACTTACTTAAATGTAAGAACTCAAAAACTATGAAACTTCTAGAAGAAAATATTGAAGAAAATTTTTATGACACTAGGTGAGGCAAAGATTTCCTAGATATGAAATAAAAAGTATAAACCATAAGAGAACAAATTTGAAAAGCTCTACCTCATCAAAATTTAAAACTCCTGCCCTTTGAAAAACAGTTAAGAAAATAAAATATTTGCATAACAAACATCTGATAAAGGGCTTATATCCAGAATACACAAAGAACTCTCACAGCTCAATAATAAAGGGACCAAAAAAAAACCCTACTGAAAATAGGGAAAAGATTTTTCTACTTTATCAAAGAATATATTCAGATGGCAAATAAACACATGAAAAGATGCTCAAAATCAAGTCAATCAATTGACTATCAATCAGGAAAATACAAAATTAAACCACAAAGAAATACAATCTCTCAATGAGATACTACCACACAGCTACTGTAGTGATTAAAACAAAAAAGACTGACAATACTAAATGCAGAAGAGGGTGCAGAGGAACTGCACTTTCATACATTGTTGGTGGGAGTACAAAATGCTACAGCCACTTTGGAGAATAGTTTGGAGCCTATAAAGTTAAACATACACTTACCATATAATGTAGCAACCCCATTTCTAAGGAGAAAGAAAAACATGTGTCCACAGATCTGTACACCAAAGTTTAGAGCAGTTTTATCTGTAACAGCCAAAAGCTGGAAACAACTTAATGTTCATCAACCAAGGAATGGATGAACAAAAAAAAATTGCTATATATCCATACAGTGGAATACTCCTCAGCCGTAAAAAGGAATGAACTATTCACACAGGCAGCAACAAATTAAAAATCGTTATGCTAAGGAAAGAAGCCAGACACAAAAGTCTATATACTAAATGATTCCATCTTACGTGCCATTCTGAAAAAGGCAAAACTATAACGACAGAAAACAAGTTAGTGGCTGCCAGGAGCTGGGAGTAGGGGGGGGAAGACTGACTGCAAGGACTTTGAGAGAACTTTTCCGAGTGATGGAAATAGTCCACATATTCCATATTCCACACGGTTCTCTACATATCTGTCCAAACTCACAGAAATATACACTTTAAAAAGGGTGGATTTTTGGGTGGGGCAAGGGCAATGTACATAACCTAAACATTTGTACCCCCGTAATATGCTGAAATAAAAAAGGGGGGGTGGATTTTATCATATGTAAATTATACCTCAATAAATCTGACTTAAAAAGAAAAAAATAAGTATGAATTTAGGAATCATAGGCCCAGACTCTAATCCTAACTGTATCCCTTTCTACCAATGTGAACAGCTGTGCCTTGGTTTTCTTGCCTGGAAAACCTCACAGAGTTCTTCTATGGGGCTTACGTAAAACATTTTAAAGCACTAGAACAGAATAAGCATTCAATGTATGGGACCATTCACACTACTTGTGAAAAAAATTCTGTATTCAGAAAATACCTTTTGAGCACAGTCTAACAAAGAGCACTGGAGAACACTAAATACTAACACTTCAGCTATGGTACTCTATAAACTTCTCTCCATCAGTGTTTTCACTGCCTCTTGGTAACACAAAATGATCAACTGGGCTTAGCTCTTTTGTGACATCTCTAGCTGCTTCATTTCTTAAACCCAGCCAGTCACCAGATCCTCTGGATTCCTTCTTTGATATCTGTGTTTTGGTTCTAGCCCCAAGGCATACGACAGAGTAAAAAGAGCTAAGACAAGCATGCAAACAACAAAAACATACAGCAGAGTGTTTACAGCTTAGGTGCCAGTGTGAAATGATACCCAAAATGGAGCAGCTGGGCTATCAGGAGTAGAAGCCCATGAACCTGCACGTAGAAAAAGTATTAAAGTTGGTACAAAAGTAATTGTGGTTTCGGATTGTGAATTTTAAATCGTTGTAACTAGGCTCAAACACATCTTTATTAATCAAAATAGGAACCAATACAAGCAACACATTTTTGCCAATGAGAAGTTTGTTTATTCCTGTAGCATAAAAATCCATGCTTCAGGATTCCACAAAATCTTGGAAAACATTTTCTGCATCCTGCTGGCTGGGGAGGCGTTTTCCCTGCAAAAACTTATTGAGATGCTTGAAGAAGTGGTAGTCAGTTGGCGAGAGGTCGGGTGATTACGATGGATGAGGCACCAGCCTGAGCAAGAGCAAGACCCCGTCTCTACTAGAAATAGAAAGAAATTATCTGGACAGCTAAAAATATATACAGAAAAAATTAGCCGGGCATGGTGGCACATGCCTGTGGTCCCAGCTACTCGGGAGGCTGAGGCAGTAGGATTGCTTGAGCCCAGGAGTTTGAGGTTGCTGTGAGCTAGGCTGACGCCACAGCACTCTAGCCCAGCAACACAGTGAGACTCTGTCTCAAAAAAAAAACAAAAAAAAAAAAAAGAAAGAAAGAAAAGAAAAGAAAATCGCTTGAATTTTCTTTTTGTCTAACATCATTTCCACACTCTAAAATAAATATAAAATAAACAGCAAGTGATAAGTCATTAGCAAAAAAAGTGAGAAATGTGCATTATAATGATGCACAACATAACATTTATTTAAGAATGTATTCCAATATTAAATGGCAAATTTCAATGCTAAAACCGCAATTACTTTTGCACCAACCTGATAATTAGAAACAAATTTCTCAAACAATTCCCTTTTAAGGCAAGAAAGGAAAACAGAGCTAAGTGGGCCAAGAAAAGAGGACAGGATATGGTAGGATAGAAATAAAGTAGTTTATGAGAGAGTTCCTGAAGATGGAAAGAATCTTAAAAATGGGAAAGGATGCATTTATAGTACAGTGTTGAAATGAAGCAATCTCTTCTGGACAGCTGCAGGGAAGGCGATTTGACCCAAACTTTACACTGAGTTCTATGGAGGGAAAAATCCTCGTATGTCAGAGCTAACAAAGGACTACAAAAGTCATCCATTTGCTATGCAAAACAAACCACTTGCTACGTGCCAGGCACTGGACTGGGCTCTGAGGATACAGAGAAGAATAAGATTAAACTCTTAGAGAATTAGTCACGATTAAACATAAATAAACAAGTATATAAGTACCTCAACCTTGGCTACAGCACTGGTTAGAATCCTGGCACCACTCAACGCTAGGCACTATCACTTAGTCCTACTGCGACGTCATTTACTACACACAAACTCGCCATTTCAACAACCTGGGTTTCCCTGTTGGTGTTCAAACACAGCTTGTGTTTTACTGCCCCTGTGTCTCTAATTACCTACTTATTTATGATCAAAAAACTCGCACCCCCAAAAGCAGTCCCTTGAAATTCTCTCCAGCCACCTCAGACAGAAATTCTCTTCCTTCCTCCTCAGATCTCCTACAGCTCTTGTCTTTTCTCTGCCTCACCATTACGTGTGCTTGTCCCTCTCTCCAACCAGGCTGCTCCTCAAGAAAAGACAACGTGTCCCCCATCGTGGTCATTACCGCAACACTCACACAGTGACCAGAATAACTCATCCTAAAACATGCCCTGCCACTCTTCTGTCTACTGAACCAAGTTCTAATCCAGGAACTCCCTATAATCTGACCCCAGTTTGTATTTCTCACTCCTTTCATCCTGATTTACTTAACCCAGACTCTTCCTCTCACAATCTTGTTCTGATAAGCTTGTATGTGTGAATATATACATATACACACATGCAAATATTTGCATATGCATATGTATTGTATGTATGCAACCAAAAAAAGCTGCTGGTAGAATATACTCTGGGAGATACATTTTTTATATATATCTATTCCATATATATCTACGGAATAGATAGAATAGAAAAGTACCTTTTACTTTTCACCTACTATCCCTTTTCTTTTTCACTATGAGCATGTATTTTTAAAAGGAAAAAAACCCAAAATTATTACATAAACATACATAAAAGGTCTTCTAGTTTGTCAATTTGATTCCTCCCCATTCTTCAAGGCCCACCTCAGCCCTGCTTTCTCTCTGAAGCCCTTGTGATACATTTCTATGCGCAGCCTTCATTTTTAAAAAAAATACTTTCTACTTTACAATTCAAAGATCTACACCAGTATTTACAGGTGAGTTTTAAAAAAAAATGAATCAATACATTTTTTAAAAATTAAAAAAAACTTCTATCTGAAACCTACAAAATGGCCACTTTAAAGAATATTCTCACTTATTTAAACTAGGAATACCGTAAGGGCAAGGACACTGCTGGAGTCCTTCTTGTACTTGTAGCCCCAGGCACAAGATGCTCTGTCATAATGTTCACCACAGTTAACAACAACATACTATGTACTTGAAAATTGCTAAGAGAGTAGGTTTTAAGTATTCTCAGCAAAAAAATGGTATGTGAGGAAATGCACATATTACCTTGATTTAGCCATTCCACAATGTATACTGATGTCAAAACATCACGCTGTATACCATAAAGATGTATCATTTTTGCCAATTAAAAAAAAGAAATCAAATTACCTTCAGTGGATCAAGTTCATTCTCATAGGATTTGACAATTTCCTTTGAAGACGTTAACTGGGCTTCCTTACTAGTAATCTGATCACGAATCTCACAAGCTTTTTCCTTATTTTGCTTCAGATATTTCAGTTCTGTTTGACATTCTTTTACTTTCTGACCTTGTGTCTGACGTACCTGCCGAAGTGTTTCCAAGGCTTTAATGTATCTTTGAAGATATGAAATAAAAATCAAATTTCTGGCTAAGTGAATTATGGTATCAATTCATACAGTGGATTATTATGCAGTCATTAAGATTATACTTACAAGGAGTTTTTAATAACTTGGAAAATGCTTATGACATAATCGTAAGTGAAAAAATTACATTTAGACTGTCAATCAGGTAAACAAACATGTGCACAGAAAGAAAACTAAAAGAAAATATGCCCAATGGTTGCCACTGGGTGAGAAGTAATAACTGATAACCTTTCTCCTTTTTAAGCTTTTTCCATTAAAAAAAGAAGCATACGAATTGCAAACATGGCTCCATAACTTAATGGGCTACAAACTACTTTACCAACCTTGTTGCTGAAAAAATCTCATCAAACTTTTGCTTCAGAGCCTTTCCTTCACTTAAAGGCCAATTAGAGTCTTCTTGGTGACAGAAAATGACATTATTTAGCACAGACTTGGAAACTCCAAGAGAACTTATCATTTCACGGTCAATTTCAGCACACTTAGAGCTTAGACTGACCTTTTCACCATGCCTGGAGAAAATGACAATCAAGAGTATATGTAAAATAAACTGCAGTTGTTCCTATTTTTTGCCTAATTAATCCTTCATGATGTATTTCTCTTAAAAAAAAAAAAGGTCCCTTCAGCTGTCTGCTGTTAGAATAGCTTCCTTATGCATAAAATGTGTAACTCTCAAATGATTTGGCAGTTCACTGATGAAGAGATACATAAAACATGGTGGTACAGGAAACAATGCCAGAATTTCTTTTTATATATTTGGACTTCTAAATACAATAATTTTCTTCTATGTATTATCTATAAATATTCTAAATTAACTATCTTCCCATCTCCAGAACTTAATCAGAAATTTAAACGAATAAAACAAAACATTATGCTCAATAGAAGACAGGCAAAGGTAACTTAGAACCATCTAAGAATAGAACAATAGTTTAGAAAGGGTTTCTTCAGCAACAGACTGATTTGGTGGGCAAGAGGCAGTATCTGTCTTTACTGTTTTTTATACATTCCAATTTTTATTTTGAAAATACTACACCAAATGTATTGAGAATGTTTTGTAGGGGGCTACAATGGACATAGACCAAGAGGTTATCACATTAGAACAGGGAAAGATTTTGGTAGCTTGCACTAGAATGGTCGTTGTAGAGATGGAAACAGATTCAAGAGACATTTTGATGAAATGCATAGGACTTGGTAATAGATTGGACATGGAAGGCAAGGAAGGTATCAAGACAAGTTCTTGGCCAGCGTCACTGGATGGAGAGCAGTGTCATTCACTGAGATGAAGCATACTGCAAGAGGACCAGGTTGTTGGAGGTTATTTAAGGAGAGTCATGGAGAAGGAATCATGAGTTTGAGTTTGGTTTTAGACACACTGAATCTGAGTTGTCTTTGAAACAACTGGTAGAAAATGAGAGAGGCAGTTGGATACTTGAGTCTGAAAACAGAGGTCTGGTTTGGAGATACAGATTTGTGAGTCACCTTTGAACACAGAGTAATTGGAGCAATGGATGTGAATGAGATTATCTGGGAAGAAAATGTAGAGCATAACCAAGAAAAGATATAGGACTGAGCCTTTGGGACTCCAACCTTTACTGGCTGGGTAAAATAAAGTAGGATATGGCTGTGATGGAAAGAGGGAACAGTGTTGTATCATGGAGGTCTAGAAAAAGCAATTTTCAAATAAGAAGTGATTAACAAGTACCATTTACTGTGCCACGGTACATAGACCAATGGTCCTCCAAAGATGCCCACATTCTAATCCCTTGAATTTGTGAATGTTAGATTCCATGGCAAAGGGGAATTAAGATTACAGATGGAATTAAACTGCTACTCATCTGATTTATTTATTTATTTATTTATTTATTATTTTTATTTATTTATTTATTTATTTATTTTTTGAGATAGAGTCTTGCTCTGTTGCCCAGGCTAGAGTGCTGCAACCTTAGCCTAGCTCTCAGCAACCTCAAACTTCTGGGCTCTAGTGATCCTCCTGCCACAGCCTCCTAAGTGGCTGGGGTTACAAGCGTGTGCCACCACTCCTGGCTAATTTTTTCTATTTTTAGTAGAGATGGAGTCTCCCTCTTGCTCAGGCTGGTCTCAGACTCCTGACCTCAAGAGATCCTCCTGCCTCGGCCTTCCAGAGTGCTGGTATTACAGGCATGAGCCACCATGCCTGGCCCATCTGATCTTAAAATAGAGAGATTTGGATGGGGCCAGTGTAATCACATGGGTCCTTAAATGTGAAAGAGGGAGGCAGAAGGAGAGGTCAGAGTGACTCGATACAAGAACTATGCCCACTGTTTCTGGCTTTGAAGATGGAAGAAGAGGGCCATGAGCCAAGAAATGTGGGTGGCCTCTAAAGGACCTAAGGAGCAAGGAAACAGATTCTCCCTTAGAGCCTCCAGAAAGGAACACAGCCCTGCTAACACCTTGATTTTAGCTCAATGAGGCCCAATTCACACTTCTAAACTATAGAGCTACAAGACAATAAATTTGTGTTATACCATTAAGCTTGTGGTTATAGCTGCCATAGAAAACTAATCCATGAACTATTAGTACATATTAATCATTTTTTGTATGCATCAGGTCAATCTTTACAACATCTTTCTAAGGTATGTACAGTGATGATGAGCACCTATTTTACAGTGAAAAAACAGGCTCACTATGCTACTTTGTACAGCAGTAGCATTATCCTAACTAAATACAGAGGTTATGGCAGGCATGGTGGCTGATGCCTGTAATCCCAGCACTCTGGAAGGCTGAGGGGGAAGCTCTCCTTCAGGCCAGCCTGGGCAACACAGCGAGATCCAGTCTTTGCAAAAAATTTTTTGAAAATTAGCCAGGCATGGAGGCTCACGCCTGTAGTCCCAGCTACTCAGGAGGCTGAGGGCAGGAGGATCGCTTGAGCCCAGGAGTTTGAGGTTGCTGTGAGCTATTATGGTCGGAGCTCTGCATTCCAGCCAGGGTAACAGAGTGAGAAACTATATCCAAAAAAAAAAAAAAAAGAAAAGAAAAAAAAAAACACAGAGGTTATTATAGTGACTTTAGTTGGAGCTGTTTCAGTGGAAGAGTGAGGCTGGAGCAGGGGTGAGCAGGAGGTAAAGAAATGTATCAACTCTTTTGAGAAGACCGACTCTAAAGAAGAAGAGTAACTGGAATGGAATAAAATCTGAGTGTATGAGACATGCCTGAGTATGTTTAAACGCCAACGAAAGGAACATGCTTGAGAATTCAGTTGCTAGTATAACGCCTCTAGCCCATAGCAGGTGCTAAACATTATTGGTTAAATAAAGGAATCATTTAATTAAACAGATAAATAAAAGGGAAGGGAGGAAGGTGAACAGTTAACTCATTTGCTCATGAAGGACAGAGCCTTGAGTCCAAGGTAGCCCAGTTCCAAAACCCACACCCGTCAGGAGATGGTACCTGCCTCTGGCGGTGACGGCTGGAAGGGAAGAATGATCCCCCTCCTGCTTGTCTGCTTCTCAATCGCCCACCCCTACGCGTGACACGAGCGTGTTTTTATTCATTCAACCTGTATTTGAGTGATTATGCACTTTCAATTCAGCAATTGTTCGTCACTTACTCAAGGGAATGAAACATTATCACTAAATCTTTAACAGGGGCATCCTATTTGACTGATAAATAGTATCAACAAAAAATTAAATGTTGACGGTGGAGGAGACTGTGTGTAGGAGCAGGCAGCATATTCTCTGCTTAATTCTGCTGTAAACTCCAAACTGCTCTAAATATTAAAGTCTGTTGAAAACAAATTAATATGCTCCCCTGAAATAAATAGGAAAAAACTATAGTCCTATAGACCTGAAAGACAAAAATGAACCAGACATTCAAATACAATAAAAACACTTACTTTGTTCTAGTAATGACTCCTTCCAGTGTTTTAAATTCTGTCTTTTTGCTTTTCTGAGTACACACCATAGATCTCTGCACCGCTATAAGCTCTCCATTGACATCACGAAACTGCAGACGAATCTGGGCTCTCACGTCTGTTTCCTGAGCAACCTTTGAAGGTTAAATAGAGAAAAATTATGCTTCAATAAGCACCAGAATGTTAGTTCTGAAAGGAAAGGCATAAGCAATCTTACCCAAAATGAGGAAACAAAAAAAAGGTAAACATCCAAAATGAGTGATTTTTACATGCTATTCAAAATATGAGAGGAAAAGAATACTGTTTAATTGATTTACTAAAATGATATTATCTACCTCCTTCATACAGCACTATTAGGAGATCAAGTAGATCAAGTATGTGGATTTTTCAAATAAATCCATTTTGTCTAAGCACCAAAAATGTTTTTTAAAACTAAAAAAACCCACAAGTTTATAGAAAAGTAGAAATACAGTACACATAACTTCCTCACCCCCCAAACCATATGAGCATCAAGGTGCTGACCTGATGTCCCATCACCAGTATTTCCTACAGAACAAGGACATTTTCAACCATACACATCAGGAAATTGATACTAATATATTACTACCATGTAGTCCACAGATCCCATTCAAGTTTTGTCACTTGTTCCAGTTCAGAATTATACATTGTATTTGGTGGTCCTGTCTCTTTAGTTTCTTTCAGTCTGGAATAGTTGCTCAGATTTTCCTTGACTTTCATGATTGATTTTGAAAATTATAGGCCATTATTTTGTAGAATGTCTCCCAACATTTGGGTCTGTGTAATTTCCTCATGACTACGATCAGATTACGCATCTTTGGCTGGAATATTACAGAAGTGATGAGTTCCTTTCATTGCATCCCATCAGGGCATAATTTCAATTTATCTCATTACTGGGGGTATTAACTGCAGTCTCTTGACAAATGCGTATCTGACAGCTTCCCCAGAAAAATTTTTCTTCCTTTACAACTAATCAGCATTTGGGGGAGAGATGTATTGAGAGCATGTAACTCTCCCCACTTCATCAAATTCTCTCCACCAGCTTTAAGCATCTAGTGCTTCTTACCTGAATTATTATTACGACAGCTATCAAATACAGGCACACCTTGTTTTACTGTGCTACGCAGATACTACATTTTGTTTTGTTTTACAAATTGAAGGTTTGTGGCAATCCTGCGTTCAGCAAGTAGTCTATCAGTGCCATTTTTCCAACAGCATGTGCTCACTTTACATCTGTGTCATTTTAGTAAATCTCACAATATTTCAAACTTTTTCATTATTATATCTGTCACAGTGATTTGGGATCAGTGATCTTTGATGTTACCACTGTAATATTTTGGGGAGCCACGAACCATACCCAGTGAGTGAACTTAATCGATAAATGTGATATGGGTTCGAACTGTTCCCCCATCTCTCTCCATCCTGGAGCCTCCCTATTCCCTGAGACACAACAATATTAAAATTAGGCCAATTAATAACCCTATTTTTTGATCCATGGAATATTTAGATATCTACTTAATTTTCCAGTATTTAGGGATTTTCCAGACATTTTTCTGCTATAGATTTCTAGCTTAATTCTGGTGTGGTCAGAGAATACACTCCGTATGACTTTAATTCTTGTAAATTTACTGACACTTGTTTTATGGCCCAGAATATTGGTCTATCTTAATGAATGTTCCACATGTATGTGAAAACAATGTGTATTCTGCTGTTGTTCAATGGAATGCCCTATAAATGTCCATGACGGTAACTTGGTTAATAGTATTACAATTTTCCATATCCTTACTGATATTTTGTCTACTTCTGTTTCTCTACTGAGAGAGGAGTTTTGTTCTCCAATTTAAATTGTGTATTTGTCTATTTCTCCTTTCAGTTCCATAGGTTTTTGTTTGTTAAGACCGAGTCTTGCTCTGTCTCCCCAGGCTAGAATGCAATGGCGGCATAGCCTCCTGTGGCCTCGAACTCCTGGTCTCAAGCGATCCTCCCACCTCTGCCTCCCGAAGTGCTAGGATCACAGACATGAGCCACCATTCCCAGCCTCAGTTCCATATGTTTTTGCCCACATTTCAAATTGTTGTGTCCTCTTGGTGAACTGACGCCTTTGTCATCATGTTTACTTTTACTCTAGTGATACTCTTGGTTCTGATGTCTGCTGTCTGATATTAACATTGTTACCTCGTCTATTAGTTGCCACAGTATATTTTTTCCATTCTTTTACTTTTAACCTATTTCTACCCATTATATATAAAAACACTCTTATTCCTTTTGATTTCAGTTTTTTTTGTTGTATCTTCGATTTTTCTCACTATGCTTATGCTTTCTTGATATCCACGAGTATATTTATAAGATTTATAATAATGTTTTAAGGTTCCTAATTATGAATTCTATCACCTCTTTCTTTTTGGATGTGTTCATATGACTGATTTTTCTCCTGGTCATGGGTCATATTTCCCTGCTTCTTTGCATGCCTGGTAACTTTTTTTTTTTTTTTGGAGACCGGGTCTCAGTCTGTCACCCAGGTCAGAATCAGTGTTGAGATCATAGCTCACACTGCAGCTTTGAACTCCTGGGCTCCAGCGATCCTCCTACCTCAGCCTCCTGAGTAGCTGGGACTATAGGTATGTACCACCATGCTTAACTAATTTTTTTATTTTTATATTTGTAGACACAGGATCTTGCTGTTGCCCAGGCTGGTCTTGAACTCCTGGCCTCAAGCAATCCTCCCACCTCGGCCTCTCAAAATGCTGGGATTACAGGCATGAGCCATCTCACCTGGCACATGGTAACTTTTGGTTGTGAATTTTACATCATTGAGTGAAGTATTTTGTTTTATTCTTTTAATGAGTGTTGAACTTTGTTTTGGCATGCAGTTAAGCTTCTTGAGTCTATGGTCTCCAACTCCGGGGCTACAGACTGGTACAGATCAGTGGCCTGTTAGGAACCAGGCCACACAGCAGGAGGTAGGCAGCCAACAAGAGAGCAAAGCATCATCACCGCATAAGCTCTGCCTCCTTTCACATCAGTGGTGGCATTAGATCCTCATAGGAGAACCCTACTGTAAACTGCGCATGCGAGGGAGCTAGGGGGTGGCTCCTTATGAGAATCTAATGCCTAATGAGCTGAGGTGGAGCTGAGGTGGTGACGCTAGTGCTGGGGAGCGGCTGCAAATACAGATTATCATTAGCAGAGAGGTTTGACTGCACAGTAAATGTAATGCCCTTGGATCACCCCAAAACCATCTCCCCAACCCCTTCCATGGAAAAACTATCTTCCGTGAAACTGGTCCCTGGTGCCAAAAAGCTTGGGAACCCACTGTCTTGAGTAAGAGTTTGATCCTTCCGAACCTTTGCTTTTAAGGTTTATAAAAGGGGAGATCTCGAGCAACTTTTACTCTAGGACTAATTTAGTATCATTTTCCCTCAAGCCTCAAAAACTTCCTTTAATAATTATTGTAGTGTAAGCCTGTCTGTGACAAATCACCTCTACCGGTTTTTAAATCTCAAAATGTTCTCTATTTTGTCCTTTATTTTTTTTCTTTTTTGAGAGACAAGGTCTCACTCTGTCATCCAGGCTGAAGTGCAGTGGCATGATCTCAGTTCACTGCAGCCTCGAACTCCTGGGCTCAATAGGTCCTCCTGTCTCAGGCTCCCAAGCTGGGACTACAGGCATGTACCACCATGCCCACTTTATCTTTAATTTTTGAAGGGTAGTTTTACGGGATACAGAAGTTTAGGTTGACTTACATTTCCCAAGATTTTAAAGATCCTGTACCACTCTTTTCTGGCTTGGATGGTTTTTGATAAGAAATCAGCAATCACACTTATTATTCTTACCTTTTGCATGTTACTTTTTCCTCTTGCTTTAAGATTCTCTTTTCATTTTTAGTTCTGAGCAACGGGAATATAAGATGCAACATAGGTGTGTTTGTGCTGCTTGTGGAGCATTGAGCTCCTTGGGTCTTTTTTATGGTTTTTATTTCCGTTTAAATCTTTTCCCACACATTATGTCCATCTTTTCATTTAAATCCTTGAACCTATCATAGTTTTTAAAATCCTTGTCTGGCTGGGCGCAGTGGCTCACGCCTGTAATCCTAGCACTCTGGGAGGCCGAGGCGGGAGGATCGCTCGAGGTCAGGAGTTCGAGACCAGCCTGAGCAAGAGCGAGACACCGTCTCTACTAAAAATAGAAAGAAATGATTTGGACAGCTAAAAAAAAAAAAAAAAAAATATATATATATATAATCAGCCGGGCATGGTGGTGCATGCCCGTAGTCCCAGGTACTCGGGAGGCTGAGGCAGTAGGATTGCTTGAGCCCAGGAGTTTGAGGTTGCTGTGAGCTAGGCTGACGCCACGGCACTCTAGCCCGGGCAACAGAGTGAGACTCTGTCTCAGAAGGAAAAAAAAAAAAAATCCTTGTCTGCTGATTCTAATATCTATGTCATCTCTGGGTCTGTTTTTATTCACTTTTTTCCCTTCTAGTTACAGATCACATTTTCTTCTGCATATATCCATTAATTTTTTATTATATCCTGGACATTGTGGATATTACATTGAGAGTTTAGACTGTACAGACTTCCTTTAAAATATGTTGACTTCTGTTCTAGCAGGCAGTTAATTTTGACAGCTCAGCTTGATTCTATCAAAGCTGCAAATGCCCACAAACAGTTGCTTCAAATATTTTTTCCAGTTTTACAATTGTTCATCTTGAGGGTCTAAGTGTGATAGTCATTATTCTCTTGCAATCAAAATCAGAAGTCCTGGGTTCTGCTTTTGTTTAAATCATAAAACATCCTTTGTTGACTTTTTAGTGACTTTTTGGCATAAATTTAACTTTGCTATTTTTTTTTTTTTTTTTGAGACAGAGTGTCACTTTGTTGCCCTGGCTAGAGTGAGTGCCGTGGCGTCAGCCTAGCTCACAGCAACCTCAAACTCCTGGGCTTAAGCGATCCTACTGTCTCAGCCTCCCGAGTAGCTGGGACTACAGGCATGCACCACCATGCCCGGCTAATTTTTTCTATATATATATATTTTAGTTGGCCAGATAATTTCTTTCTATTTTCAGTAGAGATGGGGTCTCGCTCTTGCTCAGGCTGGTCTCGAACTCCTGACCTTGAGCGATCCACCCGCCTCGGCCTCCCAGAGTGCTAGGATTACAGGCGTGAGCTACTGCGCCTGGCCTAACTTTGCTATTAAGTAAATTAATCATTCAACAAATACTTATTAAGCACCTTGTACCTTTTTTTTTTTTTTTTTTTGAGACAGGGTCTTGTTGTGTTGCCCAGGCTAGAGTGCAGTGGCATCATCATAGCTCACTGCAACCTCAAACTCTTGGGACTACAGATCTGTGCCACGAAGTCCAGCTAATTTATTTTTTGTAAAGCTGGGGTCTCGCTATTGCCCAGGCTGGTCTTGAACTCCTGGCCTCAACTGATCTTCCTGCCTCAGCCTCCCAAAGTGCTAGGATACAGGTGTGAGCCACCATGTCCAGCCTGTAGCTTTCATATGTTGTTTTGGTTTGAAGTAACAGACTTTTCCCCTTTGGAGAATGGAAGAGAGACAGGTTAAACAAAAGAGTAGAGAAGGTACATTAAACATCATCATAAGTGAGGTATAGAGTGATTTGGGAGTACAAAGTAGGGGCATCTAATCTATCTAGGAGAGGTCAGGGAAGGTATTCTAAAGGAAGTGAATGTTTAATCGAGACTTGACAGATGAGTAAGAGTTAGCCAGATGAAAAGATCTGAGTCATTGAGCAACTACAGCAATTTTATAATGTTTGGTGCAGAAAGTAGGAAGAAGAGGAGTACAGTCATAAAATGTTCCAGAAATTAAGGGCCTTCTGAAATATGTCAAGGGTTTTGGACTTAAGGTGATGGAAAGCCACTAAAAGGTTTGAACCAGGGGAATCCTATGCAATAGATATGCATTTTAGAAGAATTACTTTGTCTTCAGGGTGAACAGATTGAGCTGAGGCAAGACAGAAAGCAGGGAATGATCCAGGAGAGATAGGAAGGCAGTCTGGACAAGGATTATAGCCTTCAGGATAGAGGTAAAGAGGGAGAACTCACGGGCCGGGCTGCTCCGAAACAGCCTCTCAGGATATAGATATTTCAGTGAGGAGATGGCCAGAGGTCATTATAAAGCTCTGAAAGCCCAGGGACCTGACTCTGTCATTTTATCCCAAAGAGGGCAGCTAATGAGGGCTAATCCACAACAGTTAAACTAAGGAGCTATGCATATATGCATCAAAAATTAATCTGTTTACAATGTTCCTGACTAGCAAGCCAAATATACATAATCACTCTCCATGGCATCTAGCTATCTGGCAAATATCAAATTAGTAAATGGAATTCAAGTAAGGACTATCTTTTAGCATTTCTATCACAATACTGTTGTGTACATTCTCACTGAGGAAGAATCACTTCAAAAAGAGTAACTTAGATTTAGTAATTTATTAAGGCAAAGAAATCTGTATTACGCTTCCAAATGATTTCTATCCAAATGAATAAAATTAAAAGTAAAATAAGCCCTTCCCCTTTCCAAACAATCCAGTCCTAGGTGCCATTAGGTGGGGCAGAAGCAGGTACGTGTGTTCATGCTGGCGGAAGGTGGAGGCCATAGTAACTCAGCCCAGAGTGGGATAAATGAGCTGGAGTAGGCTGAGAAGTGTATCCTCACGGGAAACAGCTGGGCACAGACAGGTTTAGAGAGTCCAAGGATACTGGAGGTTCAAGCAGGACAAAAGGGGAATTCATGAGTAGGGATGACCCAGCTCAGGAGGAGAGTGTCCACACTGGCGGGGAGGCACAGTGTGGAGATTTGGAGCCCGATAACAAGGAGGGGGTCGACATGAGGGTTAAGTCTGCTGGGGGGATTCAGATCACAGCGTGGAGACGGCATCCCTGCAAGAAGCCAGCTGGTATAAAATATCAGACTGCGAAGAGCCACAGTGACTCAGATCTGGGGGGGTTCAGATCACACAGTAGAGAGAGCATGGCTGCAAGAGGCCACCTGGTGTGGAGTGTCAGACTAAGGGTGGGGAGGTGAGCCGGCGGGGAAGTCAGAGCCTGAGCAGAACGGGAGAGCATCGTGCGAGGGCGCCAGAATGAGGAGCAGAGTCTAAGCCAGGCAAGGAAGGCTGGCGTATGGGCGCAGAGTCAGCCCCGTGTGGGGTGCTGGAGCCCGGGTGCAGTGATGGAAGATTCATCACATCAAGGGGACTGATCAAATAAGTAAATCTATTAAGAATATAGTCGATTCCTTGCTTTTCACTCCCTTTATTGTATTTACCAGGCAAATTCCCAACTTTGTTTAAATCCAACTTTTCAGCTTATTTAGTACTTGCCATTGAGCATCTGAACAAGACTGAAAGCACACACACAACCATTACGACCAGTCTCTCTACATTTTCACACACAAACCTCAAGGGAACCCCTGACACTGTCGTGTAATCCTAAAACACTTCCCTTTATCAATTTACTCTCCGAGGTAAAAACTACTCATATCTTTTGTAGGCTCAATCAACCCCTTTCCCACTCTCAGCCAATAACCTCACTTCTTTTTCTCACTGAGAATACAGAAACAGTCAAAAGAGATCTTATTCATTCTTTCACCACTAAAGTTACCAATCACCTGCTCTGGCTGCCACCCTGTTACACTGAATAAACAGGACATGTTCCTGCTGACCCCTCCAGTTGGGCAGCGGATCCTTCTCTTGCCTACTCAAGCATTTTGCTCTTCAATTATCCTCTCTTCTGAATCACTTTTTCCCTCCAGAGTCATTCCCATCAGTCTACAAATGCTCTAGCAACAGCCGCCAACCCCGGGGCCATAGCCTGTTAGGAACCGGGCCGCGCATCCCTGCCTGAGCTCTGTGTCCTACCCCCCATCTCCCCACCCCCGTCCGTGGAAAAATTGTCTTCCATGAAACCGGTCCCTGGTGCCGAAAAGGTTGGGGACCACTGCTCTAGTACATCCCAATTTTAAAAGCACAAAAAGCCAAGAACAATAACCAACAAAACTCTCCTTTATCCCTGCAAACCTCTTCAGCTATTGTCCTATCTCTGCTTCCACTTACAGCAAAACTCATAAAATAACTGTGTTTCACTTCCTTATGTCCTCTTTTCTGATTACTGAAACGGGTTTTGTCAAGAGCAGCAAAGGACTCCAATATATCCAAACACTCTTCTTGCTTGAGCCACCAACAAATGTGACACAGTCAATGACTCCCAGTTTTCCTCTTACTTTATTAGTTGCTCTTTTAGTGTCTTTTGCTTGTGTCTCCTCCTCTTCCCAATTTCGAAATTCATTAGCTCTAGTGCTCCAGGTTCAGGTTTTGGATATCTAGTCCATATTCACACCTTATTTGATCTCATCAGGCTTTAAAAATTAACTATATAGAACCAACTGTATATATCAATGATTCCTCATTTTCTTTTTCTAGTGCTAACCTCTTCCCTGAACAGACTTGTATTTGCCAACTAGACATCTCCTTTGGATATTTAACACACATTCTTAATTTACTTATTTAAACCAGATCCACCCAAATCTCTTTTTCCAGAGAGCCCCTATTCCAATAAAAGGCAAAAAAAAAAAAACCCCTTGGAGTTATGTTGATGTTTCTACTTCTTTCATACATCATTATCCAAGCCATTAGCTAATTTGTTGGTTGTACCTTCAAAATACATCCCAAATCCAAACATTTCTCACCACTTCTACCATTACCTTCACCAAGCCACCAGTATTTTTTAACTGCATTATCACAAAATCCCCTTAATTTATCTCTGAGCTCCTACCTTTGCTACCTACAGATAAGTTTTCTCAGCAGCCAGACTGATCACTTTTAAACATAAATCAGATCATGTCCTTTCCCTGCTCAAAACCTTCCAGTAGGTTTCTATTTAAATAAGAATAGAATCCAAAGACCCATCTGCATTTCTAACTTAATTTTCTACCATTCTCCCCTTCACCACTCTGTTCCTCCTGTGATTCCTAGAACACACCAAGCATGCTTCTACCTCGGGGGCTTTGCAGTGAGCATTAACAATGAACAGAATGTTCTTCTCCCAGATTTTAACTCACTTCCTCTCAAATGAATAAAAATTTAAAAGATAACTCTGATTACTGTGTGAAAAAGAGACAATCTCAAAAATGAGGGCAGGAAGACAAGTTAGGAGACTACTGTAATAGTTCAAAGGGAAGATGACAGCGGCTTAAAACAGGAAAGCAGTGGTGACAGACTGAACAAATTCTGGACATATTTTAGAAAGGCAGCTAAAAATTGCCTATGAATTGGAAACAGGGTGAGATGAAGGAATCAACCCAGGATGACACACAGGCTTTGCTTATGTGTAACCGTGTGGATGACATCATTTACTAAATCAGAGAGTACTGAGGTAGCAGCAGGCTTGAGAACGTAGGAGGGATGGATGAACAGGTAATCAAGAGTTCTGTTTTGAACTTGTTAAATTTGAGATGCCCATTAAATATCCAAACAGCTGGACGTATGTGTCTGGAGTTTAGGAAAGAAGTCAGGGCCAAATATATAAATGTGGGAGTCATCAGCACATAACCAGGTCTTAAAGCCAAGAGATGGAGATCACCCAAGAGAGGAGACAGAGAAGAGGATTGGTACACAGAAGACTGACTCCTGGGGCACACTGGCATTTGGAAATCAAGACAAAGGGAGACCTAGCAAAGACAAAGGTATGGCCAGTGGATAAGGAGGAAACCATGAGATCATGGCGTCATGAAAGCCAAGAGAGAAATGTTTTTTAAAAAAGGAAGAACCAACGGTATCAAACCTGATGAGATACTAATTAGAATTAGAAACTGACCGCTCTACCTGGCAACATGGAGATTACTGGTGATGCTACAAGAGCACATTTAGTGGAGGAAAATAATAAGAAAATCTGAATGGAGCAGACTGAGGAGAAAATGGGAGGTGATGAAGTGAAGACAATGAGCACATACAAATCTTGTGAATTTTGCTAAACACTGGAACAGACACAGGGTAATACCTAGAGAGCGACTGGAGTGAAGGGAGTGTTTTATTTGAAGACTGGAGCGATCAGAGCATGCCCATAGCTGATGTGACCGACCCTGCAAAGGGGAAACTGCTGATGCAGGAAAGCGCAGGAACAACCAAACAGCAAAATCCTTGAGTTGACAAGAGGGATCGACGAGATCTAGCTTCCCAGGGATTGGCTGACGTTTAGATAAAATAAATAATTTGCCCATACTAGATGAGAGAAAAAAGTATGGGCACATATGTAGGGTAGTTTGGTAGATTTTTTGATTGGAATATGAGGGAATTTACATTTGATTCTTCCTATTTCTCAATAAAGTACAAGGCAAGATCAAGGAGTGAGGAAAACAGATGGTAGGTTTAAGGAGAGAGGTGTGACATCGTCACTGTATATTCTTTTTTTTTTTTTTGAGACAGAGTCTTGCTCTGTCACCTGGGCTAGAGTGCCATGGCGTCAGCCCAGCTCACAGCAACCTCAAACTCCTGGGTTCAAGCAATCCTAATGCCTCAGCCTCCCAAGTAGCTGGGTCTATAGACCGTGCCACCACGCACAGCTCATTTTTTCTATTTTTAGTTGCCCAGCTAATTTTTTTTCTATTTTTTAGTAGAGACAGGGTCTCGCTCTTGTTCAGGCTGGTCTTGAACTCCTGACCTCAAGCAATCCTTCTACCTCAGCCTCCTAGAGTCCTAGGATTACAGGCATGAACCACCGTGCCTGGCCCATATATATATTCATTTCATATATATTGCAAAAACAAAAGCCCATAGGCCAAATACTATGTCCTTGACAAACACTAATAATATAAACACCATAATTCAAACAAAGATTCATACACAAGGATTTTTATCCTGGTACTTTTTTTTCTCCCAAGAGACTGGGTATTGCCACGTTGCCCAGGCTGGCCTTGAACTCCTGGGCTTGTGCGATCCTCCCACCTCAGCCTCCAGGGTAGCTGCGACTATGGGCATGTGCCACCTTGCCCAGCTTTATCACGGTACATTTCACTGAAAAACTAAAAGTAATCTGAATTTAAGAATATTATCTAACTATTAAAATGTTCATAAAACATTATGTCTTTTAAGTAGAAAATATTTCAGACATACAAAACAACATAAAGATTAAAAGCAGCACTCACATACTAAGCAACAGATTAAGAATTTACTATCATTTGTTAATGACATAGGACTTTATGATAATGTTAAGTAGGGGGGAAAACCCCAGAAAACAAGATTAGAGTATGACCTCAGCTATGCAAAACAGTATTCAAAGGAGAATAAAAATATATGATGTCAACAATGATTATCACCGGGTGCTAAGACTATGCATGGGTGACTTTCATCCCTCTTTATACATTTCCATTGCCAGGTTTTCTACAATAAGCTATTATTGCTTTTACGACTATAAAAATTTTATCTTAAAAATATAAAATTTTACTAGCACCATTACCTTGGGATCATGAACAAATGTATTTCCTTTGGTTCCAGGAGGGAAATCTCCAGTACAAATATACTTTAGACATTCAATGATGGTCTAAACAAATAGAAAAGTATATTATTTAGTTATAAGAGAACTGTAGAAGTATATACAAAATATTAATTCATTATAGAAATATTATCATGGAAACTACAAAAGATACAATCAGATATCATTTGGCATTATAAAACCTATAATAAAGATTTGATTGTTTAAAGAATCATTGCTGTAAGTTCACAGAAAAGCTATATAATTAAGAAGATATCCTAAAGATTTGGAAAAAATAATTCTCTATTTTCAATTAAAATCCTTTAACTTAGTAACAATGGCTAACAGTTACATAGAGCTTCCTATGTGTCAAGTATTATACTAAAGACTTTGACATACACGAACCATTTAACTTTCATATTAACTCCAGGCTATAGAAACTTTTTTTTCTTT
This sequence comes from Eulemur rufifrons, assembly GCF_041146395.1. Lineage (NCBI taxonomy): Eukaryota > Metazoa > Chordata > Mammalia > Primates > Lemuridae > Eulemur > Eulemur rufifrons. Next base: position 1,286,006 of record NC_090992.1, on the reverse strand, counting down.
TTGGAGACAGTGTCTCCTCTGTCACTGTCAGGCTGGAGTGCAGTGGCACAATCATAGCTCACTGTAATATCGAATTCTTGGGCTCAAGTGATCCCCCTGCCTCAGCCTCCCAAGTAGCTGCAGGCAAGCGCCATCATGCCTAGCTAATTTTTAAAAAAATTTTGTAGAGACAGAGGTTTTACTATGTTGCCTAGGCTGGTCTCAAACTCCTGGCCTCAAATGATCCTCCTTGTCTTGGCCTCGCAAAGCAACTGGATTACAGGCATGAAGCCACCACACCTGGCCTATAGAAACTGTATTTATCCCCACTGTCTTAGGTCATTAAATATGAAATGTCTGATTTTTGAATCAAAAGTGTTGTTTATTATATCTCAAACAAGCAGCAGTCAATTAATCAAAGTGCGTTCCTAAACTATGAACACATGTGTTTTGCCATCTTAATGGTAGCTTGTTTATGCCACCAGCAAAGAAGCCTGGAGAGCCATTCGAGACTAAATCTCCAAAGGCGTTTTCTACAGCTTGTTGAGAATTGAGTACTTTTCCTTGCAAGAAGTGGCCCAAAGCCTGGAAGTGGTAGTCAGTTGGTGAAAGGTCTGGTGAATATGGAGGATGACAGAGGGTTTCCAAGTCCAGCTGCTATAGTTTGAGCAGCAGAGGATTGGCCTATCTCTATTGACCAATCTCAGCTGCTTAATTTGCAATCATCTCTATTGACCTATCTCAGCTGCTGAATTTGCAATCATCTCTATTGACCTATCTCAGCTGCTGAATTTGCATCATCCTCATCATTTCATCCAAATGGTTGTAGTACACACCTGCTATAATCAATAGACCAGGTTTCAAGAAGCTGTAGTGGATAATACCAGCCCTAGACCATCAAACAGACACGATTAGCTTTTTCTGATGAATACTCGGTTTTGGACAGTGTTTCAGCACTTCATTTTTATCCAAACATTGTGCCAAATGCTTGCTATTGTCAAAAAGAAACCCATTTTTCACCACACATAACAACACAGTGTAGAAATGGTTCACCTTTATGTTGTGACAGCAAAGAAAGGCAAGCTTCGAGACAATTTCTCGTCTGAAGCTCGTTTAATTCATGGGGAACCCATCTATCCGGCTTCTTTACCTTGCCCATTTGTTTCAAATGGTCCAACATTGCTGGAATGGTAACGCCAAACCTTGCTGCGAATTCACATGTAGGCTGAGATGGATTCGCCTCCACTACAGCTTTCAGCTCATCATTATCCACCCTGGTCTCATGCTGCCCACGTGGCTCATTCTCAAGATTAAAATCACCAGAATGGAACTTCTCAAACCATCGACGTACTGTGCGTTCATTAGCCACATCCTTCCCAAACACTTCATTGATATTTCAAGCTGCCTGCGTTGCATTGGTTCCACGATGGAACTCATATTCAAAAATAACACCGATTTTTTACTTACACATGGTTTCACAAAAATTGCTCTAAAAAAATTTTTGAAAGATAATCACAAGCCAAACCATGTGTTTGAAAGACCGAGGACGTGCGTTCACAATAAAAATGAGAAGTGTCAGGGTGAAATGTCAGAGATAACAACTGTCAAACTTAGTACCTAAGGAAATCAGACATTTCATACTTAATAACCTGAACATGAGTGAGAAGAAAAAGGCACAGAGCAGGTAGGTCACTCGCCACTGTTAGTAAATGATGAAGTAAGGAAATCTGCATTCCGCAGCCAGTTCTCGTCAACACCGTACAGGGCCAGCACCCCTCCAGGAGTGCACTCAGCGCTGTGCTAGGTCCACACCAGGCATTCAATAAATAACATTTTTACATAAACAAATAAAAGTGGACGAGTCTGGCATTCAACTCCCAACCTTGCCTCTCTACACTCTTCACAAATCCTCCAGACTCTTCCTCCTGCCATGCTGATACTGCCGCGCTTTCTCTCGAGCCACGATGCCTCACCAGAACTCTCCTAGCTATACTTTTCAACCGGGTAAGAGCATCCTAACAAAAAAATAGTTTTCCCATTTAAGCCCCACGACATCTGTTCCATTTTAAAGTTGAGCCATTCGTTACGTTTAGACAGCACACTTAGGAACTCTTCCTAGTCACATGTCCACCGTGTGTGACATAACTTTTTAAGGAATTTCCGTGGGGGACAACCACTGGGGGGTGGACGCCGTGCCCGGAGCAGGCAGACCGCGCTGACAACACAACGCCGACCAAGGGGCTTCCCGTCGGCCTCGAGCGCTCCGAGGGGAGCGGCCGCAGCCCCGCGGGGGGCCCCCACGCGAACCTCGCCCACGGGACAGGCCGGACACCCTGACTGGGGGTCGGGCTGACGTCTCAGGTCGCCGCGACCCGCAGGCCACGCCCCGAGGCACTTCCTGGGCCGCCGCGAGCCCAGCTGTAGGGACAGTTCCCTTCCTAAAGAGAGCTCTCAACTCCCCGGACATTTTATTCTCGGCATTCGTAAAATGTGGCGACCCCGTAAACTGAAGGCGGCTACTCAGAACTTACCGTCTTCCCCGCCCCATTGGGTCCAACCAAAATTGTGAGGGGGCTGAAGAAAGTGATAATTTGCTTATCTTTGTCCTCTATTCCAAAACTCCGCACGCCCAGAATGCTCATCTTTTCAATCCGGGACATGTTTGCAAACGTTTCGAGTCTCAACACCGGGGACCGGGAGGCCGGGGACCGGGAGGCCGGGGCCCGGCAAGGTTTAACAGTGAGGCCGACGCAGGCCGAGCGCCGACGCGGGGACCCGCGAAGCCAGCGCTCGGAGGCTCCGGGCGGGGACGCCGCCACAGGAGGCCGCAAGGTCCGACCGGCGAGCCGCGACAGCGAGGGGCGGGGGCTCCGGCTGGAATCCCGCACCGCTTCCTTCCCGGCTGGCAGGCGACAGCGGGGGCGGGGGCCGGTCAGGGGCTGGCCGCCGGGACGCCGCAGAACACAAGCCGAGCAAACCGCGCGCACTCACAGCTTCCCGCCTCGGCTGCCCCGCGCGTCACGTGGGCCTTTACAGCGCGCGCGCGTCCACGCTCCACGCCCGGGTCACGCCGGGAAGCTGGAGGCCCGCGGTGCGCGCGCAGCCCCGGCTTCCGGGTGCCGTACGGCGGAGCTTCCGGGCTGCGCGCTGTTGCGGTCGGCCGCGGACTTCCGGTCCTCGCCGGGGCTGGGCAGAGCGGGCAGACGCCGGCTCTGAGAAGGGAAAACCAAGCCTTGCGGCGGACGGCGCTTCTGAAAGCGCGACTCTGCGACTCCCGGCATGGGGTGGGGGTAGGGTCGAGTCGGAGACCCGGTACGGGAGTTCGTTAATGCCAAAACGATCTTCCTTTCCCTAACGTACGCGCCGTGTTTTCCAGTGACCTCATAACGTGTGGTGACGCCATCGCAGTGGTGACTAATGGAATGTGTCTCGTAGCTTCATGTACTTAGAACAAAAATCTCAATTTCTAGTTGAGTGCATATTGATAGTCATAACTCACATAAACGCTCTTTGAGGTCCTCGGTAATTTTTAAGAGTGTAAAGGGTGTTTTAAGACCAAAAGTTTGGAAACTGCTGTTATAGACCAAAAACCACATGCTGTTATAAAACTAAAAGCGTTCTGCAAATATGAAGAATGTAAACGAAATCGATTACGATAAGAGCCGCCCCAGAATAGGAATAGATACCTTTAAAATAAGGAAAGAGAAATCACTTTTCTCAAACGTGAGAATATTGTTTTCTTGGAAACAAACTTAATGGAGGGATATCATATACAAGGATCTATAGGAAAATTTATAAAACTTACAGAAACAATAGACGTTAAAATCAAGCAAAAACTTTGGATTACCGTAGTGGTATAATTTGCCTCTGCCTGAGATGGAAAAACGTACTACATATTTCTTCAATCATACAATCCCAAGAATGTAATTTACAAAACCTAATACATAAACTAAAACAATGTGACAAAGGACGCACGTGGGGAAGTGAAATAGTCTCTGGCTGTATCAGGTAAAAAAAAAAACATGAAAAAGTCAGTTATTACAACAGATACTTAAAATTACCATTGGAGACCTGGGGCGGTGGCTTATGCCTGTAATGGCAGCACTTGGGGAGGCCGAGGCAGGAGGATCCCTTGAGGCCAGGAGTTTGAGACCAGCCTGGACAACATAGTGAGACTCCATCTTTACAAAAGTAAAAATAAAAAAAGTAGCCCGACAGCGTGGTTGCCTGTGCCTTTAGTCTCAGCTATTCTGGAGGCTGAGGCGGGAGGATCCCTGGAGCCCAGGAGTTCCAGGCTGCAGTGATCTGTGATTCTGCCAGATTCTGCCACTGCACTCCAGCCTGGGGGACAGAAGGAGACTCTGTCTCTAAAAAAAAATTTAATTAATTAAATCACTAAAGGAAAAAACAGATTGAAATTATATTAGTAATGTCTTATTTGACAAACCAAATGTAATTAACCAATGGGAAACGATTAAAGACCTTTTTTTCCAATTTTTAAAATTGTTATAAAATACACATAACAAAATTTACCATCTTAACTATTTTTAAGTGTACAGTTCAGTGGCATTAAGTATATTCACATTTTTGTGCATCCATCACCATCTTCTATCCCTACAAATCTTCTCATTTTGCCAAACTGAAACTCTGTAATCATTAAATAATAACTTCCCATTTCCCCACCCACCCACCTTCCAGCCCCTGATAACCAACATTCTACCTTCTGTCTCTGTGATTTTTGACTAGGTATATTAGTGGAATCATACAGTATTTGTCTTTTTGTGACTGGATTATTTATTTCACTTAGTATAATGTCCTCAAGGTTCATCTATGTCGTAGCATATGTCAGAATTTCGGTCCTTTTAAAGGGTTCCAATTTCTCCACATGCTTGCCAACCAACACTTGTTATTTTGTTTTTTTGATAGTAGCTATCCTATTGAGGCGGTATCTCAGTGTAGTTTTGATTTGCATTTCAATAATTATTACTGAGTGCTTATTGGCCATTGGTATATCTTCTTTGAAGAAATGTCTATTTTTTTCTTTTTTGGCAACAGCATCACTTGCCAGGAAAAGACCATTTTTTTTAAGTCAGGTTTATTGAACTATAATTTACATACAGTAAAATTAACCTTTTTCCAGGGCACAGTTCCATGAGTTTTGACAAACATAAACAGTTGGGTAACCACCAAAAGCATTGAAATAAATGCTGTGGATACCTGAATATGTGTAGAAAGAAAAAAGCTAATCTACACCTTATTTTACTTACCACTATAGGTTCTGGGCGGACGAAAATCAAGATATTTCTGAAAGCAGTAAAAGAAAAGGCCAGAAATGTAATTACCCCACTTTTAAAAGAGAATTTTATGACTCAAACAAACATAAGAAATTAACGATGACTGAGACAAGACATTGTGTATCTCTGATCTCAGTATAAAGTACCTAACATCATAAGAGATTAAAAAAAAAAGGGAAAAAAGTTTAACTTGAATCCAATCACACCTTTAGATTTAACTTCCAATTCACAGGAATTACGAGGATTAAGCTAACAGCACCACAGGGTAGAAGTGGCAAGTCCAGAAGGTGGGACATAGTAAAAGACACTGGCCTGACTCTCAGGAGGTCAGTCTCATTAAAGCAAGGACTGTTTAAGATTTTAAAAGACTTTTAAAAAATTGTTGCAAATTTAAAGAGATCGAGGTATATAGCACCCAATGTGAAGGAGATTTGGGTGATGCATGGGGAAATTGGAATGTAGATCGGAAATTAGATGATAAAGAATTATCAATAATTTTATTACATTAGATGTGATAATATTTTGCTATGTAAGAAAATGACCTTTTTTGAGATGTATATGCAAGTATTAGTGATAGAGTGTCATGCTGGCTGTACTTTACTTTAAAATACTTCAGAAAAAATAGTGAGTTGAATGAAAAAAACTGGACATGACTATATAGCCAGATTCCATTACAAAAAATTTCAACTTTGTGACAGTGGGAAACTATAAAACTAAAACATAAGCTCTAGGATTGGAAGGGAAAAAGATTTGCAATCAAAATGATTAATCTGTAAAATAAAAAGAGCTAAAAAGGAAAATTAGTCAAGTCCCCACTTCTCAGTAAACTACTACTTCCGAAAAATGTTTGGTTTCACTGGTACCAAAATTAATGAAATAAAAAAACTACTGTGAGATACTATCTTATACCCAATAATGAACCTCTTTATTCTTTTTTTTTTTTTTTTGAGACAGGGTCTTGCTCTGTTTCCCAGTCTGGAGTGCAGTGGTATCATCATCTTTATTCTTATAATACTTTCTGACATAAATTCTGCCTTTTTCTGTTATTGATATTGGTACATGAGCTTATAATACTTTCTGACATAAATTCTGCCTTTTTCTGTTATTGATATTGGTACATGAGCTTTCTTTTGCCTAGTATTTGTCCAGTACAGTAGTAAGTCCTCACTTAACTCCTGGGTAAGTTCTTGGAAATTGTAACTTTAATGGAAACAATGTATAAGGAAACCAGTTTTACCACAGGCCAATTGATATAAACAAGAGTTAAGCTCCTATGGCATATTTCTGGTCACAAAAACATCACTGAACTTTTAAATAAAGGCCAAACACTTCTAATATTAAACATTGAAAAAATAAGGCCGGGCGCGGTGGCTCACGCCTGTAATCCTAGCACTCTGGGAGGCCGAGGTGGGCGGATTGTTTGAGCTCAGGAGTTCGAGACCAGCCTGAGCAAGAGCAAGACCCCATCTCTACTAAAAATAGAAAGAAATTATATGGACAGCTAAAAATATATATAGAAAAAATTAGCCAGGCATGGTGGTGCATGCCTGTAGTCCCAGCTACTCGGGAGGCTGAGACAGGAGGATCCCTTGAGCTCAGGAGTTTGAGGTTGCTATGAGCTAGGCTGACGCCACGGCACTCACTCTGGCCTGGGCAACAAAGTGAGACTCTGTCTCAAAAAAAAAAAAATAAAAAAAAATAAACATTGAAAAAATTGTGAGCTATGTATACATTTAAGAACAATTCCTAAAAACGAGATAATTATTTACCCTCTTACTCCAGTCTAGGGTCGAGGGTGGACAGAGCTTCTGCCGGCAACTCGGGGTGCAGGGTGTGCCCCAGCCCTGGGCAGGACATCGTCCATCTCAGGCGCACCAACACACACTCACACTCACTGTGACCGCGTAGACACAGCAATTCACCTAACAAGCACATCCTTGGGATGTGGGAGGACACTGGAGTACCCAGCAAAAATCCACACAGACGTAGGGAGAATGTGCAAACGCCACAAAACAGTGGCCCAGCTGGGAATTTATTTTTTTTCTCATAAACAATATAATGAAATGAGGTTATTTGAGGACCTGCTGTATATCTTTTTATTCCCTGATTTTCAAACTTTCCTATGTCATTTTGCATGAAGTGTATCTCTTGAAAATAGTTGATAGATTATTTTAATGCAATTTTATAGGATCTGCTTTTTAATAGATGAGACTAATCTGTTTTCAATTACTGTGATTCCTGATCAATTTGGACTGACTTCTATCTTCTTCTGTGCTTTTTCTTTGCTTCTTTTCCTTCCCTGCTTTCTTGATTCATTGAGCTTTCTTTATTCCCTTGTTTTACTTTATGGAAGATACATATTCTATTTCTATTCTTTTAGTGAGTACTCTTCAATTTTTCGCACTCCTATTCTGAAGCCTATCTTTAGCATCCTTCTGAACAGTACAAGAACTGTAAAATGTGCCAACTCTGATCATCCCTTCCACTTCCCATGTTATCACTGTTCAGTGTTTTTGTTCCTCATTGTCTTGAAATAAGGAGCAAAATAAGTTACACGTTATTTTTTTTATCATTATTTCAGCTCATTATGGGGGTACAAAAGTTCAGGTTATATATATTGCCCATCCTCCCCATCCCCCCGAGTCTGAGCGTCAAGCGTGTCCATACATGTTATTTTTTAACAGCATAAGTTATTTAAGTCAACGTATGTATCAACTCTGGATTCCCACTGCCCCTTACATCACTCCTTCTCTCAGGGTTCCTTCACGCATTACATTGGCAAAACCACTGAAGCCTGGTGCCAGTGGACCTTCAGGGAAAGAAATCTCCCTCTCAGTGCTGATGTCAGGATTAAACAAAGTTAGAAAGTGCTTTACAAATCATAAAGCACTGTGAAAACACAAGAGAATTCTTTTTGGTGCATTGAATATTTTCAGAGGGTGATCTGGTAAAATGTAACAAAAACTATAAAAATAATCACACAAGTTCCTTACTAGAAGGAAATATTTTTTTTTTAATTTTACAAAGAGGTTTCTAGTAGCATTGTTTAAAATTGTGGAATGCTAGAAGCAACCTTAATGCCTACAAGTTTGGAAATGGTGAAGTAAACTGTGTATATCAGTCTCATCTAATAGCAGGTAACCGTTAAAATAATAAATAGGAAAACTACGTATCTATAAGAAAGAGAAATATTAATAAGCAAAAAAATACAAATTGCATATATTCATTGAGTACAACTCTCTAAAACTGTCTATGCATTAGTAAAGTTTGGAAAATATCATCAAAAAACTGACAATTACTATGTCAAAGGAAACAAGTTCTGTGTTTATTTTCCTATGATGTTATTTATCAGTTAAAAAATAATATTAAAGATATGCTTGGGGATTGAAAGGATGGAAGTTAGAATACAGTGAAGAAGAGAAAGAGATGCTATCAATTTACATTTAGTCACCACAAAAAATGTGAGGCATCATGCCCAGTTGATTGATTAGAATCAGTTCATGGAAAAGCCATTTGACCTTAAAGGACTACACGGTTAGTAAAAACCACAGTTATCAGTTTCTAAAAACATGTTGCCAATGTGTAACCCACTCATAGAAATAAAGGTTTTAAGGCAAAAGGATGAATGTTACCCACTAATATAACTTTTCAATATTAAAGTCCTTTTTCGAAATTATATAATTACCAAAAAGTCTTTAAAAAACAGGTTGCCAATTTCTTTCTATTCCCCTAAAATAATGTGGATTTTTAAAAATCTCATGGCAGTTCCCATTGGCTTGGTCCCTCTACCTGAATCCTAAACTTTGCTCCGAGAAGCCCCGCCAAAAATGTTTCAGTTGCTGCAGACTCCCAGCTTCAGGGAATAGACTCCTTGAGTTTCCACAGTGCAGCAGATCTTCTCTTAACTCTGTCTATAGGTTTTTGGAATCTACGACTTTAAGTAAAATGGCATCTAATTAAACCAATTTTGCCACAAGCTAATTGGTATAAATGAGAGTTAAGTTCCTACAGCATATTTCTTCTCACAAAAATATCATCAAACTTCTAAATAAGACCAAAACACTTCTAATGTTATAATTGTGAGCTATACATACATTTAAGAAAGATTCGTAAAAACAAGTAAGATAGCCAGGCGTGGTGACACCTGCCTGAGGTCCCAGCTACTTGGGAGGCTGAGGCAGGAGGATCGCTGGAGCCCAGGAGTTTGGGGCTGCAGGGAGCTAGGACTGTACCACTCCATCCAGCCTGGATGACAGAGTGAGACCCTGCCTCAAAGAACAAAACAAACACAAACCCCACTAACAAACAAAAAACAAGTAAGATAGTTATTTACCCAGTTATTCCAGTTCAGGGTCTCCAGTGGCTGGGTCTTCTACAGGCAGCTCAGGGTGCCAGGAGGGCGCCGAGCCTGGACACAACGCCATTCCATCACAGGGCACAGCCACGGGCACTCACCCCGGGACCGTGCAGACATGCCAGCTCACCTACTGTGCACATCTTTGGGATGTGGGAAGAAACCATATACGCGAAGAAAGCCTACTCAGACGTGAAGAGAACATGCAGGCTCCACACAGACAGGGGTCCCCCCACGAATCAGTTGTTTCTCATCAACGATAGAATAAAACAGCATTGAACTAAACAATGGTATTTGAGGACCTGCTGTATTGACATTAATTTGTTCAAAGAATACAACCAAATGCACGCTTGTTCATTCAGTTACGTGTTCAATAAACACTGACTGCCTACGATAGGGCAGTCCTCGAGGACAAAGAGATCAATTAAATAAAAACGTTATTCTCAAGGAGCTCACAGTCTAGTGGTGCAGTAAAAAGGTCAAGTGCATGACATTCATGGAATACAAAGTCTTTTGGGGGGCGGGATGGGGACAGGGTCTCGCTCTCTTGCCCAGGTTGGTCCTGAACTCTTGGGCTCAGCCTCTCCTCCCACCTCAGCCTCCTAAGCAAAATCTTGTTAATATTAATAATAATGGTAAAAACAATCATTAACTTTTTTCAACTTTCAGTGTCATTTTTTCATAAACTTTTTCTTTTAAATAATTGTAGCTTTACAGAGAACTTTCAAGAATATCATAAAGAGTTCTGGTGACCCTTGCACCCGGTTTCCCCTGTTGTTGACATCACTGTGGCACCTCTGTCACAACTAAGGAACCAACGTTGGCCCATTATTAAACTCCAGGTTTTTTTCGAATTTCCTTAGTTTTATTAGCACCTGTTGCCTTTTTTCTGTTCCTGGATCTCATCCAAGACACCACATCACAGTTCGCCACCATGTCTCTTGGAGGCCTCTGGGCTGTGACGATTTCTCAGACTCTAGTTTTTCCTGAGCTGAGCAGTCGTAAGGAGGACCGTGCAGGCATCTTGTCCTTCCATCCGGGTATGTACAGTGTGTCTCTCGTGGTTAGATGGAGGTTACAGGTTTAGGGGAGGAAGATGACAGGGACAAAGAGCCATTCTCACTGCATCATATCAAAGGTACAAGCAATTAACATGACGTCACTGTTGACCTTGCTTGCCTAGCTGAGGCAGTGTTCGTCGGGTTTCTCCACCGTAAAGTTACTTGTTATTCTTCCCTCTTCCTACTGTTCTCTTTTAAAAGAAGTTACTCTGTGAATTCCACCCCTAAGGAAAGGGGGATTAGCTTCACCTCCTAGGGTGAAGTATCTACGTATGTTATTTGGAATTCTTTTGCACAGGAGATTAAAGCCATTAACTTTTGTTTGGAGCTTTACATGAATAAAGCTCTTTCAAATACATTATTTTACAGCCCTATTCTGAGAAAGTTTGCAGTCAGGTAGGAGTGATGAGACTTATAGAGGAAAAGCTAATGACTATGTCAACTTTATAAGAAATATGATTTTGTACGCTCAGATTCATAGCAGCCTTTTCACAACAGCCAAAAGACGGAAGCCACCCAAGTGTCCATCAACAGACCAACGGGTAACTAAAACATGGTGTATACCTGCAGCGGAATATTATTCAGTCTCAAACAGGAAGGAAATTCTGACACATGCTACAACATGGATAAACCTGAAGGACAGACATTATGCAAAGGGAAATAAGCCAGTAGCTACAGTAGTCAGAGTCATAAAGACAGGGCCGGGCACAGTGGTTCATACCTGTAATCCTAGCACTTTGGGAGGCTGAGGCCAGAGCATTGCTTGAAGCCAGGAGTTGAAGACCAGACTGCACAACTTAGCAAGACCACATCTCTACAAAAAGTAACAAAAGTTAGCCAGCCGTGGGGGTACATACCTATTAGTCCCAGCTACTTGGGAGACTGAGGCAGGAGGATGGCTTGAGCCCAGAAGTTGGAGGATGCAGTGAGCTAAGATAATGCTCCTGCACTCCAGCCTGGGCAACAGAATGAGACCTTGTCTCAGAAAATAAATAAATAAATAATTCATAAAGGCAAAGCAGAAAGGTGGTTGGAGGTGCTGGGAGGAGGGGGGTTGAGACTGTGCTTAATGGGCATGGAGTTTCAGTTTTGCAAGATGAAAAGGGCTGTGGTGATCTGTTGCACTGCGTTATGAATGTACTTAACACTGAACGGTACACTTGAAATGGTTAGGGCAGTAACTTTTACGTTACGTGTATTTTACCACAATCAAAAAATTTTTTAAAAAATACCATTTTGATTAAGAAGTGTTTTTTATAAGTAGCCCTCCGACAGGAACCTGCAGCCGCGCTGCCAAGCAGAGGCTGCACGCGGTGCACTGCACAGCTGCCAACCCCTGACAGTCGGGAGCCCACACTGATAATCAGGGTCACAGGCTTCCTTGGGACACTGGATGTTCTGGCAACGTAGGCCCAAGGGTGTCACGTGTCACATCGGCTGGAGCGGAGGAGCAGCTGCCACCTCATGCGTGCTGTGGTTTGCCATGGCTCCCACCACCTTTGTCGTGTTACACCTTGCTCACTTCGCTCATTGATTACTCCACTAAAAATAGCGAGTGGTTGGTGAGTTTTCCCCGACTTAGGGAAGGCTAACACAGGGGTATCTCACCTAGGTTGCCTGTGCAGTGCTATGATGGAGTTTAAACACTCATAACCTTGTGTATTTAAGGCACTAAAACAACAAGTTATTTGGCAATTCCTCTGAAACGTTCATCTAAGCCCACGCTTCCTCAGTGTAGACCAAAGGCGACAAGGGTGAACCAGAGAGAACTCCCACATCATCTGGGCAGAGGAGGCTCCTGCCAGAACTCAGCTTCGGTTTTGAGAGCACCATTTTAGAGGACCGTGATCCAAGCCTATTTGTGATTCCTACCTTAGTCCTGATAGATTCACTAAAGTGGGCCACTGTCTCTCTGGCAGACTCAAGGAAAACACTTCTCAAGTGCTCAAACAGACACCTCTACCCGAGAGCCCAGCACTTCAGCACAAACAAAACCAGACAGGACACAAGGCTGCCAGTAAAATCCTACACTGCTCTGATCCTGTCGGCGCAGAGCTGGGCTCCATGGGTATAACGTGTGTCTGCCTCCCGGCCGCCTCTGCTTCTCATACAGAACTGCACCCAGCTTTGTAAAGGTGTCCCGAGTGACAATTTGTGTTTGGTACCATCTTGCCTGGGTCCTCAAGATAGTCCTAAAGCCAGGCTTCCAGAGCGCCAACACAGAGCCACCCTGGGGTGCTCACTGCAACCCTCCATTAAAAACAATGGCCTCCACCTCCACCACATGTGCCCAGGCCAGAGAAGAAGAAAGGGTGTGGCCTAGAAGGGGCCTCATTTGCTCCCTTCTGGGATCACAGGTCTGATCCCAAGGAACGAAGGCCGATTCCCCTAATTACATGTACTCACACATGGTCCACCCGAGGTGTGAAAGGACACCTCCAGCCTGGTGGGACAGAAAGTGTGGCCATGCCCGTGTGTCGTGTCTGTGACAGATTTTCACTGGTGGACTTCCCAGCATCTGTGTCCCTCTTACTCCTGCCCAGGGCCCTGTATTCCTCAGCTACGCGGTCGAGGTGGGAGGAGCTCCACCCTAGCTCCCCGGAGAGCCGGTCAGCATCTCCTGCACCCTGGCAGCAGTTCAAGGGTGACACTTGTCAGAAAGAGACCAAATTCTAGGGCTTTTGATTGAACACTAAGAAAAACACAACTTCTTTTCCCTGCTGCTCATGAACAGAAGACACACAGATCCAGGAATTCTGACATTGTCCGGGGACCTCAGTGGCAGAGCTGCCCAAGAACGAAGTCACGGGAAAGTTACTGACGCAAGACAGAAAGAAACCTCCATTTCTGCACTGTTTGGTTATACAAGCCGATAAATTCCCTGTTTATCTTCAACCACTTTGGGTTAGGTTTTTGGTCACTGACAAAGAAAAGATCCTAATGAAGGCCCTGTTGAACACAACCTGACCCTGCTGAGTTGGTCTCAGTTTTAATCACTGTCTTCCTACCAGGCTCTCCAATTTCATTCAAGCAGATCAATCTAGCTGCAACCACGGTAGAACTTAGTCAAACAGAAAAAACATTCCCAATTTTTATGTATTTTAGCATAAAATTCGGTTTAGTGGTTTACATTACACTTCTCCTTTTTACACATATCTTTTAAGAGGAAACTCAATCTTCTGATTTTAAGAAATGCAAATGTGGGGCAATCCTGTATCAACTCAAAGATTTTCTTTTGTAATAGAAAATATTTTTGAAGGGGGGAAAATAGGGATTTTTATTATTAAAAGATAAAAGTAAATTTATTTATTTTTTTTAAGATACAAAGCACTGGAAACATTTGGTTTCATGACTTGCCATTATTAGGTGTTCTCTATCTGATTGTTAGAAATTATTCATTTCCTCAGAGAGAGAGAATAAATGGGTTGGGGACGCAATCTCCTACTATGCACTTTCTTTGCCAAAGGCAAACACTGAAGGTTTCAGAGCCATGAGGACGCTCCTGCCTCTGAGCTTGCTGGCGCTCGGAGCCGCCTGCGCCTGGGCCCTTCCCGTCGAAAGCCCCATGAGCACGGTGGTGAAAGAGACCCTGACGCTGCTCTCCACTCACGGAGCCCTGCTGACAGGCAACGAGGTAACCTTCATCTTCATTCCTGCAGCCTGACATGCGCAGGTGGCCATTTGCGATGGTTCATTTGCTGTGTAGAGAGATCCAGTATAAATAATAAAGTTCTGAGTGTACCAGTGACGCACAGGTGATAACCACAGTACTAGCAAGCACTACGGTAAAAGTTATGAATGCCGGAGTGCTTTAAAGATGATTCTATTTCTTTTCCCTTTCAGAGCCTGAGGATTCCTGTTCCTGTACATAAAAATGTAAGTTAAATTATGATACAATAAAATGATCACGTGCATAAGTAAATTTCATATTTTAAGCTGTAAATCATTAGCTGTCATTGGAACTATTTACTTTTCTGCACTGTGTTTTCATTTGGGTGGATGTGAGTGTATGTGCTTATAAGTATTAGGAATGACTTTGTAACAAGCAGAATCCATCAAACAAGTGGATCTTGCCTTTCGGTGATGTCGTCAGTTCTCCATCCCAGAGAGCCTCATGTCAGGGATTCTTTCCGGAAAGAGTCCCACGCTGGGTGACAGGTGCCTGCTAGTCTCCGTATATTTCTGACTGTCTTCGGCCTTCCTCACTCTAATGTCTTTCTGAAAGTATTAGTAACTTAGAGTTATATTTTTAGAATCATGATCGGTAGACATTAAAACATACAACAAATGCCCTATATTAATAATGTCCACATATTTAAGTGATATGACTATATAATGGCATTGCATACATTTGGAATATGTCCTGGTCATATTAAAATGTAAAATATATGATTTCGTTAGTTACATAGAACACAATTACCAGCTGTCACTGTAAAAGGGAACACTGATGTGAGTTCAATGGATAATGTCATAGTATTGCACTTCCTAAACACTTTGTTTCTGGGTAAGCAGTTACTTTATATCATTTCTAAAACTCCTCAATAATTTTATAAACTTCATCTATTTTTTGAAATTTTTAAAACGTTTAAGATTTTTGAAAATTTTATCTCAGTATGAGGTGGTGTGCCACCTGGAAAAGGAACAAACAAAAAACTCTTTGGAGAAAGGAACTCATGTAAACACTACAAAACAATGTTTGTAGTGTTTTTAGACCAAAAATTTTTTTCTAATTTATTTTTAATTGACAAATTTAAAAATGTATATATTTATCATGTACAACCTGACATTTTGAAATATGTATACATTGTGGAATAACTAATAGACCAAATTTTTATACCTTATTTTGATTATTTGCATTTTAAAAAGCTTTAAAAATTGATATTTTGAATTTTAAAACTCTTCCTCATTTAGCACCAACTTTGTACTGAAGAAATCTTTCAGGGACTAGACACACTGAAGAATCAAACTGGACAAGAGAATGGTGTGGAAAAACTATTCCAAAACTTGTCTTTAATTAAAAAATATATTGACCTCCAAAAAGTAAGTTGCAAACATTCAGTGGAAACTATATTTGTCTGGCTGTGCCTATTTCTACAGGAATTGACTGTTTCCTACAATGCCCATTGTCCTTTCTTTTCACAGAAAAAGTGTGGAGAAGAAAGACGGAGAGCAAAGCAGTTCCTGGACTACCTGCAAGAGTTTCTTGGTGTAATAAACACTGAGTGGACAATAGACAGTTGAGACTAAGCTGGTTTATTGTAGCCAAAGATTTTGGAAGAGGAGAAGAACATTTTATCGCAACGAGAATGAGAACCAGTGAAGGGTGGAGCCTTGATTTTCCGTGGATCTAAACCTCAGAGGCAAAGTCCGTATTTCAGGCACACTCCTGCTTTTCCACCTCACACAAGCAGAAAGCATAAAATATTTGAGATATATTTTAGATATCAGAATCATTGAAGTATTCTCCTCCAGTTTGCTCCAGGAAAAATTGATGTATACTTTTATCTTATTTAACTTAACATTCTGTAAAATGTTAACTTAATATTTATGCAATGATTAAGAATGTGGTAAATTAATATTTATTTCATATTATGTCATGTTTCAATAAAACAAACAATAGACTACTCTAATGTTCAATTTACCGCTGGCCTCTGTCTTAACACTTGAAGTTGGCACAGCACGTGTGGGTACGTGCTGAGGTCTGAGCTCTTGCTGGCTCAGCACCTGCTTCTCCCTGGAGGAGTCTCAGGGCTGCAAGGCCCAGGGCGGAAGTGACCGAGCAGGACTGAATGGGGACGTGGGGAGCAGGGACGTGGGCAGGAGCTGAACCTGGTTTCCTCCTCACAGTGTCCCCACCACCCTCGGATGGTGCGGGGTAAATGGTAGAAAATGAATGGATGGGCCGGGCACGGTGGCTCACGCCTGTAACCCTGGCACTCTGGGAGGCCGAGGTGGGAGGATCGTTTGAGCTCAGGAGTTCGAGACCAGCCTGAGCAAGAGTGAGACCCCATCTCTACTAAAAAATAGAAAGAAATTAACCGGACAACTAAAAATATATAGAAAAAAATTAGCCAGGTGTGGTGGCGCATGCCTGTAGTCCCAGCTACTCGGGAGGCTGAGGCAGGAGGATCGTTTGAGCTCAGGAGTTCAAGACCAGCCTGAGCAAGAGCGAGACCCCTGTCTCTACTAAAAAATAGAAAGAAATTATCTGGACAACTAAAAATATATAGAAAAAATTAGACGGGCATGGTGGCACATGCCTGTAGTCTCAGCTACTCGGAAGGCTGAGGCAGGAGGATTGCTTGAGCCCAGGAGTGTGAGGTTGCTGTGAGCTATGATGATGCCATGGCACTCTAGCCCGGGCAACAGAGTGAGATTCTGTCTCAAAAAAAATAAACTAAAATATATAAGAAAATGAATGGGTTTTCCAGGACTGGCTGTAGAATTAAAACAAGTTGTAAGGCTTCCCCTGGGACGAGAACAGTGCAGGTGCCTGTAACTAGGTTTCTTCCCGGTCCATGAGAAGAATTTGGCAAACCAATCCCACTTCCAGTCCAGGGAGGAAGCCAGAAACGCTCTCTGCAGGGGCCAGCCAGGCCGGGGCTGGGCCAGGGCCCGTGGCCAGAGGGGGTCCTTCCTCACCCCGCCTGACATTACGGCTTAACAAAGGGAGCGAAGTGCTGGCAGGGCCGTCCTATCAGACAGGCTGGGTCCTGGCGGGGCCGCTGCCCTGCATTCCCCGGGGCAGAGCCCTGCCGGGCAGAACGAACGAATACCACTCTACTCTGCCTGCTTACGACTGTCAGTAGCATGACTGGGGATTCTTCTGTTTGAGAAAACTTCTCAAGGATCCAGAAAATATTTTTAAAACTGAGCTGGACCTGGAAGAGAGACCCAGTAACAATATTCAGCTATCCCATTAATTCTTTCATTCAACAAATATTTATGGTCACAGGCCCTATTCTGGGTGTGGGACACAGCGGTGGGTCGGCACTGGAGGTCCTTAGAGACCAGTGCCATAACCCTGGGCATTATCTGGATCGCAGCCATTGGGCTCAACTGCTGCGCGACGCGATTGCTCCTACTGTTTCTGAGCACGGGAGAGGGCCCAGGGCAGTCGGACCCAGATTCCCAGGCAGGGACGTGCAAGTCCTTTTGTGCACGGAGGCGTGTGTTCCTTCCAGCACACACCAGGCATGGTGGTCGGGCCTGCACCGGGGCACGGCCCCAGGCGGTGCACACTCCGAGCCCGGGATCAGCAGCTGAGGGGCGAGGGAGGAGGATGGATGGGCACAGCGCCACCACGCTGACTGCTCTAGCAACCCACAGGAAACAGGAAACTCAACTTGCAGAAAGACTGACTCTCAGCTTAATTCAATTCGGCAATTGTTGACTGAGCTCCAGTATGTTCCAGGACGATCTTAGGGACTAGGATTCATCGGTGAATAAAACAGATAAGATTTCCTACCCTTGTCGACGTACATTCTTTCTTCAAAAAGCTCATTTTCCCACTTCTTTATCAGGATCCAATATAGTTAACGTGGATTTAAGACTGGAATGTCACATCTGAAGCCCCTCTAACAAACCTCACCAATCTGCCAGGTCCCAGAGAAACTAGAAGCAACCAGGGCTGTTTGTAACTAACCGAAATGGAACTTCTCTGATGTTCCAAGGCCTTTTAAGGCAGAAACCATGATTCATTCTCCAGCTGACGCTACTGTCCCTGTAGAAACAGGCATTGTGATGGCCCCTGACCAGAGGGAGGAGGTTCCTGCCAAGTCACATGACAGCCCCTCCCGCAGGCCTGACCACTGCGGGGCTCCGGAACGCGGGCGTCAGGGAGAGGGCCTGGGCAGGCTCCAGGTTATGAGGAATACTTCCATGAGTCTTGCTTTTCCTCTTAAAAGTTTATCCCAACATTAGAGAGTCTATCTTCACTTTATCTGAGTGATGCCACTCTTGTGGCCCAGTGGGAGGAGCCAAAATAAGGCGTGAAAATTACCTTTATAAATAAGGATGAACTAAAAATAGTTTTAAAAAGAAACTTTAGGCCTGGCACAGTGGCTCACATTTGTAATCCTAGCACTTTGGGAGGCTGAGGGGGGGAGGATCACTTGAGGCCAGGAGTTCAAGACCAGCCTGGGCAACACAATGAGAACCTATCTCTACAAAAATTAGCCAGGGATGGTGGTGCACACCTGTAGTCCCAGCTACTCGGGAGGCTGAGGCTGGAGGACTGCTTCAGCCCAGCAGTTCGAGGCTGCAGTGAGCTGTGATGATGCCACTGCACTCTAGCCTGGGCAACAGAGAGAGACCTTGTCTCAAAATAAATAAATACAATTTAGAAAGCTTTATTTTGGCCGGGTGCGGTGGCTCACGCCTGTAATCCTGGCACTCTGGGAGGCCGAGGCGGGAGGATCGCTCGAGGTCAGGAGTTCGAGACCAGCCTGAGCAAGAGTGAGACCCCCGTCTCTACTAAAAATAGAAAGAAATTAGCTGGCCAACTAAAAATATATATAGAAAAAATTAGCTGGGCATGGAGGCGCATGCCTGTAGTCCCAGCTGCTCGGGAGGCTGAGGCAGGAGGATCACTTGAGCCCAGGAGTTGCTGTGAGCTAGGCTGACGCCACGGCACTCTAGCCAGGGCAACGGAGCGGGACTCTGTCTCAAAAAAAAAAAAAAAAAAAGCTTTATTTTTTAGAGCAGTTTTAGCTTCACAGCAAAAGAGCAGAAAGTAGAATTCCCATATACCTCCTGACTGCCCCCCCAAGCTCCCCCATTATCAACATCCCCCACCCTATGTTATAATTGAAAAACCTACATCGACACTTCATTATCACCCAGAGTCCTTAGTTACACTAGGGTTCACTCTCGGTGCTGCATTCGATGTAGCACGCACCTGCCATTATATTATAGTGTCGCCCAGGCTAGTTTCACTGCCCTTAACGCCCTCGGGGCTCCCTCTGGCCATCCTTTCTTCCCCCATCCCCTCGCAACCACTGGCTCATTTTTACTTTTTCTATAGTTTTGTCTTTTCCTGAATGTCGTGTGGTTGGAATCATACAGTATGTATCCTTTTCATATTGGCTTTTCCCACTTAGTAATATACATTTAAGATTCTTCCATGTCTTTTCATGGCTTCATAATTCGTTTCTTTTTAGTTCTGAATACTATTCCATTGTCTGGGTGGATAACAGTTTATTCGTTCACCTACTGAGGGCATCTTGGTTGCTTCCAAGTTTTGGTAACTATCAATAAAGGTGCTATAAACAGCTATGTGCAGGTTTTTGTATAGATATAAGTTTTCAACTCATTTGGATAAACAGGAAGGAGCACCATTGTTGGATCATACGGTAAGAGTATGTTTAGTTTTGTAAGAAAAGGCCACACTGGTTTCCGACGTGACTCCATGTGCCGTTTTGCTCCTCCGTCAGCGGTGGCTGAGACGGTCCCCGTCCTCACAGCACTCGGTGCTGTTGGTGTCTTGGACTTTGGCCACTCTAACAGGCGCGTAGCTGTGCTGTGGCCTCTTGCTTGTTTTAATTTGCAATTCCCTAGTGACATATGATGTGGAGCAGCTTTGCACATGCTTACTTGTCATATTTTTTTTGGTGACGTGTCTGTTCAGGTCTTCTGCTCATTTTTTAATCAGCTAAAAGCATTTTAAAACAAATAAAAACCAAAAGAGCTTATCTGAACCCTTCACTGAAAGCCTTTGGTAGATTTTACTTTTGGAGGGAGAAAAATCATCTCAGAAGGAAGGTATGAAATGCAAGGAGAAAGTACATAGTTAATGTTTTATACAGGATGATGTTATCTTCCCCCAGAAATGATTTACTTCTAGTAAGCAGTTCTGGCATGGACAGATAGTGTTAATTTAGTCTGAGATATAGCTGATTGAGAGCTGGGTTTGGGTTTTAAAAAACTGATCTATTTTAAGTTAGCTCTTATCCTTACAACCCTCTGCATGTCCCAGCTGAAAGCCTAGACGTATTTACAGGAATCCCTCCTACGTGGTGGGCCCTGAATCCAATTTTTGTACCTCCAGCCTCATAAGACTGCCTGAAACTCTATCCTCTCAGCCCTGTAGCCACAGATTCTCTGTTGTTCAGCTTCTAGATCTCTAGACCACTGCTTAGGGATCAGTAAATGCCTGAAGGCAAAAGGCAAATGTCAGGCTCACATTTTTTTTTTTTTGGTAGCTTAAAATAATATCCATCTATTAGGTCATAGTTCTGTGGGTCACAAGGCCAGGCACAGTTCCCTGCTCAGGGTCTCAAAGGCTAAAATGAAAATATCACCAGGCTGTGTTCTCATCTGGAGGCTCTGGGGGAAAATCCACGTTCAAGCTCACTCAGGTTGTTGGTAGAATTTAATTCCTTGTGATTGTGTAACTGAGGTCCCCGTTTTCCCTGCTGGCTGCCAGCAGGGTCCACTCTCAGCTCATAGAGGCACTTGCATTGCCAGGCTCACTTTTAAGATTTTCTTCTCTCTAGGACCTTGGTCCCTTAAGTCTTCATTGCCATGTGAGCGCTCTGATTCTTTCAAAGAGATTTTTATGACTGTTTGACCAGCTTTCCCAGTTGTGCTTAGCTAGAGGGCTAGTCTGTTACCAGCCCGTCTGCAGTAGCCTGAAGTGTGACTGTCCTGGTTTTGCAGAGGCCAGGAAGGCAGATCGAGTGGGCCTGTACTAGGGACCACACTCCGCACGCTTCGAGTCTTTCACGGTGCCAACAACTTCTCTAATTCATCCAGTAATGCAGGATTGTCTTTGATTTACGTCTCCATCAGGGTGCAGGCTGGTGGAAGGCTGGTGGAGAATTATGGAATTATGCCCACCTTGCCTCTAATGGTTCAGTGCCCCCACCCCGGCCCCTTCCAGTCCAGGGAGCCTGTCTTGCTCACTGAAGTCAGGGAGTCCGTGTCACTGGCAGCATCCCTCACCTTCGACCCAGCCTGCAAAGGACATCGCTGCCAGCCTGCAGTGGTGCCCGCTTCTCCGCACTAGGGCATCCGTTGCTGCGTTAGGAAAAGGTGGGTACTCCGTGCCCTCCAGGAAGAGAGTAAGACAGGGGTTCTCAGCCCAGACACAACGAATCCATTTCAGTATTCCCATCTCCCTGAGCCACCTGCTCCCTTCTACGCCCTGGAAGGAAGTTCCGCATCTCCACGTCATACGGTGTGCACACCCTCAGGGCCCGGCTTCAGGGAGCTACTGCCGCAAACTGTCAGGACCAGCGGGGTGCTGCTCGAGAGGGTTCCATCCCGCGTCACAGCGAGCAGGCCCGCGGCAGTGACTTCAGTCCTGTCCCCCTCTGCGCCGGGGTGAGCAGCCCCAGGAGCCACTCCGTCCTGGATTCCGACAGTACAGATGGGTGACCTCCGGCACCCGTGACACTGCCCCGCCAGGATCGTTTGTCAGCTGGGAAGCTGTTGTCTCTCAGCCTCACACTCACTGCTGCGCTGCGGCATGCGGAACTGGGATTCTGAGACCCGATTTCTCCTTCGCCAGCCGGACCTCTGTTAGCGTCTGTCAGGAGGGCTTGCTAGACTGGGAGGCTGGAGGCAGAAAAAGGAACCTCTTGTTTCCTGTTTTCCTCCTCCTCCTTGTGTTTGTTTCCTATTCTTGTCCTTTTATAGTCCTAGTCCTATTCCTAAACCTAATTGCTTTTTTTTTTTTTTTGAGACAGAGTCTCACTTTGTTGCCCGGGCTAGAGTGAGTGCCGTGGCATCTGCCTACCTCACAGCAGCCTCAAACTCCTGGGTTCAAGCAATCCTTCTGCCTCAGCCTCCCGAGTAGCTGGGACGACAGGCATGCGCCACCATGCCCGGCTAATTTTTTTCTATATATATATATTTTTAGCTATCCAGCTAATTTCTTTCTATTTTTAGTAGAGACGGGGATCTCGCTCTTGCTCAGGCTGGTCTCGAACTCCTGACCTCGAGCGATCCTCCCTCCTCGGCCTCCCAGAGTGCTAGGACTACAGGCGTGAGCCACCGCACCCGGCCCTAACCCTAACGCTAACCCTGGCAGCAGCAGTTCATGCTAGTAGCTACGCTTGGTTGCAGAGGACAGTTTTTCCAGCCTTCACAGAACCAACCTTAGCATGCCACATTCCCCTGCGAGACCCCAGCACCGGCCAACCAGCACCCCCAGAGCTGTGGGTCCCACCTCCCTAGGACCTCTTTTCTGCGTGCGGGAACCCCAGGTGCCTGCAGAGCCGTCTCCTCCCACAGGTGTCTGAGTCTCAGGTCCACAAGCCCCTCCTCCAAAGCCATGTTTTCGTCATTCCAACCTCTCCCCTTTGCTTCCCAGCCAGGGGGCGGGAGCTGCGTCCCACAGTTGCTGCCTCCCTAATTAGTACCTCACTGCTCCCTGCCTGCCTGCCCGGTTTCCAGCACCTGGTTAACAAGTCTTTCGGTTCAATTCTACCAAAATAACTGGCATAGTTTCTGTCTACTGATTTGTCCCTAATTAACACAGGATGTTCTCAGATCTAACTCTGATTGCTGGTCTGGGAGCATTGAGGGGTGTAGAGGTGGGTGGGGGGGAGAACATATGTCACACGTCTCTAGTGAATAGTTATTCTGTATCCAGGGGAGGGGAAGTTAGTCTTCTCTGGCACGGGGTGAACGGCTCCTTCTGCCAGTTAAGGGGGGCTCAGGAGAATGTGGGGCTTCAACAGTCTTAGGTTTGTCCGCCCAAATGTTCTTATCTCAGGCCTCATGGTCCCACCCTTTTCCCACAAAAGCCCTGACTTTCACACAGAAGAATGCCAAAGGCACACTATTCTCCTCTGAAGCTCTACAAACACCTGCAGATAATGAGACCCTCAGCCTAACTTTCAGCTCTGTCTGTTCTGTGGCTCCTTTAAAGTTGCCATAGAGGTCTCCCAGTATTCAGAGCGTACATTAAGTTGGAATTAAATTGCCCTGAGCCTATCGTTCTCTTTTGGTAAGGCCTTCAGCACTGTCGGAAGAGTCATTGTACTGTGCAATCCTTACAATTAACACGGTTGCCGTAGATCCCGTTATCTCCCATCGCCTTGCTCTCCACCTGTCCTTCGTCAGCCGGAGTGAAAAACTTAGGAAAAGTTCTGTGAAGGGGAAAATGCGTGAAAAGAGGGGGTGGGGAAATTAACAAATTGCAAAGCCACTGCATGCCCCAGATTATTGCCAACGTACTTATTCTCAGCAATAGTTTCCTATTATTTTAAAGAGGTGAACAATCCAACTTCAACTTTCCAGTCCAAGGGTTTGTTATCTAAAACCACATCTGATACCAATAGCCATAGCCCGGGACTCCTCAGAAAGCCAAGCCTGAGGCAAGGGTTAAAGTGCCGACACTTCATTTGGGAATTGCAAACCGATGTTGTGAGATGGAGGAAACAAAGGGACGACGGAAACAGTGGCTGATGCGTCCTGCTCTGGCCACAGCTTCACACTGCAGCAGCAAGAGACAGCCAGTCTGTCAGCAGGTGTGTCCGCTCCGCACGTGGGTTTCCTGCAGGAGCGCTGAAAAGACAAAGCGGGCTTCGCAACAGTGCCAAGGAGGGCTAAAGCAGGGGAAATCTACGTGCCAGGCCGCCTTTCTCGCCCGTGGCCCACTGGTCACGGCTCAGGCCACAGCAGCGTCCTCCCTGCACTTCCAAACGCACCACCCGGTCACTGGCAGCCACGTGACCCGCCAGGGCCCATTCTGTGCAAAGTGACATTTCACCTGTTCCCACAAGTGAAGGGTAACTTGGTACGGGTGGGGTGCTGACCAAGACAGAAAGGAGGCAGCAAAGGCAATCTGAGAAGCCGCACAAAAACGTGTCCAGTGCAAATATTAGCGTCCACAACTGACGTGAGAAGACACAGGAACTCTGAATGAATCTAGAACCATTAAAGACATGGAAACTGCCATTTTCACGCTTCCCTCAAAGAACACACGGAGTCCAGTTTTACAGATGAGTCCTTCTAAACTTTCAAGTCACATGTAATTCCAAACATATATAAATTCCTACAGAAAATAAACTAAATGGAATATTTCCCAGCTCAGTTTGTGAAGCTAACATATAGCATACTAAAATCAGAGGAGGACAATGTAACAAAAGAAAATTAAGATGTGAACATTGTAAACAAAGTGTTATCAATCCAAATTCAGTTTGTATAAAAATATATTAAATAACAACTAAATTGGGTTTATGGCAGGAATTTAAGCTTCAACATCAGAAAATCTATCAATGTAATTTACCACATTTGTCTTTTTTCTTTAGAGAGAAGAATCGTATGCTATCAATGCACAAAAAGCACTACTGAAATTTAATATTCATTTATGATAACTACTTTTCACACAGCCAAAACAGAAGAGAACTTCTTTAACCTGATAAACTTGCAGCCAATACTGGACTCACTGGTAATACATTCAAAACATCCCATTAAAAGTGGAAATCATGCAAGAAGGCCTGGAGGACCACTCTGTGTGCACTGCGTGATCCCAGGAAACACCATTTACATCACAGATACTGTAGATTTGAATATGCACAACAAGTTTACACCAGCTGGAAGTAAAGTGTCTCGAGGAAAGGGCTTCTTTTCCTAATTTGCATAGAGGCTTTATATGAACTATTGGTAGCCCTGGATACTGCTAACTGCATTTTGATTAAAAAACTGACAGAAGATCCTGGCCTTTGCAATAAGATTATAAATAGAACTAATAAACATAAGGATTGTAAAGGAAGGAACAAAATTCATATATATATATATTTGCAGATGATATGCTATGACAAAAACAAAACTCAAAAAAATGTAGAGCCAATCAAATCAAATGATTATAAGGAGTAAGAGAGTTTAGCAAGTTACTGGATCAATACAGAAAATCAATGACATTGTTATGCATCACCAACAAATAGAAAATGTAATTTTATTTTATTTATTTTTATTTATTTATTTTTTTGAGACAGAGTCTCACTCTGTTGCCCGGGCTAGAGTGCTGTGGCATCAGCCTAGCTCACAGCAACCTTACACTCCTGGGCTTAAGTGATCCTCAGCCTCCCGAGTAGCTGGGACTACAGGCATGTGCCACCATGCCCGGCTAATTTTTTCTATATATGTTTTTAGTTGGCTAGATAATTTCTTTCTATTTTTAGTAGAGACGGGGGTCTCGCTCTTGCTCATGCTGGTCTCGAACTCCTGACCGCGAGCCATCCTCCCGCCTTGGCCTCCCATAGTGCTAGGATTACAGGCGTGAGCCACCGCGCCCGGCCAGAAAATGTAATTTTAAAGAAGACATCATTACAAGTAAGTATTATAATTAAAAGAATACAAAGTGCCAAAGAATAAATCCAACAAAATGTGAAAAAATTTTAAAACTTTGCTGAAGGATGTTAATAAGGACAAATGTAGAGACCTACTATGTCTATGGATAGAAGACTTCATGCTGTAACTTGGAACTGATCTATAAATTTAATACAACTCCTATCAAAATCCCAGCAACTTTTTCACGGTCCACACTAAGCTGACCCTAAAATGTACACGGAAGAATGAGGGTCCAAGAACAGCCAACACAATCCTAAAGAAGAGATCAAAGTGGGAAAACTTGCCCTGCTTGATACCAAGCTTTGATAATGGCGCCAGGGTGGTATCGGCAATGGGGACATAACAGTAGTTCCCAACAGAGGGTGATTTTCTCCCTCGGGGGCGTTTGGCAATTTTTGGTTATTATAACCGGAGAGGAGGGACGGGGGAGGGGATGCTACTGGCATGTGG
The DNA here is from genome assembly GCF_041146395.1 of Eulemur rufifrons. NCBI lineage: Eukaryota > Metazoa > Chordata > Mammalia > Primates > Lemuridae > Eulemur > Eulemur rufifrons. Next base: position 1,259,565 of record NC_090992.1, on the reverse strand, counting down.
TGGGTGGAGGCCAGGGAGGCTGCCAAACACCCTACAATGCACACGGCAGCCTCCACAGCAAAGAATTCTCCTATCCAAAATGGCAGTAGTGCCAAGGTTGAGAAATCCTGAGGGGACAGACAGAGACCAATGAAAAGCGAATTTTTTCTTTTGAAAAAATGTCGGGCACAGTGACTCATGCCTATAATCCTAGCACTTTGGGAAGCTGAAGCAGGAGAATAGCTTGAGGCCAGGAGTTCAAGACTAGCCTGGGCAACATAGCGAGACCCTGTCTCAAAAAAAAAAAAAAAAAAAAAATTAGCTGAGCACAGTGGCACGTGCTGCAGCACCAGGTACAGGCCCAAGAGGCTGCGGTGGGAGGATCACTTGAACCCAGGAGTTCCGGGTTACAGTGAGCTATGAGCATGCCATTGTACTCCAGCCTGGGTGACAAACTGAGACGCTGTCTCCTCAAACATCAATAAATAAATAATTTTTAAAAATAATTTTTTAAAGAAAAGAAAATATTACTTTGGAGTGGGCATGTCCAGCAAGAAACAGCTAGAATACTCACACTGGGTAATTTAAGGAGAGTTGATTTAATAAAGAGACCATTATAACAGTGAGACCAGGGCATAGGGAAGACAAAGCTCTCTGGGGCCAGTGACAACGGGAACTGTAATGGAAGAGGGACTAGTCACTGGAACTCAGAAACACAGGGAGCTCCGTGCAGAGGGCCACTGGGCAGGAGCTGGGACCGTCACTCAGGGGACACAGCCGGCCTGCAGCAACCTTGCCAGGGGGAGCTGGGAGACAAAGACCCTGACTTCACTCGCTCCCCACCCTTTGGCTGCCCGTCAGTCCCCCCCATGGCCAAACCCAGCGGGGAACCTGTGGGCAAAAGAAGTCATTTATGCTGTCCACACCGGTCAGCCTCCCAGCACACAGTGGAATAAAGGGCAGATGGAAGTGGATCTGGAGGGGCAATGGGAGCTTTCCAGTGTGGAGTGGAGGGGTTTATTAAATAAAACGCCCAGGCCGGGTGCGGTGGCTCATGCCCACCTGTAATCCTAGCACTTTGGAAGGCCAAGATGGGAGGATCCCTGAGCCCAGGAATTTGAGGTTGCAGTGAGCTATAATGACACCACTGCACTCCAGCCTGGGCAACAGAGTGAGACTCTGTCTCAAAAAAATTAAATAAATAAATCCCCCAAAGAACAGATCATCAAGGAAAAGATCCACACATTTTACATTCATCAAATTTACCACAAGGAGAGTAAAAAGACAAGCCACAAGCTGGGACAAATATTTGTACCACGTATAAATGACTAAGGATTAGTTTCCAGAATGCATAACGAAGTCTTCTTAATCAGTAAGAAAAAGGCAAATAACCCACTAGGGAAAAAAAAAGGTAAATGACATGAGTAAGCATTTCTCAGAACAGGAAACACAAATGTCCAATAAACATGTAAAGAGATGTTCAACCTTGTTAGTAGTCAGGAAAATACAAAATTAAACCACAATGAGATAACATTTCACACCCACTAGACAGGCAGAAATTAAAAAGTCAGTACAATTCTTGCCCAGGATGTAAAGTAAAAGGAATTCTTACACATTGCCTGCAAAGGAGTCAAAAGGTACTTTTGAAATGCAGTTCCTAGTAAAATTGAAGGTACATGTACCCTATGACCCAGAACTTCAACCTAGTGCCTATTCTAAAGAACTTCTTGCCCATGAGCATCAGGAGATATAAACAAATATATTCATAGCAGGACTATTTTTTTTAAATAAACTTTTTATTTTACAAAAATTTTATATTGGCTGGGCATGATGGCTCATGCCTATAATCCTAGCACTCTGGGAGGCCGAGGTGGGAGGATCACTTGAGGTCAGGAGCTGGAGACCAGCCTGAGTGAGAGCTAGACCCTGTCTCACAAAAAATAAGAAAAATTAGCTGGGTGTGGTGGTGCACACCTGTAGTCCCAGCTACCAGGGAGGCTGAGGCAGGAGGATCACTTGAGCCCAGGAGTTCGAGGTTGCAGTGAGCTATAATGACACCACTGCATTTTACCCAGGGCAACAGAGTGAGACTCTGTCCAAAAAAAAGAAAAGAAACAAAAAATTATATTTACAGAAAAATTGTGAAGTTAATACAGAGAATTCCCATGTACTCCACACCAAATTCCCCTGACCATTAACACCTTACACTAGTATGGTACATTGGTCACATTAATGAACCAATAACTGATACATTATTATCAACTAAAGTCCATACCTAATTCAGATTTCTTTAGTTTACCTAATGCCTTTTTTGCAGGATTGTTTTTAACAACTAAAACTAGGAAAACCCAAAATGTCCATCAGCGGTAAAATAGATAAATGAACTGTGGTTTGCTCACTCAGGGGTAAAGGAATGAACTACAGTGATGTGTATCAACATGATGGGTCTGAAAACATTTCGTCGAGGAGTAAAAGCAAGTCTTAAAGCATCTAATATGATTCTAACTACATAAAGGTCAAAGATAGACACAATGAAATCATGTATAATTTGAGGATATTTATTTATGTGATAAAACTAAAAAGAAGAGCAAAGAAATGATTAACCAAAAAATCCAGAGAGTGGTGGCCTCTGACGAGGTGGGGAGAGGGGGTGTCCTCTCACGTTGGGCGATGCGTGCGTGGAGTTTTGTTAATATTTAAAACTGTGTATGTAGACTACATTTTCTTTTGTACATATGATCTGCTTCATAATAATAAATTTTAAGGGCTCTGATGCCCTGCTCTTCCCCCCAGCAAAAGCATATTTTCTTTTTCTTTTTTTTTTTTAAGAGACGAGGTCTCACTCTGTAGCCCAGGCTGGAAAGCAGTGGCATGATCATAGCTCACAGAAGCCTGGAACTCCTGGGCTCAAGCGATCCTCCCACCTCAGCCTCCTGAGTAGCTGGGATTACAAGTGCTATCCAGCACGTCTGGCTAATTTTACTTATTTTTTGTAGAAATGGGGGTTTCACTATGTTGCCCAGGCTGGTCTTGAACTCGTGGCCTCAAGTGATCCTCCCAGCTTGGCCTCCCAAAGTGCGGAGATTACAGGCACGAGCCACCATGCCAGGCCTCGAAAGCATGTTTTCTACATAGCCATCGTCCTCCAGCATCTGAAGGAAGGGAAAAGGTGATGTTTTAAGTTAGAGCAAACAGGAACCCCAGCTCTCCGTGCCCAAACCAAAGAAATGTGATATGTCGCTTATCGTCCTTGTCAAACCCCACCACACATCGTGGTGCTTCCTGTTTCTCAGAAGCTGAAAAAGGTGCTGACATGACGTGAAGAGTGGAAATGAGGCGGTATACACAGATCACCCCGAGCCCTGAGTGTCACCGGCTGGGCAGGCTGGACACTCGGCTGTGGCTGGGACAAAGGCCAAACCCCTGCCTTCAGGAAGGAAATCTCCCCAAGTCTGCAGATGCATGGAGCATAGCAACTCTCGCTGTAAGAGCGAGAGACACAGCGACATCAGCCCCAAGAGAGCCTTCTGCCACCGTGAGGGGCAACCCCTCAGCGGTTCCCTTTGCTCAGCCCCTGCTGGCCCTGGCCTCCAAGGGGCCCGGGACACTGCTGGCACCAGTGCCCTCCTGTTCCTCCACACTCCTCTGTCTGTTCGTCCGGTTGTTCATTCGTTCAATCAGCAAATACTCACTGAGCAGTTGCCACACCGAGGCACTGTTGTCAGCGTCGGCAGCAGGGCAGGAGCAGGCCCTGCTCTGGCAGCATCGTGGTGTCAGGCAGCAAACACACAAAACGGCTCTCACTTTTGGCAAGTGCTATCAAGGGAAGGACGGCAAAGGCAGAGGCAAAGCCATCCAGCGTCAGGACACTAGTCAGGCCGCCTGGGTTTGGGTTCTGCCTGACTCCCTCCACACTGGGCAAGTTCAGCAAGCTTTTTAGGGCTCAGCCTCCTTTTCTATAAATTGGAAGTGATAATCGAATGTACTGAACAGAGTTGACTGGGGATTTGTTCTTTCAAAAAGTATTTATTGAGCATCTCTGTGTGCCAGGCACTAAGGATTACTAGTGAAGATGACAGGTGAGTCCCTGCACTCCACGTGCTTACGTCACAGTGAAGGAAGAGTCACTGGACAAGCAAAGGCCATTTCTGACAGTGACAAGGGCCAGGGACTGATGTGATGGAGGGAGATTCGGGAGGTGCTAGGGAGCAGGTGCCACCTTACATTAATATGTCTGAAGAGGTGACATTTGAGAGCTAAATGGCAGAAAGGAGCCAGCTATAGGAGAGGCTGGGGGCGGGCGGGAGAGCGAGTGTGAGCGTGCAGTAGTGGGAACGGCAGGAAGACAGAGACGCTGGAGCGCACTAGTGACGGGGGTCGGAGATGAGGCTGGCGAGGGAAGGGGGGGCTGTGCAGGCCCAAAAGAGGACTTTGCATGTCATTCGAGTAATGGGAAGTCACTGAAGGTTTAAAGCAGAGGAGGGACATTATCTGACTCATGTTCTTAAAAGATCTCTTGCTTTTATGCAGACACAGCCGAGAGTGTTCATGTTTAATCGGGAAACAAGCTGGGATGCTACTGCCCTAGTCAGTGGCTGTCACTGGGGCGCACAGCTCTACGGGGCGGGATGGGCTGGAGGCGAAGGCTGCTCTCACTGCGCAGGGCTTTGCAGCGGGCGCCTGATCTCTGTCTTCTCCCACTTCCATGCGGCTTCTTCTCTCTCCTTCGAATCCAGATCCAAATCCCACTCTCTATAGGCAAAGTCTTCCTTCCCCCATCTGTATTCCACTTTCTCTGCAAGTCGTGGGAACTCCTCGCACCTGGGATCCCTGCCGCCTTTCCCCACCCTGCTGCCTCGTGGCCCCGGCGCTGTCGCTGTCGCACGCAACTCAGATGCCAGCGGGGCTCGCTCAGGCTCCTGAGCCCTGGACGTCAGGCTCAAACGCTACCTGCCCACGTGCGGGTGTCGGCCAGCGCGTGACTACTTGGGTCCCTGCTGCGCCTGCGTGGTTAGCTCCGCGCGGCCCATCGGGACGTCCCGCGAGCGCCGCACCCCGCAGCCGGCAGCCTGGGCCCGATTCCCGTCCCCGCAGCCACGCTGACCACCCAGCCCGCTCTCCTGCCGCACACGCGGCCGGGACCCGAGCTCGAGGGCGCCAGTCCCGGGGCCCCGCCGCCGTGCTGGGGTCTCCCCTTCCGCCCCTTTCCCTTCTCCCCGTGTCTCGCCAGCTCTCCCTGTCCCCTCACCCAGTTCCAGTTCATTCCTCACAGACGGCAGTTTCTGGGGCCCGAAGGTGACAGTTGGCTGCTCACACGGGACCTGAGCCTGCAGCCCCCCAGCCCCCCAGCCCCCCAGCCCCCCAGCGGCGGGTCCGGGTGTTCCCAGGAACGTTCCCGCTCGCGCGGGAGGCCGGGGCCGCAAGGCTGCCCGTGGCTGCCCCGCACACGGCGGTTCCGAAGTCTAAGCGCTTAAGACATGTCAGGAAAGCACCCGAAGCCCGTACGACACCGAGCCCGGGCTGAGGGAAGCCAGGCCCCGCGCACCGTCCCCAGGGCAGGCGAGTTCTGGGCCGGGGACGCGCCCCAGCACCGCCCTCTGGTGGCCGGCGGGGGTCACTTCTGAGACCGCCCGGTCCTCGACTCGCGGCGAAGCGCCCGAGCGCCGCGCTCCCGTCCGCCCGCCCAGCCGCCCGCCGGGCACCCGGCACCGGGCACCGGGCACCGGGCACCGGGTTCGGGCCGAGCCCTTGGGCCCAGCCCCGCCTCCCGCGCAGGGGCCACTCGGCCCCTGGGACTGTCCCGCCGATGCCAGCAGCTGCCCGAGTCCAGTCACGGGAGGAAGGGCCCTGCGCTCGGACGGCAGCGGAGCTGGGGGTCCCCACCGCGGCCTCAGGTCCTCGGGACCCTCCGTGCCTCGCCGCTCCCGCTCCGCCCTCGGCGTCGGGCCCCGCGGGCGGCACGGGCGGACCCGGACTCGGGGCCCACTGGCTCCGCTGGGGCCGGATTCACTGACAGAATGTCCCTTTCTATGGCCTCATCCCTCAGACCCGCACGGTGCGGCTTCCGTGACGCCGGAGGAGCGTGACGCGGGCTCGTGCCCAGCGCTGCTCGCCGCCGCCGGCTGCTCCTCCGGCCCCCAGGGGGCAGCACGCGGTGGCCTTTTCACAGGTTCCCTGCCCCGCTGCCAGCCCCCACTGTTACTCCACTCTAGCCTTTGTCCCCCGCGTCCGCCCCTGTGGTCAGAGCACTGCGCCAGGAGCCACTCAGCTCCCGCGTCGCTCACGGCCGTCCGGGAGCTGAAGTGGGCTCGCCCCGGGCCCCAGCGTGTGGGTGGGACGGAAAAGTGCCCAACCTGCCCAACCTGCCCAGCCTGCCCAGCCTGCCCAGCCTCGCTTAAGACTCTGGTGTCCAGACCCAGAGTTGCAGTTTGTTCTTTTCTTTTTTCAGTATCAAAAGTGTTACATGCGTGACATAAAAAAATGCATACATATACATTCATAAAGGTATAACTAAGTCCTCCCAGAAGTCAGCTGGGGATCTGCTGTTACCGTATAGACTCGATTCACTCACTCCTCACACCGCCCGGCCAGGTGCGCACTTTGATGACCACGTTTCACAGGTGAGGAAAGTGAGAATCAGAGAGGCCAAGTAACTTGCCCAGGGTCACAGGCTTGTGAACGGTAGGCTGGGGGTACAGGCAGGCTGGGGGTACAGGCAGGCTGGGGGTACAGGCAGGCTGCGGTACAGGCAGGCTGCGGTACAGGCAGGCTGCGGTACAGGCAGGCTGCGGTACAGCGTGAGGACAGAAGATTAAGTGCCTGGAGTTATAGTTAGTCAGACAGAATGAACAGTATTTGGTAGCACGACAAAGTGACTATAGTCAACAATAAGCTAGAGTACACTTTAAAATACCTAAAAGAATGGAATTAGAATGTTCCTAACACAAAGAAATGATAAATGCCTGCGGTGATGGACACCCCAATTACTCTGATTTGATTAATTCACATTGCATGCCTGTATCAAAACATCACATGTACCCTATAAAGATATACAACTATTATGTACCCATAACAATTAAAAATACAATTGTGAACGAAAATAAAATTTTAAGACTCACCCCCACACCAGCTGACTGAATGGACCCCCTAGTGGCCAAAGGAATATCCTAAAACTAAATTGCCTTCCAGGAGGAGGGAGGTCACACAGGCCTCATCATGCCCCTCCTCTTCTTGGGGACATCCTTTGTAACCCATTAACAAGCCTAAGGGTATGCAAGACAAACCTACAGGCCCTCAATTTACACAACAAATCTATGTCCGGTGGCTTGTCTCTGATAAACAGCAACTATGTTAAAATATTCCAAGCCTTTAGACAAAGCTTCATGTCTTTAACCAATTACAAGCCAAAGAATTTTTAAACCCACCTATAACCTGTAAGCCCCACTCCCCCACCCCCGCTTCGAGATGGCCCACCTTTTGGGGCCAAACCAATGTATGCCTCCCACGTATTGATTTATGACTTTACCTGTAACCCCTGTCTCCCTGGAATGTATAAAACCAAACCGTAACCCAGCCACAGCGAGTCCACTTGCTCAAGTCCTCTTGGGCGTGGCTCCGGGTCATGATCCTCAAATTTGACTCAGAATAAATCTCTTTAAAATTATTTTACAGAGTTTGGCTTTTTTCCGTTGACACAATTAAAAACTAAAAACCCCCAAAACTAGAGATGATGCTGACCTGGACAAGGGTGGGAGAGATGGAGAGAATGACAGAATCGAGAGATCTTTAGGAGCTGAACTCAAGAGGACTCACTGAGAATTCCTAGAAAACTCCGTGGTTTCTGGCCTAGGTACCAAAAAAAAATTAAGTGCTTGAAGAGCATTCTGAAAAAAAGCAAAGTTTCCTAAAATGCTTGGCTTTAATGAGCTGACCTTGTGATTTCTGTCACTCAGGCTGTGGACGCAAAAGTTAAAAAATGCCAGCTGTAAGCAGCCACAGGGGGATTTCTGAGATGGGCCCTGCTTTGGGCCCTCACAGCTCCTGTTCTTGAAACTCTAGGTTAGTTTCCTTGTCAACGGATTCTGTGTTCCTTGAGGGAAGCCATTGTGTTTCATCTTTCAGCTTTCCTGAGGTATAACTAACATATGATAAGCTGGACATAAAGTGTACAGTTCAGTAAGTTTAGAACTTGTATACACCTGTGAAACCATCACCACAATCCAAATAGTGAACAGATCAATCACCCCAGAAAGTTTCCTTTTGCCTTTGAGCAATCCCTTCCTCCCAGGCAATCACTGACCTGTTTTTTGTTACCATAGATTAGTTGGCATTTTCTAGAATTTTATAAAAATGGGATCATACTCAGCCTGGCTTCCTTGGCTCGGTATAATTATTTTGAGATTTTTCCATATTATCGTATGTATCAAAAGTTTATTCCTGGTTTGGTTAATTTTATTTTTAAATTAACATACAGTAAAAATAGTTTTTTGTTAGACAGTTCTACAAATTTTAACTCATATAGATTTGTGTAACCATGACAATAATCAGGATATAAAACTGTCTCCTGCTACCTCTTTGTCATCCTGCCTCCCTCTACTCTGTACCCCTCCTGACCTGTTCTCCAGTAATACAGTTTTGGCTTTCCAGGAATGTCATCTGAATCAGACTTGCTTCTTTTATGCATCGTAGCAACTTGGAAATTCAGGCAAATTGTTTCTTCTTTTGCTGACTTGTATTCCGTTGCATGGATGCATTACAACTTGTTTATCCATTCGTTGAACATTGGGTTGCTCCCAGTATCTACCAAGTAGGAAGAGAGCTGCTAGAAACATTGTGTACAGGTATTTGTGTGAACACAGGTATTTATTTCTCTAGGATAAACACCTAGGAGTAGGACTGTTGGATCACATAGTAAGTGTATGTTTATAAGAAACTGCTAAATTGTTTTTTAAATGTGACTGCCATTTTGTATTTTCATAGGCAATGCATGAGAGCTCTGGTTGTTCCATATGCTCCTGAGCACTTGGCCTTGCCAATGTTTTTAATTTTAACCATTCTAATAGTTGTGTAGTGGTATCACATCATAGTTTTCATTCGTATTTACTCAATATCTAATGATATTACAACATTTGCATTTAATGTAACTGTTGATGTATTATGGCTTCAGTCTGCTATTTTATTTGTTTTCTTGTTTTTCATTTCTTTTTTTTCTTTTTCCTATCTGCCTGTGGGTTATTTAAACATTGGTTATTCATATATCTTCTTTGATAAAATGACTTTTCAAACATTTGGCACACTTTAAAATTGGGTCATTTTTCTCATTATTGCATTGTAAATATTTTTTAATATATTTTAGATATGAGTCCTTTATCCATTATAGGATTTGCGAATATTTTCTCCCAGTCTGTGGCTTGACTTTTCATTTTCTTGATGGTGTCTTTTTTTTTTTTTTTTTTTAATTGACACAGAGTCTCACTCTGTTGCCCAGGCTAGAGTGCCGTGGTATCAGCCTAGCTCACAGCAACCTCAAACTCCAGGGCTCAAGCAATTCTCCTGCCTCAGCCTCTGGGGTAGCTGAGACTACAGGCATGTGCCACCATGCCTGGTTAATTTTCTCTATATATATTTTTAGTTGTCCATATAATTTCTTTCTATTTTTAGTAGAGACAGGGTCTTGCTCTTGCTCAGGCTGGTCTCGAACTCCTGACCTCGAGTGATCCTCCCGCCTCGGCCTCCCAGAGTGCTAGGATTACAGGCGTGTGAATGTTAGATCTTTTGGTATTGTCTCACCAGTTTCTGAGCCTCTATTCACTTTTAAAAAATCTTTTTCTGATTGTCATTCAAGTTGGATATATTATATTGGTCTATCTTCAAGTTACTTACTGACTTTTCCTCTGTCATTTCCATTCTGCTCTTGAGTTATCTAGTGAGTATTGAAATTCTGATTCTTACATTTTTTAAGTTCTAAAATTTCCATTTCTTTATTCTTTGTATCTCCTATTTCTTTGTTGAGATTTTCTATCTTTCCATTCATTCCAAGAGTGTTTACTGGGAGCCTTTTCCTAATAGTGCTTTAAAGTCTTTATTACTTAATTACAGTATCTCATCATTGGTCTCTTTTGATTGTATTTTCCCATGCAAATTGAGATTTTCCTGGATCTTCATAGGCCAAGTAGATCATAATTTGTTTTGTATCCTGGACATTCTGAATATTATGAGACTCTGGGTATTGTTTGAATGCTATGGAGAATGTGGATGTTTATATTTTAGCTGTCAATCAACCCAGCTGGGCTCAGGCCACAAGTTCTGAGCAGCCTTCTGTGGACTGTGGTTTCAGTGTTCCATTTTCCAAGTCTTTGGAGGCCTGTGTGTGCCTCCAAAGGTCTCACTGGTCGGTGTTTCCCCGTGGTCAGCCTGAGAACACGGTGGTAGATTGTCCTTTCCTTCAGTTCTCAGGCCTTTGGTACGCTGCTGGACCCGTGCACACACAGCACGCGGTGAGCCCAGGGGTTCATAGCAACTTTGTGGGGTCAGTTTTCTGAGTTCCTCTCTCTTCAGGAGCTCCCTGGTACTTCCTGCTCCCCTGGGTCTCCTCAGTTTAGTCCCCTGGACAGAAAGATGGAGTTTTAGCTACCCTGCTCTGCTGTGTACTCCCCGTGACTATGCCCTCAGCTGGGGTCAAAAGGGGAGGGATGAGAAAGGGGAGGGAGCACGTGCAACAGGGTTTGTTGGGACTCCTCCAACAGAGAGCTTTCCTTCCTTCAGAACTTTGGGTGCCACTGCAGCAAGAATGCCAGGGGCTGAGGCATGTGGGAATGGAGAAAAAGGAGGTATTTCCTCACCGTGAGCATTGGGAGTTACGTTCCCGCTCCTTAAACCAGAACTAGAAGGCTTCTCCTAGAATTTTCACTGTCTGTGCCTGGTGCCCAAGACCAGGTTTCAGGCTGCTCTGAGTCCCCCCAGGGAGTACTGGAAGGAAAAGTGGGAAACTCCTCCAGTTCACTGTGCTCCAGATTCTGGTTTTCTTTCCCCATTCACCTGCTACCATATACACTCCAGAGTCCCCCGTGCATTCTGTACAGGTTTTATCACTTCATTTAGTGGGAAAGACAGGTTGGAATGTGTTTACTCCATCTTACTTAAACTGGAACCTAGCGGTAGTCCACTGCATAGATATACCATAAACTATTTATCCATTCTCGTGTTGATGGTCATTTTTGTTGCTGCCAGTTTTTGGCTACTACAAATTAGGCTGCTATAAACATCCATATACAAATACTTATGTGGGCACACATGTTCACTTATTTTGGATAAATTCCTAGGAATTGAATGGTTAGGTTGCATAGTAGGTGTATGGTTAGCTCTTTAAGAAAGTGCCACGTTGTTTTCCAAAGTACAATCATTCGTCACTTGATAGCAGGGACACATTTGGAGAAATGTGTTGTTAGGCGATTTCATCCTCATGTGAACATCACAGAATGTGCTTACACAAACCGACATGGATAGCCCGCTACAAACCGAGGCTCTAGGTACAGCCTGTTGCTCTGAGGCTATAAACCTATACAGCAAGTTTCTGTTCTGAATACTGCAGGCAATTGTGACACAAGGTTAAGCATTTGTGTATCCAAACATATAAAAGCCACAGTAAAACATGTTATAATCTCATGGTTCACTGTCATATGTGCAGTCTGTTGTTGACTGAAACATGACACAGTCCATGACTGTAGTTGTATTATTTTACACCCCCACCAGCGGCGCAGGAGCTTTCCAGCTGTTCCATGTCATTGCCGACACTCGGCACAGTTAATCTTTTCATTTTGGACATCCTAGGGGGTGTGTGGTGGTTTTAACTTGCGTATTCCTAGTGACTAATGATGTTGAGCATCTTTTCATGTGCTTATTTTTCATCTGCATATCTCTTTTGGTGAAAAATCCATTCAAATCTGCCCATTTGGGTTTTCTTTAGTTGCAGGCATTCTTTACATATTCTAAATCCATGCTCTTTATTGGGTATATATATGTTTTGCAAATATTTTCTCCCATTCTGAGCCACCACATTTGATTCATCTGTGTGTGGCTTCCCCTCCATACTCTTCCTGGATCCATCCCCTTTCTCTCCATTGCTGCCACCACCGTCCGGTTCCTCTCTCCGGGATCGTCCTCCCGCTCCGCCCTCCCAGTGGTCAGTCTCCTCGTGTCCACACTTGCCCCACTGGAGTCCAGTCTGCAAACAGCAGCCAGTGAGCTTTCTACAACGCACTCTGGATCCCCTCATCCCCGTGTGTGACAGCCTTCAAGGCTCTCCATTTCCTTGGCGTAAAGCCCAAGCCCCGAGGCGTCCAATGCCGCACCTTATCTGACCCCCGCCTACCTTACGGGCCCGGCTTCTAACGCTCCCCCCTCCCTGCTGCAGCCACACTGACCATCTCCTCAAACAGACTGAGCTTGTTCCCTTCCCAGGGCCTTGGCACTAGCTATTTCCTCTGCCTGGAATGCTCTTCCCCCTGTTCTGCACATTGTCACCTCTTCTGTCCCTTAGAGAGCTAAAAAGTCACCTCCTCAGACATTCCTAGAACACCAAATCTAATCTGACCACCTCCATACTCCCTATGACATCATGCCATTTTATTTCTCTACAGAATAGTTACCACTGTGTGACACTTTCCTTGTTTATTGGTGTATTGCCTGCCTCTAGTATAACAGAACCTCAGTTTCACAACAGCAGGGACTTAGTCTTACTCATCTCTATGTCCCCAGTGTGCAGAGCCATGCCTGGCACGTAGCACAAGCACCGCACATTCTTGCGGAATGTCTGTGCCTGTAGCACCTACTGCTGTGCCTGTACCTGGGCACTGAGTAGAAACTTGGTGCCTGAACTTGTCAAGTGACCGTGGCAGAGTGGTCAGTAAGCCTCCCTGGGCCAGAATAGAGAAAAGACACACATGCAGGAAAATGACAAGAGAAAATCTGCAGAGAAGACTAAAAGAGATCACTTCCTTCAGAAAGATCCTGGGAGCTTTGTGGCAGTACTGCCACATCTCTGGTCCTGGTATGAGCTGCCACCCAGAGGAGGGTCAGGCGCACACAGAAAACACACGGTCAGCGGCACAGCCCAGCGGCCTCCTCACAAGCTGCCCATCAAAGGCAACTGGACCCTTTTGGCCTCAGCTGCTGTTTACTCTGGTCCCGTACCTCCTGGTGTCTGCAAGTTGACCTTCCCATCCCACCAGCCTCAGCCCGGTGGCTCAGCCCTCTCATGCTCCTTGCTGCTCTCAGGCTGTGTGGCACCAGGCCTGCTGGCTGAGCGTGGCACCTGGAGTGCGTGGACAGTTTCGGCAACCCAGCACCATGTTCCTCCTCTTCGTGGACCCTCCTACAGGCCTCATCTCCCCCTGGGAGTGTCTGCGGACCCTCTGTGCGGAGCATGCACTGCCTCGGTCAATCACGTGGCTGCTAAGCCCCGCCCCGGCTCGGTAAGGAGCCGCCTTGCTGAGCACGAGGCCCTCTCCAAGTCCTAAAGAGAACAGTGTCGCCCACACTGTCTGGGTCTGGGAGGGAAGTGTCCCTGGGGTCAAGACCCTTCCTGTGCTGCCCCAGCCAGGTGAGGCCTCGGTCCCCACTGTGATCACCAGTCATGATGCGCACAAACTCCCGCGCGCTGGCTGCTTATCCGCCGTGGGGGCGCCAGACGCCAGGGCTCATCTGGCAAGGCCGTTCTCTTTGTTCCTGGCAGAACCTGGGCCAGGAGGTCGCTGCCCAGGGCGTGGCTTTGCCTGGCTGTGTCCGCACGGGCTTCCTGGCTCACAGGTGAGGGGCCGAGGCCGCACACGCAGGTCCTGTCACTCCTCTGCCCACCGCACACCTCATCCAGCACCCGGGTGGTCCTTGTGCCCGGGCCACCGGCCTGGAGCTCCGGCGGGGAGTCTGCCCACCCGGTCTGAGTCCGGAGAGCCAGGCAGCTGCTCGGGGACTCTCGGATTTTGCTCCGCGGGTGTGTCCCTGCCTCCATTTAGCCTTGGATGGTCTGGGGACAAGCCTTCCTCTTTTCCAGAGTGCCTGCGGTACTGCCCTTTCTCAGGCTGGTCCTCGGCTTTCAGTTCCAGGCCAAGCCCCTGTGGCCCGGGGGCTGCTCGGGGGACTCTGAGATGAACACTCGGCCCGGGACGGGCCTGCCTGGGCCGAGGGCGGGGGGCACTTTCACGAGGGCCGGCCGCACTCGGCAGTGACCTCAGAAAACCCACCCCTGCCTTTGCTGGTCCTGCCCTCTCTGTGCCCGTTCCACGGCTACCGGCCAGGAGGCAGGTGCTGTTTACCGGGCGGCACCTGCCCGCCCGCCTTTGCCAAAGTCCACCCGCACTGCTCGGCGCCCTTCCCGCAGGCTGCGCCCCGCCCTGCGCGCCGGGAGCGCGGACCTCCTCCGGGAGGCGCAGCGGGCGGCTCTCCACACCGGCCGGCAGGGGGCGCTGCTGCCGCGGGGTCGGCGCTCCCGGGTCCGGGGCTGGGGGAACCGGGCTGCCAATCCCCGCGGAGCACAGGTGGCCCTGGCGGTGGACTGTGGTCCCGCTGGACAGCAAAGCGGGACGGACTGATAGACATGCCCCCTCCAGCAGTGAGGGCACCCTGTCCGCCCTTCCCTGCCTGTCGTGCCCACACTCCCAGCGTCCAAAGGGCAAGGCCGAGCAGTCTTGGGGCACTTTCAGGTTCTCGCCATAATCACCAGTAACGTGGGCATTCCTGGAGCAGGCTGTGACCCTTTTCCTTCCCACCCTATTCTCTTTAGCTCAATTCCCTTGGCTCCCCAGACTTAGAACCTGGGACAGACGCCAAGGCCCAGAGTCCTGTCCTGGCCCGGCTGTGGGCACACCCGTCCCCTGGGCAGAGTGGGATGTCTCCCTGTGCTCCTCCCGGAATGCGGCACATGAGGGGGCCTGGAAGGGGCCCTGCTCCAGCCAGTCCCAGATCCTGGCTGTCACTAAATCCCATCATTGGTTCCGCTCTCCAGCAGGTCCACCTCTCTTCATCCCCTGTGGCCACAGCCCTAATCTGCCTGCGTCACTTGAGCTGCCTTCTGTCCACCCCCTGCCTCCAGTGTGCAGCAGGGCCCCACACGGGTGCGGCCAGCCTAGGTTAAAACTTGTCCGGAGGCACTCACACTTAGGGTCACGCAGGCACGGAGCTGGCCCCTGAGAGTGAGTGCCCCCTTAAATGCTGTGCCCTGGGACTTCAGTCCCCCACCCCCAGGCCACACAGCAGGAGGTAAGCAGGGGGGAAGCAGGCAGAGCTTCATCTGCACTTACAGCCGCTCCCCACTGCTCACCATCCCCCTTCCACTTGGTCCGTGGAAAAACTGGGTCTTCCATGAAACCAGTCCTGGTGCCAAAAAGGTTGGGGACTGCTGTGCTAGGAGACTGTTTGCCTCACCCTGGTCCTGCCCTGGTGGCCACAGGCCTCATCCCTCTGTGGCAGCCATGCAGAGTTTTCTAAATAGTAGGTCAGGCCCCCAGGGGCCCTCACAGTCCTGCCCTAGAATCCAGGGCTGAGCAACATTTCATGACCATCAGATGTCCCTATGTGTTTGGCCTTCTGAAGTCACCTGCTCCAATACAAGCAATTTACACTCATACCCCAGACCATTTTGGTCATCAGCCCAAACATCTGACGACAGACCCCGGTCTGGGCCTTGGGTCCAGAAGGGGAAGAATCACTGGTGCCTGGCCCGAGCAGCCCCTGTCTGCCAGGGTGAGGTCCAGACTCCCGGGTGCAGCACTCGGGTGCTTAGAGCACAGCCCCCACTGCTGCTCCAGCCTCAGGTCCCGGGGCAACCATCCCAGCCACACGAAAGCAAGATCTGCTCTGCACCTGTGAGCCTCCAGGCCTTTCCACGGGCTGTTCCCACATCCTGGAGTGCCCTCTCTACTCTTGGCCTATTAAACTTTAACTCAGCCTTATAGACCTTGCTGAACTGTCACCTTCTCAGAGTAGCCATCTGTGAACACTGGCTGAGATAACTTTCTCCTGTCCCCATAACCCCAGCCTCTCTGCCTCTTTGCCTCATACTCCAAATATGCCACACACTGTCACACCACAATCAGAGCAACTTGTGTAAGTGCCTACTGTCTGAGAGCGTGCTGGGGGCTGGGGGTGGGGCTGGGGGCGGCATCCTCTGTCCTTGGAGAGCTCACATTCAGGTTAGCAGTGGGGACCACCTCACAGGGCCAGAACAGGCTCAGTGCTGAGCAACATTCGATGACCATCGGATGTCACTGAGCCTTCTGAAGTCACCTGCTCCACCAAAAGCAAAACAATACGCTCAAGCCCCAGCCCGTGAAGCCCTGGGGAGCCCTCTCCAACATTCAGAGGGTGCTCAAGGAAGGATGCACGGCCTGTGTTTCATGAAGGTGGCCAGTCATCAGAGGCCTGCTGGCTCGGAGCCCCTTCTCCCGGCATACAGCCTCGCCCATTCTGCCCCTGGTTATGGACCCCACCCTCTAAAACACTCCAACTGCAGCACTTCAAGCTGGCTATCTGACATGGTGACACATTCACTGTTGTTTGTCACCTGTCAAGCCGCAGGGCAGTCATACTCTCTCCCACACCATGCAGGCAGGTGGGTTTCTGCTGACCCTTCACAACCTCCTGCCAGTCAATTAGTCGGTCAACAGATGCTTTCTTGAGGACTTACCCATGCAGAGAAAGGACTGGAACCTCTCACACCTGGCTGACAGCCCGTTTTCCTTGGTCTGTGTCTGGGTGGCCCTTGCCACTGGGCTTCCAGTCTTTCTGCAGGACTGGAGGGGCCACATATGTGAACGGGACTATGGGAGAGGAGCAGAGTTTGCCTTGGAGGGACGGAACCAGGCGGAAACAACCCGAGTGCTTTTCGGGGATGCCACACCCTTCCTTCCCACCCTTCGGGCGTCCGCAGATTTCTGTGGAAATTGTCTCACTGCTAACACCCTCTTGGGGGAACATGCATGTGCTAAGACCACCTGAATCCATCACCCACCCACCCGTCCATCCCCTGCCACACGGCGTCACAGGGTGCCTGCCCTCGGCTCAGCCAAGCCTGGCTCCCGAGGCTCCAGCAGTGAACAGGACCGAGCACCCACGGGGCCACCTGTTCTCCTGCCTCTTGTCCTGCTTCCCTTCCATAAATGTACCAATAACTCAGCACTTGCTGAGTCCAAGCCACAAAGACACATTCCCGTTGGTATTTTCTAGCTTTGAGCTACGTCCACTGTAGCCAGTAGACCACAGGACCTATTTGGTCTGGGGCCTCACTAAAGTGCTGCCGTGGTTGCTGGGCCTCTCAAGAGTCCCCCTCATTGATCTGAGCCTTACTGCCAGGGCTGGCCCTGGGGTCGGGATTCCCAGGCTGAGTCACCCGGGGCTGTGCTCAGAGCACAAGCTCAACTCTTGCAGCTTTTGGAGTTTCCCTGGCCCTCTCCCAGGCCAACCACCCTGATCCTGAGCCCAGAATGGAGACAGTCAACGCTGTCCTGTACAAGGGATGCTGGGGTCTGTCTGCTGGTCCCTCCACTGGCTAACTGGCCGCCTCCAGTATGGCGACCACTGCTACCTGCCGCATCCCCTAGGTCTTCTTGACTGAGGGAGTTCTCAGTTTGATGTATGTCTTTCCAAGCACCACGGTCTCAGGGGAATAAGGAAGGCGAGCCCTACTACAGCCTTGGGAGCTCAAAGGCAAGAATTTAGGAAACACGTGCTTGCAAGGGACACTGCCCACCTTGACCCCAGGTACCACTTTGGGCCAAGAGATCAGGGAAGGTTCTGGACTCTGCCTCTGAATCCCAAACTTCTAGCCTTCTTGGCTCAGATCCAGACCCAACCCACACTATCCCCAGCCTGAGCTGCAAGCCCTGGGGAGGGAAGTAGGTGGCCGACCCCGTAGCCAACATTCCTCTGTGGTGACTACAGCGGCCCTGCTGCGGAACCACCCCATCTGGAGGGCAGTTCTCAGGGAACCACAGGGCACCCCCAAACGGCTGAGGCATCTCCTTCATCTGAGGGCACAGGCAGGACCTGACTGGGCTGGGCAGCCAGGGGAACTGGACCCAGAGGTCCCCTGGGGGCAGGTCAGAAGGCCACATGGCCCCCACAGATGCCTCTAGCTCCTTCCTTCACTCAGTCAGTCAACAGTCACTGAGCCCGGTTTGTGGTCAGCCCATTCTAGCCAGGCAGGGCTGCGCTCCCAAGGGGCTGCAAGTCATGGGGGGAAGTCCCCCAATAAGTAAACAAAAAAGCACACAAAGGAGATAATTTTAGTAAGGAGAAGAGCTCCTTATATGAGGACAGTAAGACGGGATGTGACAGTGAGTGGCACAGCAGGGGGCCGCCGCCGTTTCAAGGGGGCATCCCCATACCGCAGACTCCAGCCTGCTCACAGCACCCCCTTTCCCGCACGTACCCCCCACAAGCCCCTCAGCTTGTGGAACTCCTCCCCCCATCCCCTACACGACCCCCCCATCTCCCCTCCCCCTTCTGGGCCAACACCTTCCGGAGAGGGCTGGGGGCAGGTGCAGTCAGGTGGGGCTTTTCCGGGGCCGGTTTTCCCCGGCTCCCGCTGGAACTTCCAGCTGGCCAGTGGCCGGCGACACTGGACGCCGCCCGTCCCCCGCCCCCTGCCGCCGCGCGGAGCTCAGCGCTCCCAGCCCGGTTCCCGGAAACTCCTCGATTTCTGTGTCCCCGCGGCGTTTGCAAGAAACCGAAACCCAGGCCCCGCCCCTCCGGCGCGGCCCCGCAGAGCCGGGCGCGGGCCCAGGCCGAACCGGGGGCCGGAGCCACCGCGTCTCCGCCCGGCCCGCTCCTCTCCCAGCCGCAGGGCCGAGGCGGGCTGGGGCCGTCTGAGCGCCGGGGCGGCAGGTCCCGGGACTCTGCTCGGAGCGGACCCCCGGCGGGCAGCATCCGCCCGGCGGCGGCACGACCCGCGCCTCCCACGGGAGAGCTGCGAGTCTACCCCAAGCCTCCCGGGCCGCAGCGGGTGGCGGGGCGCCCCCGCAGAGGGACGCAGTGCGGCCTTCCCTGGCAGCGCTTTACAGGTGGGCGCCATTTCTGTACGCCTACTGTGTGCCCGCCAAAGCAGGCAGGCGGGGGAAGTGGGGCAGCGGGGAGAAAAAGAGGCAAAGGCAGGGTGTTTACAAAGAGCTCTGCACCCCGAGTGTTGCTAGTCCATCTTGCAGGAGTTGATAATGGGCACAGAGAAGTTTAGCAACGTGCCTGAGGTCACACAGCTTGTAGCTGCTGAGCTGGGTGCAAACCCATAGCCCGCAGAAGGAGGCAGGGCGAGGAAGGAGGAGGAAGTGCCCTGGCGGCGGGCAGGTGAGCCGCCTGCCTTGGGCTGGGCCGCCAGCCAGCGAGGAGGGTGGGTAGGGATGAGGGGCGGTCCCAGGCAGCCACCCGGGTGGAGAGGCTTTGCGGTTCTCCTGCCTGCCCTCCCTTTCCAGGAAGCCGGCCAGCCTGAGCCCGCCGCTCACCCCGACTCACCCCCAGCCGGGGCCGAGCAGGAATGTGCAAGTTGGCCCGAAAGGCCGGTGCCCCTTCCCTCCAAACGCACACACCCAGCTCGGCCGCTGCAGGGCGAGCGTGGGTCCCCTGGGGGTGAGGGACTCCACATCAGGCTCCGGGTGACCCCGGGGCGAAGTGGAGGTGATGCGGCCCCCAATAAGGCCACGAAGCCTGCCAGGGGCGCTCTGGGGAAACCACAGTGGCGCAGGCGGCCCCGCAGCCCCGATTCGAGCGGGAAGGAGGGCGCTGATGCCATCAAACCCCGGCGGATGGGAGGCTGAGTTCTCTTTCCTCTCAACGCGGTGTTTATAAGAAATGAAACTCGGGACAGGGCATCGGCGGCAGCCCACGCTGTCACCCCGCCCCCTCCCCGGGAGTTCCGGAACAGCCCTGCGCGTGAAGCAATCCCTTGGCCCACTGTCGTATCACAGGACCCCTGTGCTTCCCAGCCAGCTGCAGCCTCCCGCTCTGAGCTTGGGATTTTTATAACAGTGCAGCGTTTATTCTGCTGTGTCATCCAGCATTTTTGCCAAAGCTTTGAGAGGGGAGGAGCTGGTCTCGTGCCCCAGCGTATCTCCAGGGCCAACTAGAGTTGGCTCAGAGCAGAAGTGCGATTCGCATTTGTTGAACGAATTAAGCAGAGACTTTCTTTCCAGCTTGGCTCCTTGCAGGCAGGGTGGTGACCCCTGGATTCTATCTTCAAGCTTTTGGATGCTTTTGGCTAATTTCATGCCTGCCTTGTGTTTTGCACTTCACAGTTTAGGACTGCCTGCCCCTCTGGTTTGCTGTGACAATAGAGAGATGATGGTTGGGAGGGGCCTTGAGTATCTCAGAGAGCCCTATCTCTGGCTCTGGAAGGCCAGAAGGCTCGTCTGCTTTGGGGACTGTGGCCCCCACTCTGGATGCCGGCTCCACAGGTAGCAGGCCTCCCCGGCCTCCCAGTCGAAAACCCAGTGCAAGTCTCGCTGGGCCCTGCACCCCAGCTCTACCAAACTCTGATTTCTGAGAACATCTCCCACCCCACACCCATCTCTATCAGCAGAGGATGTGACCACAGGTTCCCAGTGAACGTCTGTGCCGGAGGGAATTAATAACGTGAGAAAGAAGGAGCATGGAACTCCTGAGGGAGGGGCAACACATGAATGCAGCAAGGATCTGCTGGGTGCCCCCTGCGTGCCAGGCACTCTGCCGGGAGTGCAGGGACTGCAGACTCACTCTGGCAGGGCCTGTGTGCCCACGTGCACCTGTGCATGGTGATGGGTTGGGGAGCCAAGCTCCTGGGCTGCAGGGCTAAATGGAGCCCACCCACGGGTGAACAATGTGTGCTGAGAGCCTGAGGGAGGGGCTGGGGGCAGGATTTGGTCCCTAAGGGGAGAGGCTTCCACAAGGGGGGATGTGATGTGTGTGTCTGTGATGATGACAATCTTACCCCCAGCATCCTGATTGCAGAAGTCACCTCAAAGGAGGCCCTGCCAGCCCAGAACACCCCAGGGCTTCATACCAAGAAGCTGCACAATGAATTCACCTCACTGGGTGAGGTATGGACAGGAGGCATCCGTGAGTGAGACCTTGACCCAGAACAGGGTGGGTGTCTCCCCAGCTAAACCCCAGGTACCTCTGGCTGCAGGGAGTGAGGAACCTGCTTAGACTTTTTACAGAAAAATGTAGATTTTGTTTCCCAGAAAGTCACCAGCCAGAAAGTGGTAAGTGGGGAAAAGACAACACGCGAAAGTTAAGGACCAAAGATTCCAAGGAGGGAAAGGACGTCTTGTCAGCTGCTTTGGGGCACTTCAAAGAGAACAGGCCTTTGCTCTAGGTCAGTCTCTTAAAGAAGGAGAACTTGAAATGGGAGGGGGGCGAGGAAGAGGGAGATTGAGGGAAAGAAGTGAGTGTTGCTAAGTATCGCAGGAAGACAGGGATGAGGAGCAAACGGAAAGAGCAAAGGCGTGAAGGGAAAAACACGAAGTGTATTCAGAGAGTGGAAATGCAGCGAAAGGTTCATGTATTCCTGCTAATACATTTTGTTTGACTAATGTTTCAAAGTTTGGAAAGGATTTTGATAGTCTAATTTCATCTTCACAACAAGTAGGAGAAATGGACAGAGATTAATTAGCTATTTTACAGATGAGAAAACCTAGGCCCAGAGAGGGACAGTAAGTTGCCCAATATAACACAGCAAGTGGCAAAAGCACAAGAACCTAGGCTTTCAGACTCAAATCCTGTGTTCTCTTCCTACCCCCCTCTAGTTACTGCAAGGGCAGGGGAGCTGTCTGTGGGAGAGAAGGTTGAAAGGGGACCCCAGGGCAAGATTGTGCGGAGATGTGAACATGGAGCTGAATGTGGGGTGTTCACGAATGTTAGGGAGAGCCATTCCCGCAAGGCACTGTCTTCCCCATTGTCCTGGGCAGGCCTGATAGGAAGGGAGGCCCAAGGGGAGGATGGGACAACAAGAGTCTGGTCCTGGAATGTGAATATAACCTGACATAAGGAAGGGAGACCCAGAAGAAGAGGTGAGGCAAAGGAGGGGGAAGAGGATGAGAATTAGGAAGAGGAAAGCTAGGTGTGGGGAGGGATGTGGAGAGTTCTGTGTGTGCGTGTGTGTGTGTGTGTGTGTGTGTGTATGAGAATCTGTGGATTATAGGGGAGTGTCCAGCAGGCAGCTAGAGCTCGGGTTTGGAGGCCATTTGCCAGAGGAAGTTGCTGGAATTGGAGAAGATTAGTACTTTGAGTCAGAGAAGGAAAAGGGCTGGCCTGAAATACTAAGAAGAGCATAGAGGAGGCCATGTGTTCTGCTTAGCATCACAGGGACTGTGTGATATGTATTAGAATGGGATTCATCAAAAGCAGTTACAATAAAAACTTTGGATACTTTGGGTACGACAAAAACATGGTTTAACTTTATCTCACTGATTGGGAATATGGCACCCCAAGCATGATAAGCAGATTCTTATAGGCATCAAAATAAAATGAGAATTCCTAAAGTTAAAAAAAGTCAAAGAATACTTCAAAGATGTAAATGACAGTTTCACTGGTAAATCCTAACACTGGGGAATTTTTCCTAAGCAAAAATTATCAATGTGCGCAAAGATTTAGCTAATAGCGTTGTCTGTATTATGAGAAAATGGAAATAACCTAAATGTCCTACAATAGGGGATTAATTGGGTAAATTTTTATTTGTCCTTATGATAGAATAATATGCACCCTTTACAAATGATATTGCAGAAGTACATTTCATGACATGGAAAGATGCTCATTTTGTTTATATATACACATAGAGGTGATTATCTGTGAATTAAAATGAAGTTTTTGTTTTAAAGCACTTCGTACAGCCTCTTGTGCCTTCACAGGATCACTGTGGTCAATTTCTCAGGCCACAAGAGATGCAAACTTCCTTTCCCTAATCTCATTCTGAATTTTCTGGCGCCCGAGTCAGGTTCTCAGGAACAGGCCAAGCATCCAGTTGTTGCACCAAGAACAGCTTCCAGGACTCAGGAGTCACTTGTTTTCTGCTCTTCTTGCTTAGAAGGTCTTGGTCCCTGTAGCAGGTTCTCACTCCCATTTGCCAGTTAAAGCACCTAACTCCCAACTTTCCATTCTAGGGGCTCAGGGCCTTCCATTTTGCTTAATGCCTGGCTGGGCTCCTTCCTCAGTTTCTCCAGACTCCTTGCCTCTCCTGGCTCTGGACCCACCACTATCTGGGAGGCAGTTCTGACCATTCCTGCTGGGTCTCCTGGGCTGCTTTCTCAGGTGTGACTTTAGTCACAGCACTCAGATTCTGGTGCAGCAGAACTGGATTAACACATGCATATCCTCCGTGGCAGAGAGGCAGTAGAGTGACTGACGGATGGAATGCTCCCCCAGTGTGTTTATTTACAGCCTGCATCAATGGGGTGCTGCTCTGGAGGGAGAGCTGGGGCGAGGGGAGAGACATGCCTGGGGAGAGTGATTTACTTCTGAGTCAGCAGCTTTGGGGAGATAAGGAAGAAGCCTGCTGGGCCAGAGTTCTGTATGGAAAATGAACACAGCCCAGCTTCTAGAACTGCAAGTGGGACAAGGACTAGTTGCCAGCACAGGAGTTAAGCTGTCGGCCTTAGAGCAGGGCCTGGGACCTCGGTTCTCCAAGGGTCTCCTTTGGCTAGACCCATGGCCTGGGCCAGCCCTGAGCAATTCTTCCATGCCCCCCAGAGTCTCTGGGTCACGCCCTCGGGGCCCAGAAATGACACCAGTTCTACCATGGAGGAGCTCCCATGCAAGGGCCACAGTGAGGCTGGGGAGGAGGCCTGATGCAGGAATGCTAGGAGGGACCAGAGCTACCCGACCCCTACCCTCATTCATCAGTCCTGGCTTCTCTGAACCCCTTTCTCTTCCTCCCTTTCCCTAAGGCCAGCCAGGGGCAGTCTCAGGCTGCGGTCCCCAACCCTAGGGCCGCGGGTCCTTACTGGTCTGTGGCCTGTTAGCGACCGCGCTGCTCCCCCACCCCCGACCCCGCCCCACTCCATGGAAAAATTGTCTTCCATAAAACTTGGGGGGAGGGGCGGGCGCACAGCAGGAGGTGAGCGGCGGGCAGGCCAGAGAAGCTTCGTTTGTATTTACAACCACTCCCCATCGCTGGAGTCACCTCCTGAGCTCGCCTCCCCCGACCACCCCCCCAACGTCCTTGGAAACATTGTCTTCCATGAAACCTTGAAACCGGTCCCTGGTGCCAAAACGGTTGGGGACCGCTGGTCTCGGGATACAGACCGAATAGGGGTGGCGTATCACCCTGGTCACTGTTAGCCCATGGGGCAGAGATCTTGGAAACCGTGCGGCATGCTGTCTGCGTGGGGCATGGTGCTTTGCAAACTCCATCTGTTCCCATCTCTGCAGACCACCACGGCAGGGCTATTGTTATTGGGGAGTTGAGGAAACTGAGGCTCTGCAGCGGCAGCCAGGCTGGGGTTCCCCCTCACCCAGCAGCCCACACAGTGCCCCTGCAGGGGACGCTTTCTGTCTCAACCTCCCCAGGGCAGGTGAGCGACCTGGAGGGAGGGCGTCCCCGCCTCCAGACCAGGGCAGTGTGAGGGCTGAAACCTGCCCGTCTTTACACTCCGCTAGCCGGCTTGAGGGGCCAGGCTGGTTTTCGGAATTCAGTCCCAGTGTCCTTTGAAGAGGGCGGCAGATGCTCAGGTGACCCCCTCTCCAGCTTCGGAGAGAGAGATGAGCCTACCTCTCCCCTCCGCCCCCACCGCCCCGCAGGAAGCGGGAGGCGACGG
The DNA here is from genome assembly GCF_041146395.1 of Eulemur rufifrons. Taxonomy (NCBI): domain Eukaryota; kingdom Metazoa; phylum Chordata; class Mammalia; order Primates; family Lemuridae; genus Eulemur; species Eulemur rufifrons. The sequence goes on along the minus strand of NC_090992.1, from coordinate 1,234,813 downwards.
TCCCGGGAGCTAGCAGGCCGGGGGAACGCGGACCCGGGAGCGACCCGGGGGCGCGCGGCCGCGGGGGCGGGGCGGAGCGCGGGGCCGGCCCCTGGGCGCCCCGGGGCGGCGGCGCGGCCGGAGGGGGTGGGGAGGAGCAGCCGCCCTGTACTTCCCCTTCGCCGCTAGCGCTACAACAGCCTGATTTCCCCGAAATGACGCGGCGCGCCGGCCAATGGGCGCCCGCGCGGCCCCGGGGGGCGGGGCCGGGCGCGGGCCGGGGGAATCCCGCTAAGTGTTTAGACTTCTCCCCGCGCCGCGGCCGGGCAGAGCGCGCCAGCCCTCCGAGCAGGCAGGACGTGCGCCCCGCGGCCGCGCCGAGCCAGCGCCAGCCGTGCGCGGCAGCCCCGAGACCGGGCGTCCTCTGCGTTCTCCCGGTTCCACCGGAATCGCGCTCCGCGCACCCGCGCGGCAGCCCCCGCCTCGTCGGACCCTCTGGCGCCGCCGCCGCGCCGCCCCAGCAGCAGAGGTGAGCCCGCCCTCGCACCGGGGGACCGGCGGCGTCGAACAAAAGGCGCGCGGGGCACCAGGAAGTGGGGGCCGAAAACCCCAGCCGGGGAGTCGCGGGCGCGCGGCGTCGCCTGGGCCCCCGCGCGGGCTCGGGAGGGCGCCGGAGGAGCTGCGAGCGGCGGCGCGGCGAGGGCGGGCCGCGGCGTGGACCGCCCACCCGGCCAAGGTTGCCGGCGCCCGGCCGCTTTCGCAGATCTGTGTGCGCGAAACCACCGGGGGCCTGCAGATGGCCTGGGCCGTTCGTCGCACGCATCCACCCGCCGTGCCGCGGACGCGAGTGTCCGCCCACGCGTGAGCGCCCAGTGCCCCCGGCTTTCGGCGGTCCCAGCTCCGCGCCCAGGCCCAGGTTTTGGGCTCCCTGTGTTGGTGGCAAGGTCTGGCTTACGGCCCCGGGTGGCTGGAGGGGGTCATGACCTACAGGGCGTTGCAGGAGAAGGCGCCACAGGTGTTCCCTGGACTCTTTCTCCCGAGGAGGGGAAACCGGGACGGATGGGCTAGCGTCGCGGGCATTGTGGCCGTCAGGGAGGCGGAGAATGGATTGGGAGGGGAAGGGGTGTCCTTTGGGGAAGGTGCACAGCTAGCGGCGACAACTCAAGTCAAGGAAATTTCTTATTGACATCAAGAAAAGCAGCTCTTCCTTTCCCAAATGATTTGAATTTTGAGAGAAAAGTTCTGGGATTGAGATCCCTGTATATTTCGTTTCTTTTCCTGCACATAAATCCTGCAGCCATCACTTGCATGCCTCGGGCTGGCTGGGAGGGGATGAGGGAAGGGGCAGGAGCGTTTTTTGCTCAAGGTGCGGAAAAGACTTGGAGAGCAGTTTTATTCAACTACAGGCCCCTCCCCCACGATTGTAGTCCCTGGTACCTGGCTGCGGGCACTGGCGGGTAATTAAGTGGCCTCGGGGTGGGGCAGGGCAGTACCCAAGGACTGTTCAACAGATTCCAAACTGGAGCTCTCTGTCTTCTCTTTACAGCCAACATGCCCATCACTCGGATGCGCATGAGACCCTGGCTAGAGATGCAGATTAATTCCAACCAAATCCCAGGGTTGATCTGGATTAATAAAGTGAGTGTAATTCTTTGAGTTTTTCCCATTTACTTCTGGGGGACCAAAGCTTCAAATGCAGCTCAAAAACGGAAGTGATAAGAGGGCAGGCAAATGTGTGTCCTGGTGGGTCCCACATGCAGGGAGTGTGCGAGGCCCAGCCCTGGGCTCCGCTGGCCTGACTCTTGCCTTCCTTCCTGAGGTGTGGGCAGGACACCCACCTAGAGACACAGCCTCCACTAGCAAGGCTCTCTAGCATCTGCAGAGCTTGAGTTCTGGTCTCCCCTGTTGGTGTGTGTACCAGCATACACAGCAGGGCTCCTGTGGCACACACGGGACACAGGGAAGCGGGCACTGCTGGGCAGGAAGGTGGGTGGCTTAGCAGAGGATGGAAGAATTAATCTTGTACCAGTTGCTCTGGCCCAAGAAGCCTATAGAGTTCGTAGCAACAACAATATTCATAATAATAGCTAACGCTCACTGAATGAATACTCACTACGTACCTGGTCCCATGCTGAGTATGCTACTTATACTGTGTTATTTAATCCTCACAAGAGTCTTGTAAGATAGATTCTGTTAAGATCACTTTCAGATAAGGAAACTGAGGCAGGGAGAGGTAGATAATAAGATCACACAAAAAGTGATAAAGCCAAGATTTGAATAGGCTCAGGAACCCATACTGTTAACCACCAGGTAATAACAGTAAGACCTTACTCTTTGTATTTATGGCCGTGTCACCACATATGCTTTGATTTTTATCCTCAAAGAACATTCTTTTAGGTATGTTTTCTCATTTCAGAGAAAAGAAAACTGTGAGGGGCAGAGAGGTACAGTGACAGTGCCAGGGCCACACAGGTGGTCAGCATCCAGGTCTGGCCCAGGGCTACCTCAGTGGTGTGAGCAGGACCCCCTGTGTAGGAGCCAGTGGTCCCAGACCAGTCCCTTCTAATGGAAGAAGTTCTTTCTTCCGTGTTGGTGCTTGCAAGCTAGCGAGAAGCATCCCAGAGCTTCAGAACCAGGGCTGCGGGTGAGGATGCTCTGTGTGGCCCAGCACATCTGCGACAGGCAGAGGGAGGTCTTTTCTGAGCTGATGGTGCCACAGCTCATTAGAACCTGAAGCCTCTGCTGACAGACACAGAATGGCCTGTTTAAGCCAGTCTCAGGATGGGTCAATTCAAGCCAGATGTCAGGGTGAAAAGGGGAAGTCAGCCTCTTCCCAGACTCAGGGGGCTGGGCAGACTCAGCCCCAAAACCTGTGGTCTCTGTGCTGACACGCCTTGTGTGTATGTGTGTCGTTGTTCAGGAAGAGATGATCTTCCAGATCCCTTGGAAGCATGCTGCCAAGCATGGCTGGGACATCAACAAGGATGCCTGTCTGTTCCGGAGCTGGGCCATTCACACAGGTGTGTGCCTGGGAGTCTGGCCCAGGAGGGCTGGGGAAGAGACAAGGGGAGGCGCTAATGTTTAACACAGGCTCTTCACTGGGGTCCCCGAGTTCCCTGAGACAGTGTGCAGAATTATTGGGAAGCGGGTCGGGGCCAGACTTGTGTTTCTAGAGGAGAGGGTCCATTGTTTCAGCAAATTCTCAAAGAGATTTGTAAAGCCAAAATCTTAGAAAGTGTGGCTTCAGGGAGTTTTTTGGCTCCATTAAAGTTCTCCCTGGCAAAAGCAGCTGTGAAAAGCAGCTGTAAGCCAGGGCATGGAAAGAGACCCAGGTCTTCCCTTTTCCTGGTGTTGACTAAGGCCCTTGTCTCAAGGCCCCTCTGGTTGGTGGCCTCCTTTTATCCTTGAGGGCTGGGTCCCTTGGCCCATCTCAGAACAGTCAGCCCACCTATTAGTACTCTGTGCCCACTCCTGTGCTTGGAAATATCAGCTATGTTCCAGTCCCTACTCTCTGGCCGCTGATATTCCAGGCAGGAAGACCAGGCATGGTCCCGGATACGGAGAATACGCTTCTGCAGACATGAGCCCTCCAGTGCTGGCTGGGCCCTTCCCGGGGGCTGCTGGCTGTGTTGGAGCCAGGCCTGGGCACTGGAGAAGCCCAGGGCCTAGGGCCTACAGAGTGTCCCTCAGGAACACCTGCTGCTTTGACCCGTGAGGCTCTCTGGCAGCATGTGCCTCAGGGCTACTCTTGCCTTCCTCCTCCCAGGCCAGGGCAGCTGAGGACCCCTGCCATGGCCCTGCTGATCCTCTTTGCTCTCCTGCCCTCCAGGCCGATACAAAGCAGGGGAAAAGGAGCCAGACCCTAAGACGTGGAAGGCCAACTTCCGCTGTGCCATGAACTCCCTGCCAGATATTGAGGAGGTGAAGGACCAGAGCAGGAACAAGGGCAGCTCAGCTGTGCGTGTGTACCGGATGCTCCCGCCGCTCACCAAGAACCAGAGAAAAGGTATCCAAGGGCTCTGGGTCCTCGGAAACCCTCGAGGGAGGGTGGAAGAAGGTCAGCTGGGGCTGGTATGCCTGTACCGAGGCTGACAGCCTGTCTGCCCCACAGAGAGAAAGTCCAAGTCCAGCCGAGATGCTAAGAGCAAGGCCAAGAGGAAGGTGAGTGTGGTCCTAAGCAGCCTGGCCTTTTGTCACCTGTGGGTCAGGGTGAGCAGTGGCAGAGGGGCCGCGGCAGGCCTGGGGCTAAGCTGCTTTCTCCCTCCACAGTCATACGGGGATTCCAGCCCCGACACCTTCTCCGACGGACTCAGCAGCTCCACGCTGCCCGATGACCACAGCAGCTACACGGCCCAGGGCTATGTGGGGCAGGACTTGGAGGTGGAACTGACTCCAGGTGAGACGGGCCGGGCCTGGCAGGGGACCCACAGGGCAGTGGGCTGGCTCTTTCTCTTGGCTCCAGAAAGCACGGTGCCAGCAGATGGTGGCCTGTCGGAGCAGGCTGCGGGGTGGGGGTGCTGGGTGTCTTGCAGAGTAAGAAAGCACACAGTTTTGACCTGTGGCTTCTGCCCTTCCCCAGCTCTCTCACCGTGTATCGTCAGCAGCACTCTCCCCGACTGGCAAATCCCACTGGAAGTTGTGCCAGATAGCACCAGTGACCTGTACAGCTTCCAGGTGTCACCCATGCCCTCTGCCTCGGAAGGTTGGTGCCACTGGGCCTGGCCTGCCTGCTTGACTGGGTCCTGGGAAGGGCGTCCCGAGAGAGAGAAGATGCTCAGAACTCCCTGGCATCGAGCTGGCTGAGCTGGCTGTTGCCCACCCCCGCCCCACGGGGATGAGGCTGCCGCCTGGACCCCAGGGAGGCTGCCCGGGCTGGGCTGCAGGGCTGTGGTGGGCCAGCGAGGAGAGGGAGGGGGCCAGGGGCTGCATTTTGGTCTCAGGTTGCTGGTTCTCCCGGGTCTCTGCAGCCAGTGTCTGAGCGTGAGGAAGGAAGTGAGGGGGTGGGAGGAGGCATGGCTTCAGGGTTTAGGAGGCTGAGTCACCAGGCCAGTGTCCTACTGTGGAATCTCCACGGCAGGCAGGTCCGCAGGGAGGGCCGTGTGTGGTGTGTGTGTGTGTGTGTGTGTGTGTGGTGTGTGTGTGGGGGAGTGGGGGGGTACGTGTTTGTGTGTGTTGGGGGGGTGTGTGTCGTGTGTGTGTGTGTGTGTGTGTGTGGTGTGTTGGGGGGTGGGGGGTACGTGTTTGTGTGTGTTGGGGGGGTGGGGGGTGTGTGTGTGTGTGTGTGGTGTGTTGGGGGGTGGGGGGTACGTGTTTGTGTGTGGGGTGTGTGTGTGTGTGTGTGTGGTGTGTTGGGGGTGGGGGGTACGTGTTTGTGTGTGTTGGGGGGGTGTGTGTCGTGTGTGTGTGTGTGTGTGTGTGTGTGGTGTGTTGGGGGTGGGGGGTACGTGTTTGTGTGTGTTGGGGGGGGTGTGTGTCGTGTGTGTGTGTGTGTGGTGTGTTGGGGGGTGGGGGGTACGTGTTTGTGTGTGTTGGGGGGGTGGGGTGTGTGTGTGTGTGTGTGTGTGTGGTGTGTTGGGGGGTGGGGGGTACGTGTTTGTGTGTGTTGGGGGGGTGGGGGGTACGTGTTTGTGTGTGTTGGGGGGGTGGGGGGTGTGTGTGTGTGTGTGTGTGTGTGGTGTGTTGGGGGGTGGGGGGTACGTGTTTGTGTGTGTTGGGGGTGTGTGTGTGTGTGTGTGTGTGTTGGGGGGTGGGGGGTACGTGTTTGTGTGTGGTGTGTGTGTGTGTGTGTGTGTGTGGTGTGTTGGGGGTGGGGGGTACGTGTTTGTGTGTGTTGGGGGGTGGGGGGTACGTGTTTGTGTGTGTTGGGGGGGGTGTGTGTCGTGTGTGTGTGTGTGTGTGTGTGGTGTGTTGGGGGTGGGGGGTACGTGTTTGTGTGTGTTGGGGGGTGGGGGGTACGTGTTTGTGTGTGTTGGGGGGGGTGTGTGTCGTGTGTGTGTGTGTGTGTGTGTGTGGTGTGTTGGGGGTGGGGGGTACGTGTTTGTGTGTGTTGGGGGTGTGTGTGTGTGTGTGTGTGTGTGTGTTGGGGGGTGGGGTGTGTGTGTGTGTGTGTGTGTGTGTGGTGTGTTGGGGGGGTGGGGTGTGTGTGTGTGTGTGTGGTGTGTTGGGGGTGGGGGTACGTGTTTGTGTGTGGTGGGTGTGTATAGTGGGGGTGTGTGTGGGGTATGTGTGTGTGCACGAGTGTGCACACGTGTGAAGGGGCAGAGGGAGTCCGTGGCTGCGACAGCAGGGTGAGAGTAGCTGACTGCTGGCCAACTTCTCTGCTTGTCCCCTCCACAGCTGCCACAGATGAGGATGAGGAAGGGAAGTTAACTGAGGACATCATGAAGGTAAGGGCCCTCCCTACCTGGGCACTCTCTTGAGGTAGAGTTTCTTAGTGAGCAAAGAGAGAACCAGCCAGTGAGCTTCCACATCAGGGTAGGCAGCTACTGTTGTCACCTGGCTGCTTGTATTGTCCCACCAGGGCCACATTCACGTGGCTGGCTGGTGGGACAGACACCGTGGGCAGTGAGGGCAGGCTGGAGGCCTGGTCTCCAAGAGGCTGTCCTCAAGCAAGCCTCGGGGCCTCAGACAGCTCCGTGAGTCAGCCGCTGCCACCGCTGGCCCCTGGCCCTCGTCCCGTGCCCCAGCACGCCCGGCCCTGCTAGTTCGGGAATGCACATGAGGTTTCGATCATCAGCCTTTGGGATCTGCAGTGTGACAGCTTACAGAGAAAAGAAAGCCGCAAATTATCCTCCAGGTGTTTTAGTTTTAAAATTGAATATGAAAAAGGTTTTGTAGTAGTTGTACCCTGGCTCTGCCCATCGTCCGGAAAATTGAGAGATGGGCTTAGTTCCTCACCGCTAGCTTTTCAGTCATCTTTTCCTGACCTGTTGTGCCAACCTTCGCGTCAAGCCACACTTGCAGCTGGTGTGTCCTTACGTGACTGAGATGCCGCGCCAGAGCGTGGCTGTGGGAGGCTGGGAAGCGACGGCACCTTCTGCACCAACGTGCACTTCCGCCCCTGCCTCTCCGGCCCGTGTCCCCACTGCGCGGCACGTCTGCCCCCGTCTGAGAATGTGGACAGGGCCAAGGGCGCAGTCCCGGCCGGGAGAGCTGGCTCACTGAGGGCAGGGCCACAGGTGAGTCTGCACTAGAAGGGACCCAACGGCTCTTTGCTCCTCTGTCCCCAGCTTTTGGAGCAGTCGGAGTGGCAGCCGACCAGCGTGGATGGGAAGGGGTACCTGCTCAACGAACCCGGGGCCCAGCCCCCTTCCATGTATGGAGACTTCAGCTGCAAAGAGGAGCCAGAAGTTGACAGTCCTGGGGGTAAGCAGCCCCTGGACCCTTAGGGCTTCGTAGCGACGGAAGAACCACGTGCGGGTGGGGAGGGCTGGGGAGCAGGGCCCGGGAGCCATGAGGTGCAGCGTCCTCCCTGACCTCAGCTGGGCTGCAGACAGCCGGTGAGCGAGCTACCGCTCCCGTGCCCCAGGGTTGGCCCGAGGCTGGGTGGGTGCTGCCGGTGTGGAGAGCAGAGGCTGTGTCTGCGGCCTTCAGGGGCAGGGCTGTGTGGGGGGGGCGCGGCACACCGCATGCCTGCACCCCCACCCTCACACAGCCTTGCTCACGTCTTCCAGGGGACATTGGGCTGAGCCTGCACCGCGTCTTCACAGATCTGAAGAACATGGACTCCAGCTGGCTGGACAGCGTGCTGCCCCCCGTCAGACTGCCCTCCATCCAGGCCATCCCTTGTGTGCCGTAGCTGGGCCCTGGCCCCTCGCACTCCCCCAGGCAAGCGGGGCCTGGTGTCTGGTGGCTGTGGAGCAGAGAAGCTGGACTCCTGTGGCCCCTCGACTTAGCAAGTGTGACCTCACTGTCGAGTGGGGTGGGGCCTCCCTTTTGGGTCAGTGGCCTCTCAGGGCCTCTGGCAGGCCACGTCTGGGCTCGTCTCATGGGATAAAGCTGGCCCTGTGTCCCGGGAAGATGGGGTTCTGAGACTGGTGTGTCAGGTAGGGGACTTAGGAGTCAGCCTCTAGCTTCTCCCTGTGAGCCCGGCTGCCTGGAGAGGGTGTCACTGTCACTGGCTGGCTCGAGGGGAACAGACCAGCGACCTCAGAAGAGCACAGCACCAATCCCAGGGCTGGCTCTGCACTAAGAGTCAATTGCACTAAGTGAATCCTGTTCCCAAAGAACCACTTCCCTTCCCAGCTGAGCCCTGGGGACTGTTCTAGAGCCAGTGAAATGTGAAGGAAAATGGAGTCCTGCAGGGCCCGGCTGCCTCAGCCTCAGAGGAGCTGTGTCCTGCCCCCTGCTCTGGCCGAGGGGCGTGGGAAAAAACACGGCACTTTTTCTTGTGGATGTCGCCACATTTCTGATCCGAGGTGTACACTAACGTTTCCCCACGCCCTTGGCCTTTGCGTTTATTTATACAGTGCCTTGCCCGGCGTCCGCCACCCCTCCAGCCCCAGCAGCCCTCAGCAGGCCCCGGGAGGGAAGGGTGAGCGCCTTGCTATGACTTTAAAGATTGGAATAGCCATCTGACCACTAAGTCATGTGTGACCACATATGGACATGTGTGTAAATATGTACATTTGTCTTTTTATAAAAAGTTAATTGTTTATAAGCGGCGTGGCCTTTTATTTAGAGAGAAATTGTAGATGTTCTACTTTTTATGGAAATGTTCTGGTGGACTCATTATTGGCATCCTGCCTGAGCTTGGCTTTGGGGTGAGCAGGGACACACGTCTGTCGTAAAATCCTTTCATCTATGTTCATGGGAAGATGGCGGGGGAGGGCACAGTCACATCACAGGGACATGCCCGTGTAAACATGGTCATTTGCCCTTGACTTTATAGCCGTGGCTGTGAGTTGAGTCTGGGGTCTGGGGAGTGTTAGGTTTTCAGTTCTGGGGAATGTGCCACAGACTGCGTGTCCCGGGGATCACAGGTCCTGCTCCAGACAGACAACTGGTACGACGCTGTCACAGTCAGGACACCAGACCAAGGAAGGTCCCGACGGCTGCTGTGCTGGGCGTGGACCTGCCGTCCAATTTCTCCAGTGATAGAAATGTTTTCTCTGCACCGTTCAATACGTAGCCACTGGCACTAGCCACATGCCAGCTGAGCACGTGGAGTGTGGCCAGTGCAATGAAGGAACTGAATTTTTAATTTTATTTGATTGAAATTTAGCCACATGTGGCTAGTGGTTACCATATTGGACAGTGTAAGTAGATCCTGGATTGGGGGCAGATCTGAGGGAGAGGGGCTTGGGTGGCCGGAGGACACTGGGGACAGGGGCTTGGCCGGTCACCTGCCAGTTCAAGAGTATTTTAGGCTTTGACAGTCAACAGTCACTATTGGTGCTGCTAGTCCTGCAGCGTAGTGTGAAACGGGTCCGTGCACAAATGCGTTAGGAAAACTGGCTGACCTCACAGGATGCCGGTTTCTTTCCTTTTCAGGATTCTGGCTGGGCGAGTCATGCACACGATCTCTATGAAGGGGTACATCTGATCAAAACAGTGTTTCTGAAGACCATAGTCTGGGAACCGCTGACACGACAATGCCCCCTTCAGATGGCCAAGTCACAGAATGTGTGAGGGTGGAAAGTCTGGACGTGGCCTTTTCCCATCTTCTTCTCTAGTGTTTGGCCTTGGGGCACACACAGGACCCACTACAGTAGGCAGGCTGGCCAAGGGACCTGGTTGGCATCACCAGTATTGTCCAGGGAACGGGGCCATGACCCTAACAGCATTGCTCAGGGGAACGAGAGCACTGTCGATATCCTCCCAGTTCTCAGTCCCAGAAACCACACGAGTGTGCCTGGCTCACTGGGCCCAGCCCCCTGGAAGGACTCTGAGCCCCGGGAAAGGAAGGCTGAGTGAGAAAATGATGAGAAAACTGCAGAGTGGGCAGAGGTCAGCCTGACACGCTTGTTCTCTTCCAAGCTCAGAAGTACTGTTCCCTGGTCTCGGAGGCGGTGTGTGCGTGGCAGGAGGACTCCTGCTGGGTGTGTACCGGCATGTGGACGCCTGCACAGGCCGCCGTCAAGCCCTGCACATCGGAAGGCCCCCTTGGAGTTCCCACGGGAGCCTCCCCTGCAGGCAGAGAGATGGGCAAGGTGGCCCCTTCCAGCTCCTCCGGGGCCCAGCCCTTGCTAGGCAGATTCAGAGTGAGGTGGCCAGCCTCCTGTGGCTCCCATGTGGGGTTTTCTAGCGGGTGGCTTCTCCTGTTAGTGACGGCAGGCAATGGCAGGAAGCAAGGTGGAGTGGGCTGAGGAGGGAAGGCAGGGAAAGAACGCAACCCAGAGAAAACGGCAGGCCTCTCTGGCCTCTCCCTTCCTCCTCACCCTCACCCTGACGGAGAGCAGGCAGTGGGTGGGGTGAGGTCCCAGGCAGCTGTGGAAATCTCTCAAGTTCATCACTTATAAGCCGCCAAAACGTGAGAGGAATTATGTCCATCAGCTTCCAATCTCCAGAACCAAGATGAAGTCCTGACTTCTTCCACCTCTTCTGATCACGGGAGTCCTAAATGATCTGGACCAACTCCCTGGAATATCCAGGGAGGGACCTCAAAACTCTGTACTACCCCTACCCCTCGTCACAAGGGAACTGGGTCGCAGGGACCAAGCCTGGTGGAGTATTTCGGGATGGAGCCAGACCTCCAGGGTGGAGAGCTGGACCATCAGGGACCACAGCCCTCTCTTGGAAGAGGAACAAAATAAAGTCTGCTCACCTAGAGGCGATGGCAGCTGACACTATTAATTCATTAGACAAACAATGCCTGAAATGGAGCAATATCAGTATGATCGGAACCAAATTTAAACCTCATAATTTAAGATCATTCAAAGGACCTGCCAAAGCTTTTGTGGTTCATTCCAAAGAGTTTCAGTCTAAGCACTAATGGTGGAAGCTCTTGCTTGAGGGAGCTAGGAGGTCATTGAAAGATGTTTTGTGGGGTTGTGATGACATCACTGTCATCAAGGGCCACTTTCCAATGGGGTAACCTGGCAAAGTGGGGCCGAGCTCAGCCACCTCAGCTGGACCTCCCAGGTTGGGCCTAGTTTACAGATGTTCGAGGGCATTTCTGGTTAGTCACAAGGGTTTCCCTGCCTTACATGAAAGGTGTCACTTTAATTGGGCTGGTTTATTCTTTTAGCTTACTTGGCAGTAAGAAGAACGCCAGAGGCCAATATGCAAACCAGCCCTTCTCGGCATATCAGCTTTCAACAGCTCTCAGTGCACTGTGCGGGGCAGGGTGTTGCCACCGCCCTAACTCCAAAGATAAGAGCTTCTCAGATCTCCCTCGGAAGCCTCCTGTGGGGCCTGCCAAGGACAGGACCGAAATCCTGGGAAAAGCCGTGACGGTGGCTGGAGGTGGGGTCCTTTTCTCTGGGAGTGATGCCTCCTGGTTGGCAGGGCGGGGTCATGCCCAGGTTGTCATCCTCTGGGACCACTGGTCTTTCACCCCGTTGGCACAGACTGAAAACTCCGCTCTGTACTGGAGGGTCTGGGTTCCCTGCGGGCAGTCCCGCGGGGGCACCCAGGGCTAACGTGACCGCACAGAAAGCGTTTCTCTGTCAGACGCAATGCCGCTTCTTAACCTGGACACGACTGACCCTCCACGCTGAGCATGTGTGAAATTCGTTGGAACTCAGCACTAACCTTTCCACTCAGAAGTGAGCAGAACTGGAAAAGACCTTGAAGTCTGTCTGGATAATAATGACAACACAGACCTCAGTGCTCACGTTGTGCTGGGCACTGTGCCAAGCGCCTCACAGGCACCCGCGTGCTGGCGCCCACCACGGCCTCCTGTCCAGAGACCAGGAAACCAGCGCTCACCAGGTGAGTGGGGCTTGCCCAGCCTGACTCAGCCAATCAGTGCAGAGCCTGGATTCCAACCCACACCTGTCTGTGTCCAGAACCCAGGTTGGTTCCACAATACCAGGCTCCCTGCAAAGGAGAAAACTGAGGCCTGGCCAGGGAGTTTGGAGAACAGGCAAGGGCTAGGGCACTAACACCCGTGCTAAGAAAACACTTGGGGGCATCGAGGGAAGACAGCAAGAGCTGCTGTGCTGGCCCAGCCCGCAGCTCCCCTGCCCCTCCCCCAACACACCCCCTCCTGACACCCCAGGCCACAAGGCTCTGCTGCCACGGGCCCCAGGGCCCCAGCGGGGTGGGGTTGGCTTGGTCCTCAAGGGAAGCGAGGCCCCACCTATGCCCTGGGGGCCACTGCAGTTTCAGGGGTGAGGCCCCAGGGGCTGGGTACTGACAGGCTTGTCACTGGGCCTCAGTGCAGGGGCAGCTCAGCTACACAAGCCTGTCTGCAAACCTGCTCCCAGCTCCAGGGGACTCTGGCCTGCTAGGCCTTATCTCAGTCCCAGGGATCAAAGGGGACTTTTCAGCCACGTTTTCTGTCTGAGCAAGGCCACCTATTCTGTTCTAGACCAGACCCTTTGTTGGGTCCTGGGGTTCCTCAGAGGTCTGGACTCAGGGTGACTGACTGTAAGAGCCAGAGCCACGTGGGTGCATCCTACCTCCTGGCCACAGGCTGGGGCCAGACCCTGGGTCTGGTGGGTCTAATTCCTGGCTTCTTAATCCTTGAGAAAACCCAGCACCCTGGGGCCCGGCTGGCCACTGCCCTCGGCAGGGGGGCACGCAGGCTCGCTGCAGGCTGTCCGCAG